>NC_025688.1:23442156-23461524 GCF_000633955.1 Camelina sativa
CTCAAACAACAACAACAAGCTTCCATGATATCAACCGTCGAGTCATCTCTCTCCCCTCCTCCTTTGGTGATCGCACCTGTCCTTCACGATAACTACGCGGCGGAACTAGATATCACGATCCCGAAGAAGACCGAGGAGAAGAAGACGATTGAAACGTCGACGGAGAGTCACCAGAACCAGCAGCAGCAACGGCCGAACCGATGCACCGTGTGTAGGAAACGTGTCGGGTTAACCGGGTTTATGTGCCGGTGTGGTACGACTTTTTGTGGGAGTCATAGGTACCCTGAGGTTCACGGTTGTACGTTCGATTTCAAATCTGCGGGACGTGAGGAGATCAAGAAAGCTAATCCGTTGGTCGTTGCGGCGAAGCTTCAGAAGATATGAATCGGAGGAGGCAGCGGAGGAGGAGGAGCCGTTGACCGCGATTTCGTTATTTACCATGAGAATGTTCTCGGTGCATCTCAGCCGTTCATTTATGTTTAAAAATACATTTTGTATTATGGACGCACACGTGTCACGCGATTAAGGCTGAGATGGTTTCGTCATGAACTTTCAATTATTTTTCCTTCCGAAAGAAATTAAAGTGTTTTTTTTTTTAATTATAAATTGTGTGGCTTTTGCTTGTGTAAAAAGGAAAAAAAAAAGAAAGAAAATATATAAAATTGTGTCTCGCTCTTTTTGAGAAATTGTTTTATACCGAATTACCGACAATTTAAAGGCGGTTTAAATTCTAATAACCTTTTAACCGGTTTAGTCGAGCCGTTCAGAGTTGGATATTTTGATATGGACATTATTAAGCTCACAATGTTTGTGACCTTTTTTAGTCATTACATAAGGTCGGATCCATATTTGTGGGACGAAGATGCATGCACTAGTTTCGAATGTGTGGGCTTATTTTTATCTAAACGGTCAGCCACTCGTTCTGCCTTTTCGGAGGGTGAAAGAAAGAGAGATTCCATTCAACTTCTCTAGAATTACTCGAGGTTCATGCGCCTAAAGAAAGCCTTAAAGGGCCAACTAGTCTCCCCCAATTACGCCTGCTATCAAATATGCACAATCAGTGATCAAGGTTGCTTGGAAAAAAGCAACCCAAATTGCCTTAAACATATGTGCCATATTTTGAAAATACAATCGAGGTAGACAAGAACATGACCTAGGATTTTGGAACATTAAGATTCAATTTTTTATGTACCCAACTATTGGCTGTTTTCTAGATGATTATTTATGAAAGTGTTTTCGGGAAGATACCATGTGGTCGGTGATTTACAAAGCTTTCGATAATTCGTTTTATGCATGTTCTTTCCTTCTCAGTATTTTGGATCAGTCCAAAATATGTTGTTCAACTAGGAATTCTATGCTAATATATTTATTTTCAAATATTTTGAGCTGTATAACAAAAAGGTCAAGTTATAATTAATTAAAAAGAAATCAAAACGCACTTCGAAAGTTTTAGTAGATGGATAGTTAGAGTTGTCAACTAGTTGAATAATTATACTCTGCAATCAAACATTTCATATTTTGTGATCATTTTTATCAAATAAAGACGACTAATACAAATTAACTACTTCTCGTCAAACAATTATATTCCCTTTCTGTTTACATTGGGTCCAAATAACATGAAATGTCTAAAAGCATTTTTATCTTTAAATCACCACTTGATGAGGAAGACTCACACAAACAAAAAACTAGATACAAAATACTTCCAAATATATTTCATATTAATCTTATCAAAACATATTTATAATTTAAGAGTTTTAATTGGATGAAGAAAAGTCATACAAATGAACAAAAAAGTTTATGTTTTTTTTTGTCAAATAATATTACTTTTTTTTGGTTTGTTCATATTAGGTGATAGTCAGAAATGTTTGAACACAATCTTCAGAACAATAAAAATATCTAGTACAATATATTGCATATTTCATAAACCAAACTTAAAACTTGTGCTAAGAAACAAAAAAAAAATCTTCAATAAAACTGGGAAGAAATAAGGAAAAATATCTACAACATGAAACTGGTGACACACAATATGTTTCTTTAAGAAACACAATTTATTCAATGCATGGAAACGGCTGAAATTGTTTAACCGTAAGCCAAAATAAAAATCTAATAAGACTCACACGCAAACTGGCTATCTCCTCGATTACCTATATATACGTTCAAGCAGTTTCATACCTATTCCATGCATAAACAAAACAATTTTGACAATCATGATGAACATATCTAAACTCACTCCTTGGTTTCTTTTCTTGTGTCTGATTCTTCTATCAGGTACATATATATATATATAGCTTTTACTTTCTTCTTCTTGATCTGCTTAATTAATCTGTATATTAGTTTAATTCATATTTGTTGTTGTTTCTTAATCGTTCTAGATTACAAGGTGAGAGGTTCAATTTCTCCATCTAGCCAGAAGCCACGAGAAGGTGGCATTTTTGGTTTCAAACCTAAAACGTTGTTTGTGTTCGGAGACTCGTTCGCTGACACCGGAAACACACCTGCTATGATCGCTGCCTCGTGGAAGTTTCCCAACGGAATCACTTTCCCGGGAAGGCCTACTGGTCGGTTCACCGATGGTCGTGTCTCCACTGATTATCTCGGTATGAAGTTCTTTTTTGCCAATAAAAATCACATACCAAACTACACCTGTGATTGTGGTTGCGTGTTTGATTATAGTTTGAACTGACTATAATGTGCGTAATTAAGTCCTACAGTTTTTTTAATAGATATATTAGTTAGTCCGAAAAATCAATCTGGAACAGACGAAATGTAGTGATTTATTGAAATATTAATTTATAGCGGTTAAATTGTATTCGTAATCAAGTTCATTATACTTTGTTTCTAAATATTTACTACATGAAGCATAATTTTTACTTTAACGTTTTTACTCGCACAAAATGCAAAATCATTAGCTATTTGCAAAAAATATTACATATGTGTTTTTAATCTACATTTTTGAATTCGTAGACATGAACACAGAAATAAAACCGCGTTATTATTTATTTGCGTAGAAAAGCATATATTATCAGTAATTATTTACTTTGGACTCATATTATATACATGTAGCCAAGTATATTGGACTTAGAACGCCGTGTGCATACAAATGGGGCAGATTCGGACGACCGAGACATGCAGTCAAAAGAGGAATGAATTTCGCATTCGGTGGAGCCGGCGTCTTTGACACAATTTTCAAAATAGTTCCTAACGCTAGTGTGCAGATCGATTCGTTAGAACAACTCATCCGGAGAAAAGTTTATTCATCGGCCGATCTCAACTCCTCCGTCGCTTTTTTCAGCATCGTCGGCAATGACTACCTTACTTACAACAGACGCAACGGTTCCGAACAGGTATAAATCGTCTCTTTTTTCGATTAGGGTTATCAAAACTAATATAAATTGATTGGTGGTCAAATCAGACAATGTTATGATTTAGGATTTTTTTTACATTCAAAGTTGAGCTTTTCAAAGTATAGTTAGGAATTTAAACTATTTTGTTGACTATTTTTTTCCAAGAGTTATCTACAAAATATTTAAAAATTGAAACTATTTTGTTCACTATTTTTTCTAAGAGTCTATCTACAAAATATAAAATGTGCAATTGTGCATGGCAGGGTCGTCGAGCACTCATAAGGAGAGCTGTGAAACAGATTTTGTTGGATGTGAAGAGAATTAAGGATTTAGGAGTAAGAAAGGTTTTGGTGGCTTTATCCCCACCGCAGAAATGTTTGCCAAAGCTTGCCACTCCTAAAGGCGGCTGTGACACCAATGACACCTCGACGTACCTTCACAACAGTCTTCTCCGTGAAGGACTGATCAAACTAAACGATAAGAAGATTAACAGTAATGATAACAGTTTCCTCGTGTTTGATCTCTACAATGCTTTTGTGACCATATTCAAGAACAAAGGAGTTCCAGGTACGTCATTTTTTTCTTATAAAAACATACGAGTTATTTATGGATGATAGAGTAGCATTGTTTAGATCTCTACCCAAAGTCCAAAAAAGAGGTGTATACGAATGTTTTAATTTGTACAGGAGTTTCAACATTTCCGGAACCATTGAAGGCATGTTGTCCAACAGAACGAGGCAAATCTTGTGGCGATGTAGGCATACATGGTGAAAAGTTGTTCACTCTTTGCAAAGATCCAAAATCATTCTTCTTTTGGGACAATGTTCATATCACTGACCAAGCATGGCGTTCTGTATTTTTTCTTCTTCTACCTGGCTCACAGTTTTGAAGTAAACTAGATACGGACGCACACGTATGTGCCGTGTTGTTTTCATAAGTAATATTTGATTTTTTGTAATATATACAGAGTTGTGCCAAGACGAAAATATATCCGAAGCGACTTAAAAAGATACCCCAATTCAATAAAAAAAATTGTCTTGAAAAACAAAAACCATTGTCGCTGAACAAAAACAAAAACAATATAACTAAACAAACCAACAAAAGATTAGTTCTAAAACATTTTTCTTTCTGTTTTCCACTAATTCGTTAACTAAACTTTCAAAATCAACTTTCTAACCAATTTTCTCCAAACAACAACAATCACTTACAATCACGTCGAAGGAAAACTTTGTTTACTGAGTTCTGTTCAGAAAAGAGGAGAAAGCGATATATATTTCTTTGCTTACCCTAAATATTTATTAACTTTTTAAAAACCCTTAATTGTTGAAGTAATTGTTTTCTAATTACTTAATTAAACCCATATCAAAGCTCAATATTTGTTTCGTATTTATCAATACTGTTAACACATTATTTTAGCATAACCATTAAGTCTCATATAGACATAACTCTATTAGGACTAAAGTCCAAATAATATATGCTCCTAATTTTTTTCCCAAAATTTGATGCCCTAAGCAAATGTTTCTGTTTTCCTAACTATGGTACGGCTCTGAACATATAGTTATGTTGTTGTTAATAGAAATGGTTATGGAAACTTCTTAAATATAATTTTCATAAATATTGGGTATGAAGTTGATATACCATAAGTCTAATTCAAATAGTTTAATATGTGTGGATGGATGCACTTGCTCCTTAATACGATTACATGTTTTCCCATTTAAAAGTCTAAACACAATAAAATCAATCACAAGTAGTATAGTCTTCACGTCACAATTAAAGTCTATTAATTGTACTATACTCCCTGGTAAAATGGTTTTGTACTTGTTTCTTGTTTGATCCAACATTTTCCATGGCTAAAACCCTGCATAAACACACCCTAATTATTAGCTAATTTAAATACCAAAGAATAAAATTCTTAATGTGTTTGATTCCCGAGTCCAAAATATCAAACCAAATTTGCCATCTTCAAAAACAAAACACACAAATTAATAATACATAAAAAGTAACCTTTAGTACAATTAATTCAAACCATAATTGATGAAATTATATTATAGATTTTAAATTATACTATTTTAATCGTTATTTATTTTAATTAAATATAATCTTTTTATGTGGCAAGTGTTGACGGGTTGTATTTCGGTATCGGCTAATTTGAAAAGACGAGGGATAGATTGTGATGCCGACTGTGCACGTTGTGGGACAGATGTGGAAAATATAAATCATGCCATTTTCTTGTGTCCACCGGCTTGCCAGGTTTGGGCTTTAGCGAATGTTCCGGTGGGGCCGCAACTCTTCCGTACGGAGTCGGTTTATGCTAATGTGCATCATTTTTTGGGTTCCAGTAATCCGGGATCACAGGTTTCAGCTTTTCCTTCGATAATGTGGTATATTTGAAAAGCATGGAATTCTCGAGTTTTTGAGAACCAGATTGAACGACCTGATGACGTTGTCCGGGTGGCGATAGGTGAAGCGGAGACTTGGCAGCAGGCACAGGTGGAGGTAGATCTGGACGAGCTTCAGTCCTCCCCTAGTGCTCTGTCTTCTGGGCCTCCGGGCTATAATGCTCTCCTTCTGCCGTTTGTTTCCGGCCACCGGTGTTTTGTGGATGGTTCTTGGAAAGCAACTGATGTTTTTGCAGGTGCAGGATGGGTGTGTACTTCTTAACAAGGATCACCCCCGATTCTCGGCGCCACCAATTTCCGACGTAGTTTGTCCCCGTTACATGCAGAAATAGAAACTTTCATATGGGCGATGCGGTGCATGATTGGACACGATTTCCGGGAGGTAGTGTTTTACACGGACTGCTCCGATTTGGTGAAGATGGTGTCTTCACCTCAGGATTGGCCCGCCTTCGCAACGTACATAGACGACATCAAGACTGATAGGGAGGAGTTCTCTTCTTTTTCTTTGGTTCAGGTATCTAGAAATGCTAATGTTCGTGCAGATTCGCTGGCTCGTCGAGCGCATTCCGTTACACAGCGTATTTTGTTTGTAAACAATGTTCCCACAAATTGGCTCATTTGATGATTTCTTTCTGTTGACAAAAAAAAAAATAAATAAATATAATATTTTTTATAAAAATAGATTTTAGACAAAATTAGAATTTAGTAGCTCTGTTATTTAAGAACATTAAAATATTTTCATAAGTTTTAAAATAATAATTTTCGGATATATATATATTACTTATAATTTAAATATATTCTTATTAATCAGTTCGAAATCAATATAAAAGAGCATATTCCTTTTATAGTTGTGTCATTAGTTATTTTCTTATTATTAATTATTGTTTCATTTTCAGAAAAAAATATGATTAAATTTTTAAACAAATTTGAAAATCTAACCTTTAAACAAAATGAAAAAGCCAGAATGACGTAGTAATGCTTCGTACCATCTAGCTCGATTACTCGATTTGAGGATCCATGTTCAATCAACTGCTCTTCCTTCTCTTATGCATATCCTGATTAGTATTTAATAAGAACTTGATTTTTAAAATAAAGATCAAAACTTTAACATAATATAAAATCCACAAAGTCAATAAACTAAGTAAACTTAAAGAATAAATAGATCAAAGTACCATTGGTTTGAAGAAACAGTGACACACAAGGTGGAGAAACAACCATTTCCATTATATTTGAACGCTGAAATCAAGAATATAAAACTCAAATTAGATCTTCAATTAGCAAAAAGAACAAAAAAATTATGTGCTAATAAAATTGAAAAACGAAAAAGATATTCTAGGGTTAAACAAAAATATTTCGTTATATATAGTAAAATGGTATAGAAAAAGTTCAATATCTGTTTAAGATTTTTCATTTATTATTAAGATATTGTTTACCAAATATATTGTTTGACAAAATTTAAATTTAGTAGCTCTGTTATTTAAGAACATTAAAATACTTTCATAAGTTTAAAATAATAATTTCGGATATATATATATATATATTACCTATAATTTAAATATTTTCTTCTTATTAATCAGTTTGAAATCAATATAAAAGTGCATACTCTTTTTTTAGTTGTTTCATTATTTATTTTCTTATTATTAATTATTGTTTTATTTTCATAAAAAATATTGTAAAGTTTTAAAAGAAATTTGAAAATCTAATGTTATCTATTTCCATTTTTGATGATCCTATATTTACTTTCTTTAATTAACCACGTCATTTATACTATCAAATTAGGTGTTTGACCAATTCAATTCCTTATATAATAAATTGTTGTTTCCAGAAATATATCTAAATATATTACCAAGTTAAATATGTAAATATATATATATAATTCCGAATTGAAGTGTCCGATTTGTATGGTAATAAATTTAATTTTCATAAATATTAGGTAATTGTTATTATTGGACTGTGATCTGTTTGGAAACTAATTTAGAACCCATCTTAATTGCACCCGATTTGGTATGATTTTTTTTTTGGTTCGGCTAATACCACTTATATCAATCTGTTTGGCTCCTATTAATATCAATTTGTTTGGATACATGATATACATATCTTTGTTCTGTTTTAAGTGGCATTTCATTGTAATAATGTCTAACTTTAAGTCTTTTTATTAAAAATGTTTCCCTTTTTTAATAGTATAGATAGATCAAAATATATTCAACACAATTATCATTTTAATGATGTATGAGATTAATGAAATGTCTTTATAATGTATTTTATAACGACTGCGAATGCATCAACGAAGCTAACATTAAATCAAATTCCGACCAAGCCATTTATTAGCTAGAGTCAAAATCAAGGGGGCACAAATAGAAAAATCAAAACTTTAGGGGCAGAATATTAAAAAACAAGACTACAAAAGCAGCATACATCCAAAAACTATAGGTATTAATTGTCAAAATTAAAAAGTAATGGGGCAGTATACTAAAAAGACACAAACCATAGGGGGGCAAGTAGACAAAAGAATCTTGCAAAGTCTTCTCTAGCTTTGTTTGATTCTCATAATGACTTTTCCACTTTTGTTTTGTTCCTTTTTCGCTTCAATTTCACGCTTTTTATTTTTTCCTAAATTCGATTTTTTTTGCTTTGTTAAAATCCTCAAACTCGTTTTTCAAAAAGGTTTGATTTTTTCCGATGAGATCTCCGACTAAGACGACACCGTCGATGTCTCCGTCTTCAATTTCGACGGTGAAATCTCCACCTCCGTCTGATACTTCAATGGCTATAGTAGCTTTCGATAACTCCACTGGTCACTTCTCTTCGTCTCCATCGCCGCCACATTCTCTTGATCATTCCAGTGAATCGGAGAAGGAAGATGAGAAACGTAAACCCGAGAGTAGGAGAGACCAGAATCATTTGAAGATTGAGGAGACCCCATCTCCGATTGTGGTGGTTCACAATCACAATCGCTCTGTTAAAGAAGTGGTGACGACGAGGAAGAGTGCGAGAGTTGGTTCTGGGAGAAGTAGTGGGCAACGATCTGGAGCTGTTTCGGCTATCTTGAGAAGGTCTAGGAGGGAAGAGGTTGTAAAGTATTCAGCTTTAGGGTTTCGGTTAAGTGAGGTTGTGTTGGCTTTGATCTCGTTCTCAATCATGGCTGCTGATAGAACTCAAGGTTGGAGTGGTGATTCTTTCGATCGTTACAAGGAGTACAGGTATGATGACTCTGTTGTGTTTGTGCTTCTTCTCTTGTTTAGATGGTGATGTTTCTTGAATCTAGGTTCAGGGTTTAGTTTTAGGGTTTAGGGGTTCAAAATGTTCAAGCTGAATCACTAGTGTTTGGTATTTTATAAGCAGTTTGTGTGATCCAAGTCTTATGTTTTGGTTGAACTATTATGATTTGATTTTGAGACTATACTGATATCTATGTGTTACCTTCTGGTATCTGGTGGCAGGTTTTGTCTATCTGTGAACGTGGTTGCTTTTATTTATGCTAGTTTCCAAGCATGTGACTTAGCGTACCATCTTGTCAAAGAGAAGCACTTGATCAGCCACCACCTTCGACCTCTGTTTGAGTTCATCATAGATCAGGCAAGTCATTAGCTTACTATCACTCACCATTCTAAAGAGCCTTATCTTGTACTCTCTCTATGGTATTCCTTTGTTACTTTCCTTCTTGTATAATCAACTTGGTTGCATTTCGGTGATGAGAAGACTTGGTTATAGATAAGTCCTGATACTTTGACTAGCACTTTCAGCTGGTATGACCTTGTCTCCTGTGAGTCAAAGAAAAACACTTTTTGGTTAAAGTCCAATACTGTTACACTCATACAACTTAGAGTTGAGAAAAACATGAGTGAAAGTGTCTGCCATATTTGTTTGACCAGACTACTCTCTTCATTACATAATTGAAATCTCTAAAGGTTATTTTTGAATAATCGCAAGCTCTCTTAAGTCTACTGCAAAACATTTCAAAACCTTACATAAACGCAGATCGAATTATGAATATGAAAGGTTTGTTCTGAAGAGCTTTTTTTGTGTTGTGCTATTAGGTACTTGCATATCTGCTTATGTCTGCATCAACAGCAGCAGTGACTCGCGTAGATGATTGGGTTTCAAACTGGGGAAAAGACCAATTCACTGAGATGGCGAGTGCCTCGATTGCTATGTCCTTCTTAGCCTTCCTTGCCTTTGCTTTCAGTTCCCTCATTTCAGGTTATAACCTCTTTAACCAAGACCCTCTCTGATCCTCCAACTTCTTTTTGTATAGCTGTCCACACTCCCTTGTGTGAATGTATAATAATAATAAAAAGATCAATATATATCTTAGCATTGTAATTATTGTTATAATATTATTGAATTTTTGTAGACTAAACGTTTCCAAAAACTTTGTAATCTTTGAGGTTAGGCATAAAACCTTTTTGTTGTTGTTGTTGTTGTCAAAGGTTACTAAAACCTGAACATATCTTAGCCAACTAATCAAAGACCAGAGCACAATGTTCTCGATTGTATATGTCATGAGACCTCAAGAAGGGCACAATGTCGAATAAAATAAAATGTAATTTTCAAGGGTTTGGTTGTGATTTGTGAACGGGTAAAGGGTTGTTTAGTCATTTTCTGTTTTGGACTCTCCGACTTCTCCTCGCCTGGAAAACATCAATCGTCGCCGAACAATAAAGAAAAAGTTTTGTGCTTTGCTTCGTTTCTGATGAGGGGTTTTTAAATAGAGAGATAGAGAGACTCAATTCTCAGTTTGAGACAAAGCTAGGGTTTTTAGTTTTCTCACACCAAAGTTTCGATCTTTTGTTCACCGATCAAGAATGGTTGCTACGAAGAGATTTGGTGATCATAGCAACTCAAGCTCGGATGACTCGAAACGTGCCGATGACGTCGAGGCGACGCACAGGACGAGAAAGCAACTGAAGACGACGACGACAACAACTACATTGAAACCTTCCTCTGCTTCAAAGATGAATTGGTCTAAAAACGATGAGCTTGTCATTCTCGGGGTTAGTAAACTCTCCTCTGTTGGCTCAGGTTGTGTCTACTACTTTATATTCTTCTTTTATTTTACTGTTGTGTGTGTGTGTGAAATAGGGTATAGTGGACTATGAAATGGAAACGAAATCGAGCTACATATCCGACTGGGCTGCCTTGTACCGTTATATAAAAGATAATGTAGAAGCGAAGTTTTCGAAGCAGTTCATTGATAAGGTCAAGAGGTTGAAGAGAAAGTTTATATATAATCAGGGGAGATCTAACGATGGGAAAGATGTTTCTTTTACTGATACTGATGATGATGAAATCTTCAAATTGTCAATGATGATTTGGGCCAAAAGTGAAACAGAACATGTTGTTTCTAATGAGGATATGGACCAAGCTAAGGTGAGTATGTGTTCGTTCTGTTTCTACCACCAATCTCCTTTGCTACTATCTCAGAAAATAAAGTTGTGTTACTAATGTGTAATGACTTTTAATGATCTTGTTCTGAATAAGGATGTTCCTTCTGGGGAGCAAGAGAATGTGCCTTGTGCGGAGCAAGAGCGGGTGAGTGTAGAAATTGATAATGGTGAGAAAGAGAAATTGGACCAAGCCAAGGTGAGTGTGTTTGTTCTGTTTCTACCAACAACCTCAAAACTTGTATTTTACTAATGCTTAATGAATTATTGATCTTGGTTTCTTGTTTTGAGTAAGGACGTGCCTTGTGCGGAGCAAGAGGATAAGGATGTGCCTTGTGCGGAGCAAGAGGATAAGGATGTGCCTTGTGCTGAGCAAGAGGATAAGGATGTGCCTTGTGCTGAGCAAGAGCAGGTGAGTAACGAGATTGATGATAATGGTGAGCAAGAGATGATTGAAGAAGATGGTGTGGATGAGTTAGGTGTTATGGAGGATACACTTGAGTCTGTGATATCGTTTCAAAGTTTAGCTAAAAATGGTGAGAAAGATAAGAGTGAAGAAGATGGTGTGGGTGAGTTGGGTGTTCTGCTGGAGATACTTGAGGCGGATACATTCTATCAAAACTGTAGTAAGTATCAACAAAAATTGCTGCGTCAGAATTTGGAAAACGTTGGAGCTGAAAGAAGAAAAGAGCTAATCGACGAGTGGAAAGCATTGCTTGTTCAGGAGATGAAATTGAGTATCAAGAAATTTAATTTCATGGCAAAGTTTGCAAACGCAGGAGTAGGAGTTTCTCCTTAATCTGAAAGGAAGAAAAATTTCCGCTTTTAGAATGATTTCGATGTTTTGAGGGTTCCTTGTACTCTTGCTTTGGTTTGTGTTTAAGCCATCATTTGAACGGTTATTTTAGCTTATGTTAAAAGGGTTGTGGCTCCTTTTGTCTTATGGTGTGTGTGTTTGTGTAACTTGTTATATCGAGTATCCTTTTTGTTTCTTTTTTGGAATGACTCAACAACCCTGAACACTTGCGATTCTCACTGTTATCTCTTCATTCAGCTCATCATAGTAACATTTAGAACTTTACTATATCATATTCGTTTTGGGCTATAGGCTTAAATAACGATCCTTTAGGCCTACTAAATATATATATATATATATTTTTTTTTGGTGTCACATTCGAGAAAGAAGAAGAAGAAGACACAAACACTTAAATCCAAGATTCGCATTTTGCCACATGCCATTACTTCTCTTACCTTATCATAGATATTTTTTTAGTACTATACTCTCAACGAAGACCATAGGATCTAAAGAAACAAATTTATTTGGTTATACGGTTAAAATAAAAGAGATTGATGTGAAATGTAATGAAGACGAAAAGAAAAAAGAGAGAAAGAATTTATTTAGACGTAAAATTTTGACAAAGAGACCCGCAAATATATGCTTTTAGGAGAGGGCCTACACCTTCACATTTCAACTTTATCATTACACTAAACACCAAAATCCCCGACAAATTTAAAGAATTTTTTTTTTCTTCTCACTCTCTCTCTCTCTTTCTATCTCTAGCTCTACCTCTGTGGATTCTCTTCAAAGCTCTGACCTTTAGGCTCTTTAGGGTTCTTTTGGGGATTCTCTATGAGCACTGGAACTCTAGAACCTGTTTTTGCCTCCTAATGTTGTTATTTGGTACGCCTCTGTTCTCTTGCTTCTGCATTTTTCGATCTTTGTTTGTTGCTTTTGATGAGATTTGGGGACCCTCAGGGTGATTTCAAGTTTCCTTTTTTTTTTTTTTTCTTTTTTTTTTCTGCATCTATTGTTTCTGGACACTGAGCTTGTGTATTGTCCTGTGGGATTTGAGCTTTCAATCTTTTTGGATTTGATGTGATTCCCTTATAAATCTCTTGATGATTTGACAGCTTTGATGTGAATCACTTATCATTTTCGTTTATGTTAGCTTCATGAGATCTGGGATCGAAAGTGCTAGAACTTCTTGCTTTGATTTCACATATAATGGGGTTTGAATTTGCTAATCTCTTGTTGGGTTTGGTTAGTGTTTTGCTTATTTTGTTCATTAGAAGTGACTTGAACCTGTCTTGTGGTTTTGATGAGTTTCTTTCTATTAAAAGTTTGGGGTTCCCTACAAAAATGTGATCTTTTTGTTAATTAAAAGTCTAAAGTGTCTATCTGTACTTGTGTAGGGTTCATCATTTGAGTCTATAAGACTTAACTATAATGACCTTTCACTGTTCATATCCTTTTTAAAATCTGTTGTTTCCCTTTAAAGCTCCTTACTTTGTTGTGTTTGTTCATCATTTCATGTCTCTGTTACATCTTCTTTTCTACTTTCCTTTATTCAATAGACATATTGCTCTTTGATAGTCCAGAAGGCCTGTTTCTCATTAGATACAGGGGATTGTGATTGTTGCAGGTTGTTGTACTCGGATCTTTAAGATGAATCAAGGAAGATGAGTCTCTCACGGTCTTTCCAAAACAAGCTCGTGATTTAAGTAGCAACGGTTTCTGAAGTCTTGGAATGATATCGGAATGAGGAGCTGTCCACTGTTGTAAAGTAAGTTATTGCCATGGGATCATTCGTGGGTGCTTGTGAAATTGTTGAGGAGAAGGATGTGGTCAGGTTGGCCAAACATTCTAGCAGATATTGTATGCCACCTTTGGGATCAAGTAACGATATAGAGCAGCGTCCTGCACTGAAGTCAGGGTACCAAGGTTCTATGGAGTATGACATTGATCAGCTTTTCCAGTCTATAACTATAAAACCATCACCTAGAAGAATGATGGGCTCTTCTTTCCATCATCTTGAGACGAGCGCAAGTGCTGGTACAAGCAGGTGCACAAGTGCTGGTACGAGCAGGAGCACAAGCCCTTCGAAAAAAGGCGCTACGAAAAAGCCCTTTCCCATGGGAACGCCTCGATCACCAAGAGTTGGCCCCTCTGATTCAATATCACTGAAGCAGGCTCTGAGAGATCTTTGCATCTCCAAGGCATCAGAAATGGCTGCCCAAAAACGGTTATCAAAATCTGCAGCTGCATCACCGAGGGTTTCTGAAGCAGACAGGATAAAGAGTCTTTATAGACAAGTTTTGAATGAATCTGCTGGCAGGTCTGGGCTTCCTGTGGACAAGGGTAAAAGCTTGGTTGAAATATCTTTGACGCCGGTAGACGATATACCCAGCTCCTCCCAGAGTGTACCTCAGCGGTTTGATGCCCTTGAGACGGAGCCTTCTGACTCCATATCTGAACCATCTCAGGCTGAAATAATTCTCCCTGTAAGTGGAAACAGATCAGGATTAAAGACAGTGGGATGTCAAGTGTCGGAAACTTCGTTATTGCTGAAATCACACAAATCTGGATCTTCTCTTAGTTCTGGTAGTGGAGATTATGAGTTACAGATAGAAGAAAATGCTTCATATCCTCCTCATGTTGTTATTGAAGATAGTTTGGTAGAAATAGACAAACATGTTACCTCGCTACCGTCGTGTTCTGGCAGCAAAGTTTATGCTGAAGAGCTAGACAAGAGCATCGTCTCATCAGCTAGACTGAAAAGTGAGCCAACAGTTCTGATCTCAGAGCTAAATGGAAATTTTGGTAATGCACCTAGTTCAGGAACTGAGGACAGAAAATTGGTAAGCAAGGTAACAAACAATATCCCTCGTCCCAAATCGCGGCCGAAAAGGAGGATTTTGCTTAAAAGGAAGTTAAGAATCGCTGTAGCTTCTGCTACGAAAATGGTCGAGAAAGTTGATACTTCCTTAGTAGAGCCTAATGGAAGTCAAGTTTTGTGCCAGAAATGCCACTGTGCGGTAAAGAGCACCAGCTCTGAAAACCACCTGCTTACAGATACTGACAGCACTGAGAAATGCTCAAACGATTTGAGATCTTTCTCAAAAGATGTCAGTATAGAAGCAGATCAAGAATCACTCGCAAGCACGCGTCTCATTCGCATTGTGAAGTGTAATAAGGATCCCAACAAGGATTCCTCTGATTCTTGTGAGGTTTGTGATAGTGGTGAAGCTGTCATTGTCATGAAACAAGAAGTCTCTCCAAGCAATTACAGTGGAAAAGGTGATGCAGATGAACAGATAAGAGAGAATCCAACTTCCAGCGAAAAGTTTGAATTCTCGTTGAGCTCAAAGAATAGCCTAGGGGATTATAGCAGCAGCACAAGCATGAGTGAGGAGAGCAATCTGAGCAGGTTTAGCTGTGGGAATAAACCTCACATGTCTATGGATGTGAGATGGGAAGCAATTAAGCATGTTAAGTTGCAATACGGCTCTTTAGGACTCAGACATTTCAACCTTTTGAAAAAGCTAGGTTGTGGAGATATCGGAACAGTCTATCTTGCCGAGCTGGTTGGTACAAACTGCCTGTTTGCCATAAAGGTCATGGACAACGAATTCTTGGCCCGAAGGAAAAAGACACCAAGGGCACAAGCAGAACGGGCAATCCTTAAAATGTTGGACCATCCTTTTCTGCCTACCTTGTATGCGCAATTTACTTCAGATAATTTATCATGTCTGGTGATGGAGTATTGTCCTGGTGGTGATCTTCATGTCCTGAGGCAGAAACAGCTCAGCAGGTGTTTCTCCGAACCCGCAGCTAGGTAAGTTTACATTTCAGTCACATTGTTGTTATGAATTTGTACTTCTTGTTAGCAAATTCAGTGGTAATATACAGTGAAACTGATGATATTGTTCACAGGTTCTATGTAGCAGAAATCCTCCTTGCGCTGGAGTACTTACACATGCTTGGTGTTATATACCGAGATTTGAAACCAGAGAACATTCTCGTCCGAGAAGATGGTCACATCATGCTTACAGATTTTGACCTCTCACTCAGATGTGCAGTGAACCCGACTCTTCTCAGATCAACTTCTCCACCTGAGAAAGATCTCGCAAGGATGTCGGGTCCATACAACACTTCTAATTGCATACAACCTCTATGTATTGAGCCATCGTGTCGGGTCCCATGTTTCAGTCCTAGGCTCTTATCAACCCAAGCTAGAAACCCAAAACAAAGAAAAACGAAAAGACCTGATCTTTTGACCCAGCAGTTCAGGTCATTGCCTCAGCTTGTGGCTGAACCAACCGAAGCAAGATCAAATTCGTTTGTTGGAACGCACGAGTACTTGGCCCCAGAGATCATCAAAGGAGAAGGACATGGTGCTGCAGTAGACTGGTGGACATTCGGGGTCCTTCTCTATGAGCTTTTATATGGGAAGACGCCTTTCAAAGGTTACGACAATGAGGAGACACTGTCTAATGTTGTATACCAGAGCCTTAAGTTTCCTGACAGCCCTCTCGTGAGCTTCCAGGCAAAGGAGTTGATCAGAAAGCTGCTGGTGAAAGATCCAGAGAGTCGTCTCGGGTCAGTGAAAGGAGCTGCAGAGATCAAAAGACATCCCTTCTTTGAAGGATTGAATTGGGCTCTCATTCGATGTGCCATACCGCCTGAGCTGCCAGATATCTATGATAATGGTGCAACAGAAGTGACTTTTCCTGAAGGAAATAATAGGTATCTTGAATGTAAAGCCATCGGAGACCATCTCGAGTTCCAGTTGTTTTAGAATATAGGAAAGACATTAAGGTCTAAGCAGACAGGAAACTTTTCTGGTTAAGCTATTATCTATTCTAAGTCTCATAGGTAAAGTTTTACCATATTGATTAAGAATCTGAACTGGAATCGTAAACAGTAGTAAGAGATGATTTGGAAACAGTGTTTTCCTTCATTTCATTCAAGTTTCTAGTATGAAACAGACAAATTCGAACCAATAATAGCATCATTAATTCATTGACATAGCTCAGGAATAAAGTTTGTTCGTGCAATTGGTTAAGAGTTATAAAATCCCACCCAAGTTGGTGAATACAGCCCAGTCCCATCCTTTAATGTCCTCAACCGAGTGCCTACTATTCTTTAAGGAATTTAAAGAATAACCTTTTTCTTTACTTTTCATTTGGCGGGATTTGCTTTGGTTTGGAATGGTGTCACGGCAAAGCAATCTCCTTTAAGAAGGTTGAAGCAAAAGCAAAAGCCCATAAAAAGAAAGAAAACAAAAACACTGCAAGTAGATAAATAGGGTTGAAGTGTTTGGAGAAGACAAGATAAACCGACCAAAGGAACAACAAGAACATGAATACGAACAACTCAGTAGCTACAACTTCGACCAAAAGTAAGCTACCAATGGACGAGCACCAAGAAGAAGAGATATGGCGAAAGTTTCAAGCCCGAGAAGAAGAGATTGAGAGGAAGAAGATGGCGGTTAAGGACAAGATTCAACAGCGACTTGGGTTTGCAGAGGAAGCCACAAGAAGCTTGACCCAGACATTAGAAGTAAGTCCAACAAGCTATTAACATCAATAGAAACAATACTCTTCAACATGAGCTATTAACACTAATCGAAAACATACTCTTCAAAAATGCATATGAACGCTACTCACTTTCTATGTAATCATATATCCATATTTAACAACACCAACATTGTCTCAAAGGGGCTAGAAATCATGGGAGATCCAATGAGGAAGGAAGTGGGGATGGTAAGAAAGAAAATTGAAATGGCAAATCGGGATATCAAATCTTTGTCTCAGAGCTGCCAGAAGAAGGTTTTATATAAGTCTTTATTAACAATCCTGCTTCTTTTTACCTCTACAACTCTTTTATGTTCATCAATAGTCACACCAGATGATAAATATATGATAGGAGAAGGAATACAAAGAGGTACTGGAGGCTTTTGACGAAAAGAACAAAGAGAAAGCTCACCTTGTTTCAATCTTAATGGAGGTAAATCAATCGTACCCTATCACAGATCTGATTCTCTAAGACTTTTAGCTATAAGGATTGCACTTGAAATACTGATCGTAATCTCGGTGATCTTCTTGGCAGCTACTGGCTGAAAGTGAAAGAGTAAGGGTGAAGAAGCTGGATGAGATCAACCAGACTGTTGGGTCCTTGCGATAATGGATTTTACCTTTTACATGGAAACCTGTTTGCCTGTTTGAGGTTTTGGCATCATGTATGTATTTAAATTCCTCTATAAAAGTGAGAAAACATGTAAAAGAATGTAATGGAAAAGAAAAAAGGTTTGCCTCAGGGCTTTAAGAAATTCATACCTAAAGATGATTTTGCTCCTAGTGAGTTTTGTTGCGGCTCCTCAATCAGATTAGAAGGGTTTTGTATTCTTCCAGCAATTTCGGGATATCGTTAATCCGCAACTGAGAGTAGCAATCGAATTAAACGTGTCAGAACGCATGTGAAAATAATGAACCTGACGTGTTTGTTAAGATGCATAAAAGTTGTAGACGAAACTAAGGAAGAGATAAGAGTAATGCATATAGTTCAATGCTGATATGCATCACAGTGGTAACATGACAGTGAAAACTAAGAAAAGTAGAGATAAAGAGTACATATGCGAAAATCAACTTAAAAATAGACAATTAAGGCTCAGAGCACGATGTGATGTAAGGTTAGATTCGTATATAAGGGTCACTATGATGATGCAACACATTGATTGATTGGTTTAAAACGTTCATTAGAGCTAACAACAGGAGAAAATCACACGGTATTTACCTCGGACGAACTTTTGATATGATAAAACGTAAAGGTCTTCGTTCCGGGGAGGCCAAAGTCAGTAGATGTTAAGCTGTTCTGTGCTCTGAGACACACCCGCGATGAGAAACAAATATGTGTGAAGGAAAGGAAGAAGAAAAAACAAAATTTCATAGCATGTAATAGTTTTCAGAAGGGGTACAAAACAATACTTTCTAGTTATCGCGAGAATTTCACAAGCTTAAAAAATGAATCAGCATCAATAATTTCACTGGATTAATAAGTCTCAAGGGCATATTCAAGAAACAAAGATGATATGTCACTCCTAAACTCTCATAGGACTTATCTAAATCATTTTACTGTCATGTGGTGATTCCAGGGGAACAACCATCTGAATCGACATACAAAGATAATCCAAGTAAACAAGAACCAAAATCCAAAATAATTGGCAAGGATAAGAAAGAACTCACATGTGTTTTCGCGTAACCAGTCGCTGATAATCTCGAAGTAAGGAACCAAGCTCTTTTAGTTGTAAAGTTATTGGAGTGGACTCTTTCCAATGCTGCCGAAGTGCTTGAGCTGCCATCTTTTCATTGAGAAGCATTTTAGTACAGGATAAGACAATCATACATCCGTCATCCTGAAAATGAGAAAGGAAAGATCACCTCAACCATGAAGACCCGATC
>NC_025688.1:23461749-23469303 GCF_000633955.1 Camelina sativa
CAAAATCCAAAATAATTGGCAAGGATAAGAAAGAACTCACATGTGTTTTCGCGTAACCAGTCGCTGATAATCTCGAAGTAAGGAACCAAGCTCTTTTAGTTGTAAAGTTATTGGAGTGGACTCTTTCCAATGCTGCCGAAGTGCTTGAGCTGCCATCTTTTCATTGAGAAGCATTTTAGTACAGGATAAGACAATCATACATCCGTCATCCTGAAAATGAGAAAGGAAAGATCACCTCAATCATGAAGACCCGATCATCAACTACATCTCCCTCGATTAATCTTGATCCTAATTCAACTAATTCTTGATCTTCTGACTCCTCGGGAATTTGAAAACGCAGCCCTGATGAAACAGATATTCCCATTTTCTTTTGCAAATCAACAATACTGAATCCCTCTTGTCCCCTTTCCTGCGGTGAACAGACTCTCAATTGTTTAAACAAGCTGAAACGCTAATTTCTGCATTGGCAAGAAACACATAAAATGATATGTAGGAACTCCAGTTTACCTTATCCAATTCTCTCTCTGACTCCTTGATTTCAGGAGGATTTTTAACTTGAGGTACAGATGACCTATTGGCTATCGGATCATCTGACAAAAGCAAAAAATAGGGTGAAGTTGTGCTGGAAACGTAGAAGTTTTGAATTAGGACTTTATCTAGAGTTTAAACATACAATTTTTTCATCAAACACAGTAAGAACATTTTCAGAGTTCACTAAAATTTAAACAGATGAATAAAACTTCATAACTTCCAAAACAGACTTTGATAAATAAATAAAAGAGAATGCTAGAAACTGAAATGGATCTAATTGCCATAATTTATGACCAACACCATGATTGGTTCGTCTATCGATACTATTTCAATATATAAAATCTATCCAAAGATAATATTGATGATCCCTGTAAACAGAATGATAACTAAGGTGCCAAGCTTTGGGAGGTAAAACATCAGTAGTACAAATAAGAATAAAATACCTTCGGGCACCAACCACCAGAGATCACCGAAGGTCAATTTTCCATCAAAACCACCAATTAGAAGATGACGAGCCCCAATACAAGTCATGGTATGGTAAGCTCGAGGAGGAGGAGGCTCATTGCTTATTGGTAAGCGCTTCCACTGAGCGGTTACTGGAATGCGAAAATAAAACTTTAGCAGAAACGATAACAAAGCATATAAAAACTGCACAGAAGAAAATGATAAAATAAATCACAATTAATCATCTCAGTAGATTTTACTATTGTATTTCCGTGATTTTTAAGCGATTTAATGGGACGAGTGAGCTAAAATCTACCTCTGTCCAAAATTATAGTGTCATTATAATAGACATCATAACGACTCAGCCATCCACCAGTTCCATGTCCTCCAAATAACAGAAGCTGCATAAACGAAATTCGTGATGTGAGTGGTGTAGGTCACGAACGCATCCATCCCAATACCAAAAAAAATGAGTTAACATATTGATTACAGATATAGATAACAAGGAGCAAATATGAGCTGAAAAGACATACATAATGCCCTCCAGATGTAACTGTATGACCACATCGAGATGATGGTGCTTGACCAGGAAGCTTTAGTTGGGTCCATCCAGGGGTTTCACGCTCTTTCTTCCACAACAAAGGTAAACCACAATATGATCAATAAACAGAAAATAAGACAAACTAAGAGATAGCCTACTAGATTCAATGAATATTTAAGAAATCAAGGATGAACCTTCATCTATCAGACCCTTCAAAGCCCACAGATCACCCATGATTGGGCCACCACCTCCTGCCAATGATAACCAATTAACCATATCACACACCATACTTTCAGTTTTCTTTTTATCGACTCTAGCCAAACAGACTGTGATCATGACCAATCCTTTAGGGTTGGAAGAGAGTTTCTACAATACATATACCAGATCAAACACATCAAAATCCTATAACATTGTTTGAAGAGTGACAGGCGGAATAGCAAATTAACATTTGGCTTTATATCTTTCAGGATTCTGCTTCTTGAGCAATCACACTTATCAGTTTCGGTGTTCAGTAGAATAAAGGGGGCGAAACTTGAGTAACAATATACCAAACATCTCAACATAATTAAGGACTGGATCAAGGTGAATTCAGAAGCCAACAAAGAGAATCTACAAAGTTTTGGTGTAGTCTACCTCGGCCACCGAAAACAAGTAACCGTTTCTCAACCATGGTGGCCGTATGGCCACATCTAGGAGGTGGCAATGAACCCAAAACCGAAAGCTCCATCCATTCAAGGGACACTGGTGGATACCAAGAAAGTAAGCATTATCAGCAAATAATAGAGTTTATTGCAAAACTGAAACTAGAAGAGAGAAATTAAGATTTACTTGTATCCATAACATATACATCTGACAACCACTTTTTGCCATCCCAGCCGCCACACCTGCCAACGATCTTAGATTTAGCTATGCAGGCAGAAAAATTAAAAAAATATACCTAATGATGACGTCTAAAGTTTGATACTTACAAAACGATTTTTTGGTTCCCAATAGCAGCAGCGGCAGCAAAATCACGAGGTGTAGGTAAGTCACCAAAGCTAGTCAGCTCAGACCACTGCCATATATCTGCAGCAAATGTTAGCAGCTATCATGAATAAGGATATCATAGAAGTGTCAAAGCATAGTGCTAAAAATTCCTAGGCAGGTCTCACACAACATTACATACATACCTGTATCTAGAACCCAAAAGTCTCCCAACCTGAATTTGATTTATAGAAAACAAGCAATTTATAAGGTCAGTGAAAAAAATAGAATGTAAAGCCGCTATAACTAAAAAATATACCAGTGAGGTACCTCTTGCCACCAGAACGTCCACCAAAGATGAACATATTGCAATCAATAGTGATGGCAACATGAAATGCACGCGGTGTAGGACCCACTTGTCCTTCTTCTGACTCGCTGCCAGTACATTCTGGCTCAAACCAAAGTTTGTTCTCTAGTCGACAGGATACAGAACAAACAATCATAAGAACAACCAATCTTAACATGATTAATGACGCTAATGGGAAAACCATACACTGATATATATAAGTATAACCACCTACACTCAAAGGCCATATATAAACCAATTCTACTGATACTCAAAAAGGAGAATACGAATATGAAGTACTAAACAAAAACAAGCAAAACTGGTAAGACAATATCCATTTTTTTCTATCTACAACACCTAATCCAAGAACCTAATGTGAAGTTTTTTAGCTTTCTATGTTTTGCTAATTTCTTAAGTGATAAAAAAAAAAACCATCTTTGATGGAGCAGCACCCCAACCAAGCTAACACTAGTCATCACAAGTAACGCAACCAATGACAATAACTCTTAATAATAACCAAAAAAAAAAAAGCATCTTCCTTTGAAAAGAAGGAGAGTAAGTAAGCAAAGCTTTCTAAAAAAACAGAAGCAATCGAGAAGCCAAAACAAAGGGATGATGATGATGATGATGATGATGATGATGATGATGATGATGATAATACCAATATCATAAACAGTTATGTCATTGAGAAATTTCTTATCGACGAGACCTCCGAACACCACCACCATGGACTTCCCGACATTGACAGCTGTATGCCCACTGATTCAAACACCAACAAACTCAGCTGAATTTTAAATCGAGGGCACGATTAGTAGTAGAGAGAAGAAGATTCAAAAAAATTAACCTCCGTGGCTGTGGAGGAGTTCCACTGAAATCGGAAGAAGAAGCTTGAACCCAGTGATGCATCTCGAGCCGATGATAACGAAACCTCACGGATCCGTTTGAATTATGTTGCAGATCGATCGTAGGTAGGAGGAGGAGGAGGAGGAGGAAACTACACAACACAAAGACTCTTGTTCGGAGTTTTTATTCATTAAACCAATAATTTGGTTCCGGTTTAGTTGAGGATTGTCCGGTTTATTCTGGTAATTAAAATTTTGGTGATGATGATTTGTTTAGGTTTTGAAAGCGGAGAGAGGAGTTTTCTAATTTCGCAAATTATCTTTTTTTTTTGTGTTTGTTGCAGAGAAGAGAACAATAATGGCACTAAGCTCACTCGACGAATTCGTAATCCTCGTTCTGAAGAAGGATCATTGTCTTCAACATGAAGACGCATCTTCTTCCTCTTCTGCTCCTCCGAGTCAAGTGATTTCAATCTCAGCTTCTGAAATTGTATCTTGGGACTTGTCAGAGATACTCGCTTACGCAAGTGTAAAAATTCGAGTTCATCGAACTAGGCAAGTGGAAGTGATCATATACTAACTTCCTCATCCCCCAATTTTGCGTTGGTTAGGTTTTGGTTTATTGATTCTTTCGTTTTCTACTGTAGGCTCATTGAGGAATCATCGTATTTCCAAGGCCTACTAAGCGGAAGCTTCAGGTATATATATATGTATCAGCTTGCTTCTACTTTGGTGTATGTATTAGTAATCAATCAAAGGGATGATAAAACTGATTGAAATTTGGATTTTGTGTAACAGTGAATCAGGCCTCGATCATATCTCTGTAGATTGGAACCTAGAGACTTTCTTGAACCTTGTCATGTGTTTGTATGGTTACGCCATAGATGTTACATCCACTAGTTTCTTGCCTCTATTTGAGGTTAGCTTTTTTTTTTGTATCAATCATCTGCTCTCTTTGTTTCTCTTGTAAGTTGTAACATGCTTAATTATTGAAACTCTGAATGTTGAAATATAGGCTGCACTCTATTTTGGGGTGGAGAGGCTTCTCTCTATATGCAAAACCTGGATTTCAGTGTTGGTATCATCGAATGATCCTGCATCACCTAAATTAGATTTGTCTGACCTTATTCAGATGTGGAGTTTTGGTCTCGAGCATGGTTAGAATAATCTTGCGAGAAATCTCTTATAGTTTGTTAAATTTAGTTAAATTTTTCTAAATCATGATTCTTTTGGTGATGCTTTTTACAGCTGGAGATTTTTTGCCAGATCTCTGTGCGGCCTATCTTGCAAAGAATTTCGTATGTACCACTCACTCTTCCCATCTATCCTTCCTATTTGGGTACGCTTGTGTACTCCTTTCAATGATATGTAGGATGTATGATAGAAAATGATGATCTTATGTCTAAAATATCTTAACTTCTTCCAATTTGGTAGCTAATAACGGATCCTTATGTCTTCTGCAGATGTTGGTAAAATCTGATGAGTATTTTGGAAGTGTTCCATATGAGTTGTTGATCTCTTGCATTAAACATCCTCACCTGACTGTACACAGGTGTGTTTGTGCCCATTTTCTATCTTATCAGTGCAAACATACCCTAAGATTCTCACCTTTGACTTAACTCTGACAGTGAGATGCATCTTGCTGATGCACTTCTTCTTTGGCTTGATGCCGAGAGAAGAATGTCTGGCTTTTCGGAGAGTAGGCATGATAACACAGTCAACTTGATGGAACAGGTAACCTTTAGAAGGTCTGTCACCAATGCAGAGATGAATTTAACAATACAATACCAAAAAAAACATATATCCATATTTTGTGAACTATATATGATGCGGATATCCGGTGTCGAATCGCATATTCATCTTATCCTTTTTTTTTTGCGGTCAAATGGCTTATATTCCACAGCAAAAGGAAAAAGGAATGACACATGTGTATCTAAAGTCAGTATCCCCTACCTACGTGAAAAAGGTTTAAAAAATGGTGTAACTGATGTTCTATAAATGATCGACCATGTTAGGGAATTTTTTATAAGTACTTTACTTGGGACAAATTTGGATTACAAATAATTTCTCCTTGGAGTTCTTTTTATTTTGCGCATTCTATATATATATGTGCTCTATGGAACTATGGTTCTCACTTTTGGTTTTCTTGTTTGTTGGTAAATTATATTGCAGGTCCGTTTTAGTCTCTTACCACTGTCGTTTATTGCAGGTAATGTTATGAAAGATGTGTGTGATATCTCTCCAACTTGAGAATATAGCAGAAATTCATTTAGTTTAGTTTGTTTCCATATTTCAGGAAGAAGCAAGTCTCATGGTTTCTCAAAGTTTGTTGATCAAAGCTTGGAATCGGTGATTAAACTAAAAAAAATCCCATCCACATACTTAGTCGATAGTCTAACAGATAGCCCTCCTGCTGATCTTAGACTTCGCCTGACTGAATACACTGAGGTATCTACCCTTGAATGAATTTTCTTCCTTGATTTGAGTTTTATAGTTGTGTCAGGAATTGTATTTCACGTTTTGCTAGAATTTAGTATTTGTGTTGGCCATCTTATAAAGTTCATTTATGTACAGGGTTATAATTAAAAGCCTTTCTAAAGTATCCAATTTTTTCATTGCGAAGACACCTAATTTTAAGTTCTGTCTTCATTTATTTAGACATTGGATGTCTTTGATTCAATTTGATGAATCGCTAAGTCCTCGAAAGTTTTATGTCGTCCTTTCTAATTATGCCTTTGTTCCCTCATTCAGATATTGGACCTGTCAGGATGCCGGCAGTTAAACGAAGCCAGTCTGCTACTGTCAGTACTTCCTAACTCGTATTTCTCAAATCTCAGGTGGAGAAAGAGTTTGAAAAGTTTCCTAAAGAATCCTGAAGACGATGAAAGAAATCGAGAACATTTATCTTATGGAACTTTACCAATTTTGTCTTTCGAATCGCTGAAAGAGATAGATATGTCCAAGTGTCAGAGGCTTAACTATAAATTTGTGATCAAGTGCTTCTCTAAGTCATTCCCATCATTAAGAAAACTGAGAGCTGCTTATCTCTTAAACATCAAGGTGTTCACAGTGCTTGAACTTCTCCAGAATTTTCGCCAGCTCACTGAAGTTGATTTAACAGTTGATATCGCTCCTATAATACCGGTTCAAGCATCGTTGTTTTACTCTGGCCGAGGTCATTGTTCGCTCTCTAATATCACAAGACTAACGCTGGAGGGTAGAAGTGATATATGTGGTTAGTCTTTTTGTTTGTTTTTGGCTACTTTCGTACACTCCCAATTGTTTGACAATCCAGATCCCAATCCAGATCCTAACTAACTTAAAGGTAGCTAACTATGTGTTCGTAGCTGATGTCTCCATTTTGCATTGCTACAGATATGGGTCTACAGAGCATCTCTAGACTATGTGATTCGTTATGTTACCTGAACATAAAAGGGTGTGCACTACTCTCAGATGCATGTATAGCATATGTTATACAGAGGTGTAAGTACTTATGCTCTCTCATAGTTTGCTATACCTCTTTTTCGGAGAATTCGATTTTGGCACTATGCGCTAGTATTTCTATGACCAATGAGCATATGGATTCAAATTCATTAGCACCCAAGCTTCAGATGTTGCACATGAGTAAATGCGAGGGTGTGTATTTTTTTCTTTTCTATTTCAGTCTCTCTTTAATGTAAAAGATCATGGGCTCTTACATAATTTTAGTGTTACATTTTCAGGAATTACTGAGACATCGCTTTTTAACTTGATAAGTCAGACACAGAAAATGAAGAGTCTTTGCTTAAGGGATACAAAAGTTTCAGACAGTGTGCTATGTGAATTCCCCGGCTCTTCCTTGGAAGCACTTGATATCTCAAATACCACGGTCAGTCATTCATTCACTA
>NC_025688.1:23469460-23518290 GCF_000633955.1 Camelina sativa
TTAACAGTTGATATCGCTCCTATAATACCGGTTCAAGCATCGTTGTTTTACTCTGGCCGAGGTCATTGTTCGCTCTCTAATATCACAAGACTAACGCTGGAGGGTAGAAGTGATATATGTGGTTAGTCTTTTTGTTTGTTTTTGGCTACTTTCGTACACTCCCAATTGTTTGACAATCCAGATCCCAATCCAGATCCTAACTAACTTAAAGGTAGCTAACTATGTGTTCGTAGCTGATGTCTCCATTTTGCATTGCTACAGATATGGGTCTACAGAGCATCTCTAGACTATGTGATTCGTTATGTTACCTGAACATAAAAGGGTGTGCACTACTCTCAGATGCATGTATAGCATATGTTATACAGAGGTGTAAGTATTTATGCTCTCTCATAGTTTGCTATACCTCTTTTTCGGAGAATTCGATTTTGGCACTATGCGCTAGTATTTCTATGACCAATGAGCATATGGATTCAAATTCATTAGCACCCAAGCTTCAGATGTTGCACATGAGTAAATGCGAGGGTGTGTATTTTTTTTTTCCCATTTCAGTCTCTCTTTAATGTAAAAGATCATGGGCTCTTACATAATCTTAGTGTTACATTTTCAGGAATTAGTGAGACATCGCTTTTTAACTTGATAAGTCAGACACAGAAAATGAAGAGTCTTTGCTTAAGGGATACAAAAGTTTCAGACAGTGTGCTATGTGAATTCCCCGGCTCTTCCTTGGAAGCACTTGATATTTCAAATACCACGGTCAGTCATTCATTCACTAGTATGGCATATCTTACTTCCACAGGACTTAGCCACATTCAAGTGATGCTCTGATTCAGTAATCCATAATGCGTCAGCCCCTCTAACGCGTGGTGATTTTTACAGATATCTTGGATGGCTCTTGTTCGTGTAATTAGCAGAAATCCTAATCTAAAAAGCCTCAAAGCCAGGGGATGCAAAAATCTGCTTCAGTTACAGGGTGACGGGAGAGCTGACTATTCCTTTCCGTTGTTTTCTGCTCATGAGGTGTTTAAAAGTTTAAGCAAGGGAAGTGGATTGGAGGAGCTTGAGATTGGTTGGGGGTTTTCTTATTTCTCTCTTGAGTCTTTGAGACCCGCAGTTTCGTTCCTACGAGCTATAAGTGTGGGTTTGGGTGCTTCCTTAGGTGAAGATGCTTTAAAGCTTCTTTCTTCAGCTTGTCCTTTGCTAGAGTCTATCGTCCTCTATTTTCAGGTAGTTCTGATTCTTTGAATTTTGAAGAGTGTTATTGAAAGATAGTGAATCTCTGATCTTTTTCCCATTTTAACTTATTTTTGGTTTGACAGGAAATCTCTGATTCTGCCTTGGCAAGTATCCTGACATCACTGAAGCACCTGCAAGAGTTAGCTTTGTCCTATTGTTTTGGTGACATATCCATTCAAAGTTTCAAGTTCTCTATGCCGAGCCTGAGAAAATTAAGGCTTGAGAGGGTAACTCGTTGGATGACCAGTGATGATTTATTTATTCTCACACAAAGCTGTCCGAACGTGACAGAGCTTTCATTAGTAGGATGTTTACACTTAAATTCAGGTACAAACTATACTTTCCTAGGGAACCAAGTCATCTAACCTCATAATCTCTTAATTTTGTTCACCTCTTGTGTTGATATATATCTATCAGATTGCCAACCTATCATCTCAGGTGGATGGCCGGGAATGATTTCTCTTCATCTAGAGGTTTGTTTGGACCCTTTAGCTTATTAGTAATCTTTTAGTAATCCTTAAGATTGTATCTTAAGGTATCATGATGAACTAACCGGAAACTTTTAGAAGAACAGTAACTCACTTTTATAACTACGTTAACCATGTTTGGGTGGTAGGAATGTGGAAGTATAACAGATAATGGTGTCACTTCTCTCTATGGTTGCATTGCTCTCGAAGACCTTTTGCTTCGCCACAACGTGAGTTCTCTTTCATATATCCATTCTTTTTCGTACTATGTCACATCTCCCTCAGCTAGAAAAGAACTAGAAAAACTCTCTGATGTGTCAAGCATTATCAAGTATCAGCAGTTTCCATATTCCTGTTTTCTTTTTCTTTTTGAAGGGCTCTGGAATACAAAAAAGCTTCCTTCTTGATGCTACTTTGAAGGTAAATTTCGGGCACTCTCCATACCTTAACTTTTTATATGATAGGAGATTTTTTTGCTTAATTTTTATCGCAGTTTCCAATGCTTCGGCTGGTATCTCTGGACATGTGTGATGCAAAGGAAGGCGGCTTCGATGCCCCAGAGGTAAGTAATAACAGAGAACACCTAAGCAAGTTTTAATCATTAGCTAGGGAACACCATATGTAATACGACCTTCTTTGTAGCTAGATTAAGATACATTTTTGGTCATAATCGTCGATAATTTTTTGGAGTGGCAGGAGGAAGAAGGAAGTCACTTCCTAAGCATAGTGAAGATCAGTAGATGCAAGTCTGAGAGATGCGCACTGGGAAGAGTCTTGGCTCCTGTGCATAGAGAGACGCTGGTTATGCTATGGAATGGCCAAAACTACACTAAAACGCTTATCAAACAAAGACTTTGATCCCTCTCTACTACACTACACTTTATGATGTGTGTTTTAGTTGGTTTAGATTTTATTGATGTAGCTGAAAGATTTTTGTTTGGAACTCAACTACGATTTAGAATTCACTTTCGGTGTAGTTGTAGATTGAATTACATGATGCAACTTGACCATCCTGTATTAATTGTGGTTGATCTCACATCAAACGTGTTAATAATAGTGAATACTAAAAGAACAAACGAAAATTATATTCCAAAAAGTAGGTTTGTTTTTATTGATGCTCCCATTCAAGTCGATGGTGAAATTAAAATGCTGATTACAAAATCAGTAAAGAAATTGATTATTAGAGTGTTTAGTTTTTTGTAAAAACTTTTTACTTTCTAGGCTATGAGATACTCCCTCTATCTCACAAAGATTGATGTTTTGAGATATTTTTTTT
Source organism: Camelina sativa (assembly GCF_000633955.1). Classification (NCBI taxonomy): domain Eukaryota; kingdom Viridiplantae; phylum Streptophyta; class Magnoliopsida; order Brassicales; family Brassicaceae; genus Camelina; species Camelina sativa. The sequence continues at coordinate 23,472,437 of NC_025688.1, forward strand.
GTCCCACTAAGATTGATGTTTTGTAAACTTTAAGAAGTAATCATTGTATATATTTAAAATTTTGAATTGTTATTGGTTTAAAATTAAATAATATCTTTTTAGTGAAAGGAAAAAATATATTTAAACTCATTAATCATTGTTTTCTTAAACTGTGTAAAAGATTATAAACATCAATCTTTTAGGGACAAAGGGAGTACTATATTAAAGGATCCCGGGAGTTGACTATTTATTTAGATTTTGTGCTGATTTTGTAAGATGTTTGACAATTTAGCAGTTCTTAATTAATTTGTTTTCAGCCTAGGTTTTTATTTCAAATACTCCCTCTGTCCCACAAAGATTGATGTTTTGGGATATTTTTCTACAATTTTGAATTAATTAAAGTTAATATTTTGTAAACTTCAAGAAATAATCATTGAAAATATTTAAATTTTTGAATTGTTATTGGTTTAAAATTAAATAATATCTCTTTAGTCAAACAAAAAATATACTCCCTTTGTACCACAAAGATTGATGTTTTGAGATATTTTTTTGTCCCACAAAAATTGATGTTTTATAAATTTCAAGAAGTAATCATTGAAAATATTTAAAATTTTGAATTGTTATTGGGTTAAAATTAATAATACCTCTTTATTCAAAGAAAAAAAAATAACTCAGTAATCATTGTTTTCTTAAAATGTGTAAAAGATTCTAAACATCAATCTTTTAGGGACAGATGGAGTATTTAAACTCAATAGTTATTGTTTTCTTAAAATGTGTAAAAACTTCTAAACATCAATCTTTTTGGGACTGAGTAAATATAAAACAACAAAGTAATTAACGTTGAAGTCAATTTTATATAGTTGGCCATTGGGGACAAATTAATATCTAATATGGACAGCTTTTTTATTGGGATCTTCTCGTAGTACTTACCATTTTTGTGGACATCTTTCCTTTAGTTAAGGATCCATTTTTGTGGAGTATATTATGATGGATCTGATCATAGTTATTCAAGAATAACGTAATCGACATCTGTTTATTATTGGGGTGGGGAATTATATTATTGTTATTCTTGTACGTGTATATATAACGTGCAGTGAAAGTTTTGAGTTTTTTGCCAGGTCAAAATATGATGAAATGTGCACTGTTTTAACGTATGATAAAGTCATGTAAACCGTCCATATATATAAAAATCATAAATTAATGACGCTCTCTGCTCATTTATTAGGATATATAAAGGAATAAACACTATGAATAAAAATATAATAATAATAAAATTCATTATAGGCAATGTTCAAGAAAGCGTTAGCACCATCTGGGCTGTGATCCAGTGTCTAGCGCCTAGAACGCTTAGTCGGGGTCTAGACAGTTTTTAGGCAGTTTAGACGTTTACGACATAAAACATTGTATATATATATAAAATATGTAAAAATATATGTTAGAAAAAAAAATAATAATAAATTATAAAAAAGTAAGAAAAATACATTTACTTAAGTTATATTAACAACATATAAATGTTTATAATTACGAATGCAGATATAAAATTTAATAATTTTTATTATATGTAATTAAAAATCAAAAATAAATATTAAAATAAAATTTATGTAATTTTAAGCGGTTTAAGCGGTCATCTAAGCATCTGCTGAGCGCCTAGCGCCTTGGCGGCCGCCTAGACCGCTTTTTTGAACATTGGTCATAGGTGACGCCACACATTACGTGTGCATGTGTTGTTTAAATTAAACAAAAAAAAATTTTTGTCAACTAGAGATATATTGATATAATACTAATTTTTACATTTCACCATACATACGTACTACCTCCTGCCAAAGGCTCAACCACCTTTTACATAGAACTACTCAAAGCCACCAATCTACATGACTAGGCCTATACAAAAAATTGTTCACTATATTGAACATTGATAAAAACTTAAATTCAAACAGAATCTATAATCCTTTCTGCAGCGAAGACACCATCAAGCCAAACCGGATGGCCTGCAGCAACATATGACTGAAATCTGCCTTCCATTGTGACAATTTGTGCAATCATAAAGGCTCCTCTGTTTGAAGATAAATTTTCCAAAAAGAATTTCCAGTCTTTAAAAAACCACGCGATCGAGCAACCTCCATAGATTGGTATCTAAAAGAAGGCCACACTTTGGGATTGGTAATAGCTTTTACCAAACATTCCTCTTGCATCGCAAAAATCACCTTTTCCATTCTGTGATTCCTCATACAGTCAATGGCCCATATAAGTCCTTGGAAATGAGCATCCAACTTATCTTTGACCCCAACGAAATTTGTCCTACTATGCAATAACACAACTCCTTTATGGTCTCGCAACACCCACGAGCACCCAACTAAACTGTTTCGCCGAGACCAAGATACACCCAATGTTGCATTTCACCCAGTCACTAGGTGGAACCTGCCACATATTTGTAATATGCATCCCCTGGTTTCTTTGAATTCCCTGATTCACCACTCCATCAACAACAACTTCTTCCCCGTTTTCATCTTCCCCTTTTTGAGCCTCTGTCCATTCCATCCAATCCTCTCTGCTTTTTTGAACCGTATCTGAAGGAGAGAAAGAATTGCCTTCAAAGGAAATTGAGTTCCTATTTTTCCATATCCTCTAGATTAACCAGGGAAAAAACTTTCTTAGCTCTTCAGGCCATAATGAATTCCTCTTATTTGATAACATGTAGTGCATATTTGAAAAGACTGACCCTTTATGGAGACCCAAGCTAGGAGAAGGGATACCTGATAAAACCCAGATTTGTCTAGAGAGAGAGCAAGAAAAAAGAACATGGTTAATAGTCTCTTCCTCTACTCCACAAATCTGACAAATATCCACAACATTCATCCCTTTTCCTCTCAATGTTGATGTAACCGGTAAAGCACCCGACAAAAGTTTCCAAAGAAAAACCTTGATCTTCGGATCAGTTTGTACCTTCCAAACTTGCGCTTTTAAAGCATTCGTCGAGGGTTGTTGGTTAGCCTCCATCCTGATTTGCTGGTTAGCGGATTGAGAAGCTAACCAGTACGCTGATTTAACTGAGAAGTCACCACTTTTGTTAAACTTCTAGGAGTAAAAGTCTTCGATGCCTGTTACCGGCTTAATTTTCTTAATCCTGATGATGTCACCTGGCAGGAAATGATGCTCCAATGCATCTTGGTCCCAGTCCCTGTATACCAAATCTAACAATTCCGAAAGTCTGAGATCAGGGTTAAAGAAATTGTTCCTCCTCCAAGGAGCTCTCCGACCATCAGCATCAATCCATTCATCAATCCACACCTTAATGGAATTACCATTTCCTACATTCTTTTCCAGCCCCTGAATTAGGAGATCCCGACCGTGCAAGATACTTCTCCATGCGTAAGAAGGCCTGGGACCAAAGTTTGCATTTAGAAAATCATTTTCAGGGAAGTATCTACTCTTCATGACCTGAGCAAACAAGCTATCGGGGAATTGAAGGATTCTCCATGCTTGTTTAGCCAACAAGGCTTGATTGAATGTTGAAATGTCCTTAAATCCCATACCTCATTGATCTTTAGGGAGACAAAGTTTCTTCCAACTTAGCCAATGAATCCCTTTTGTATGATCGGTGTTACTCCACCAAAAATCCGCCATCGCACTAGATAAATTGGCACAAGTAGTCTTCGGAAGCTTAAAACAAGACATCACAAAAACGGGCATAGCCATGGCAACTGATTTCAGTAGAACTTCTTTTTCTCCTTGAGAGAGAAATCGAGAATACCAACCAGTAAGATTTGCCTTCACCCTGTCTTTGATGTAACTTAGTAATTCCACTTTGGATCCACTAAAACTTTCAGGCATCCCTAGATAAGTCCCTGCTCCCCCTTCTCTGGAAATACCCATCAAAACTTTAATGTCTGTCTTCAACAATGGATTAACTTTTGAGCCAAAAGTAATCGAAGATTTATTCAGAGAATTTGATGCCTTGTAGTCTACCATCAGCTTGCCCTTTGTTAACTAGATATGTTAGTCCCTCAGTGCATAAAACAAACAGAAACGGTGAGAGAGGGTCCCCCTGTCTTAAACCTCTCTGCGGATTGATCATACCGAAAGGTTGGTCGTTAATCAGCACCGAAAAAGTGACTGTAGAAATACAACACATAATCCATTCAATCCATCGCGGATGAAAACCCAATGCATATAGCAGCGCTCTTACATAGCTTCATTCAACACGGTCATAAGATTTCAACATGTCGGTTTTAATTGCCATGAACTGAGAGGAGATGTCTTGGTGGGTTTTGAGACTATGAACAGCTTCATGTGCAATCATTATATTATCAGTAATCAAACGATCAGCAACAAAGGCAGATTGGTTACTGGATATGATGACATGCAGGATTGGTTGAAGCCATTTAACAAGGATATTCGAAATCACCTTGTACAAAACAGAACACAGACTAATGGGTCTAAGATCACTCATCTCCACCGGGTGATGAATTTTTGGCAAGAGACACAGATGAGTATAATTCCACTCCACTGGAAAAACCCCTTCCTCAAAAACCTTTGAATCTCTTTGATCACTTAGGATCCCACGATCTCCCAATACTTCTGGAAGAATAAACCAGTCATCCCGTCTGGTCCTAGAGCACTAGTAGGATCTATAGAAAAAACCGCTTCTCTTATCTCCTCTGCTGATACTTTCTCAGTTAATGATTCATTCATCTCCTCCGAGAATTTTGAAGGACACCCAGAAAACCATTGATTGAAATACTGAGGATTAGAGGATTTGAAGAGATGATTGAAATAATCCGATGCCACTTCACCTTTCGCCGCTTCTGATTTTTTCATCACCCCATTTGTATCCCTCAGCTGTTCTAATCTTTTACGCTTCCTATTGCCTTTCACAGAACTATGAAAAAATTTGGAGTTCCTGTTTCCTGATCTTAACCATTTCTTCATACTTTTCTGTGTCCAAAACTCTTCCTCGTTGTAATAAGCTCTGGCTAGTTCTTTTTTCAGGACCGAGACTGGTTGCAGATTAGGCCATCTTTCTGACTGAACTCGCTCTGAAACCACTTCACACTGATGAATTTTCTCTTTGGAGTTCATGGTGTTCTTTTTTTTCCACGAGCTTAACGCCTTTCTATAATTTCTCAATCTCTGAGCAACCAAAAAACCACTCTGGGCACTTCCTGGCTTCCAAGCTTTTCTAATCGCCTCTCTGACCTCTGCTTTCTGGAGAAATCTTTTATCAAACCGGAAATGACCTCTGAAAGATTCCTGAGAGTCTATTAAGCATAATAACACCGGTCTATGATCAGATCCTCGAAGATCCGTAAAGGCTTGATTTGAGGCTGGAAAGGCATCACTCCACGCTTTATTCCCAAAAGCTCTGTCAAGTCTACATTGAATTCAATGTTCACCTCTCCTTCCCGCCCAAGTGAACTTGTTACCACTACTAGGTAGCTCAATCATTTCACAAGCTTCTAGCATTTCCGCAAAGGGTTTGAAAAAAGAATCAGGTCTTCTGGGACCTCCGATCTTTTCTCCATTATGCAAAATAGCATTGAAGTCACCCACCGTACACCATCTCTCCTTTCTGCCCACTCTGAACCTCATCAATCTTTCCCATACTCGACTTCTCATACTAATATCCGGATCTCCATAAACACAAGAGAGGAAGAAATTTGATACTCCAAACTGCAATTGTACATCTATCAAATTTTTATCCTCAAAAAGAAAATCCATCTGTACACTACTTTTCCAAAGATGCCAAACCACCACACTTCCCCACTGGATCAACTGTGAACATCCTATCATAACCTAACAAACACTGAATATCAAACAAACTATCTCTACACTGCATCGTCTCCATCAGAAACAAGATCTCAGGAAAATGCTTTTTCCGCATCTCCTTGAGCCGAGGAATCACCAAGTCATGAGACCGTCCCAAGCCTTGGCAATTCCAACTGATGATGCTCATTAAACATTGGGCGATCCCTCATGTGGGATCACCGAAGAAGAGACAAGCTTTAAACATTTAGCAGTGCTTGATTCTTCATTTTCTGCTTTTCTTTTTTCTTTCACCACTCGAGTCAAATCTAATTGCACCATTTGCTCCTCCACTGGTAATTTAGACCATTTCCTTTTGGTTTTCTAATATGAGTAGGAGGTCGGTTTCTTGGTTTTGACTTTTTAGCAATAGAGCCGGAAGGTCCAGCTTCAGAGAAGTCCGGACTAAAACCCGTAGCTCTATCCTAAACGAGATAGATAAATAAGTAAAAGGGTTCATTAATTCCATAACAAAGGATCAGATAATTATTCTAATAATATAATTATAATAATAATATCGTGTTTGTTTTGTTGTAGTTTTAACTAAATTCCCTTTGTATTATTTTATGAGTTTGTTGTTGTAGTCTTTCATATGGATCTTTATGAGTTTGTTGTTATAGTCTTTCACAAGTATATATCTCTAACTCTAGAATGGGTATCACTGAACCAGTAGTTTTATATCAATTGTAGTCTACAAGAAGATCACTAATTTTTGCCATTGTTTGGAATGAATTAAAAGGAGTAAATTGTAATGTGTGCTTTCACGATTAAGGTTGTAAATTATCCAAAAACTTGATCAATGAGTAATGAGTTTGTGATTTTGTGTATAAAACTTGACCACAGTTGAAAAAAGGAATCAGCCAATGCCAATCTGTTCCGCACATGGCTACTATTCTGCAAATTTTGTAAAACAAATAATTAAACATTTTGGGAATTCTCTCTAAATATTAAAAAGATTTTAATTTGACTATTTTTATTATTATTATTATTAATGATTGTGGTTATGATGATGCCACACATCATTATTTATTGTATTAAATGGAATGCATGGGGAATAGCCAAACTTGAAGACCTTTGTCATGTGATGAAAATCCCTTACTTCGTGGGCTGCTTTTATCTCTTCCGTTTTTATTTCTGACCGTCCGATTTTCTCATCCAAACATGTGTAGTCACGTTCATTGCTTATCTAACACAATCCATCTATATGTATATCCTGATCGACCTACCCCCTGTGAATGCTTTTAGCCTTTTACTCAAAATTGTCTTGTAATTTATTTCTATTAAAAATTGTCTTATAGTATATATATATATATATATATATATATATATGTGGGTCTCGACTGTTAGAGTTTATCACTTTATTGTTTTTACATGAAATTCTAACTTCAAACCAAAAAGTTATAAATCGTTCCAAATAATTGCACACAAAAACAAACAAAAAAAAGTTCAAAACTATCGAATATAATATATAGATTCCCTTCAAAGTTTGAAATCTCCAAAGATATGCTTTGTCCCAGTTTAGTGCATTGTATTTGAAATCACACATTATGTCAATTTGTATATCTGTGAACTGTGATCAAAAAGTTCCCTAGGAAGTCTCCCACTCTCATATGTCCTCCTCTGTCTCTTATCATTGTATTTGACCATTGGTAAGTTGTAACGAATCAAAATATAATTTTTATTTATTTATCTTTAACTGGAAACAAAAGTTCATGGCCAAAATTTGATACAGAATTATAAAAGAAAATTAAAACCAAACCTAACTAATTTTTGGAGCCTATTTCTATTATATTGGTTTGCTAGCTAAGAAGTAAACTCTAAAATATCAATGGTTTTATCAAAGACATTTGAATTGAACTTTCATATCGGGGTCAAAGTCAAACTAATGATCAATCAGAGCAACCTTCGACAGTGCGATATCGCAAGGCTGACACCTCAAACCTATTCAAGCTGAGAATGCATGGTCGACCATCTGAGGTCTTGTTTGGACTAACAAAAGCCCTACCAAACAATCAACAATTTGTAAGCAAGCGATTCTTAATAAATGAGTAGCTAGGTGGAGCTATCAAAAAATATCATACGTAACGTTGAAGACAAAACAAGATTCTCCGAGTACATCTGGTGTCCAAGGAAGATGAACGACTGACTAGTCGACTACTTGTGATTTACATTCCCTATGAAGCCCACCATAAAGACAACTGTGTTACGATTTGGACCAAATCTGATATTCAAATCCCATTTTCGTTGTTGCTCGACCTCCTAACCAAGTAACAAATAAGAAAAAGGAAAGAAATGATTATTCATTATTAAGACACACGTACGTACGTCGTATATTACGGCTCTGACTGTTGACATTGAATCCGCATCATTTTGAGATAATGGTAACTATTGAATTGTAAAGTAGCATAACAACATTTTAGTTTAACCATATACTTTATATATTCTTTACTCTTAACAAAAACAAAAGTTAATTAAATCATCATATCTTTTCGTACCCTATCTCGTACTACTAAATTTTACTTACTGTTAAAGTGTTAATTAATGTATATTACTATATCATTGTTTATCCGTTAGATCTTTGTTTTGTTTTGTGTTAGTGTTAGCAATAAGCTCTATCACTAATATATTCATATACTGTGCTAGTATATTAATTAATTTGTGTTAGTTTCAACGAGGTTTTTCGAAATGCCCAACAATAAATCCCATGTCGTGGTGAACAACCATGATCTTTAAAAAAGAAAAAAAAAATTCCAAATGATTGTAAGTATTTTCCTTTTTTAAAAAAGATTTTAGTCTTTTCCCGTTTAATTATTCTATTAATGACACAGGCAATTACATCACACTATGAATGAATGAATAGACACACATTCAATCCGTATCCAGTACTATTAGTTTATTTAGATTAGACTATTACCTACAAAGGCTGAAGGCTATACACAACTAGAAGATCAATTGAAATAAATTATTATTTAAATTGAATTCATCTAGTTTGTAAAATTGCAACCGAACAAAATAATGAGATTGTGATATGTCTGCAATATATAATTCATTTGACAATATCTAATTTTTTTTTTCAAAAAAAAAAAAAAACACCAAAAGATGTTTTAATTTGAAATAGCTGAATTTTTACCTCTTTGAATCATATTAATTAAAAAAAAATAATAATCGCACACTAATTAAGGAAGAATATATGATTTTTGTTTGACCTCTTATTAATATACAGCATAATATTTCCATTGGTCCACACTTTTAATAAAATTGTAAAATTAAAATTAGAAATTTTACCAAATATGTACAAAAAATACAAAATAAAATAAATCTTAAATTTCAAAATATGCTTAATATGAAATATAGGGAGTATTAGACGTATTAGACATATTAAAGTGTAAATATTAAAAAAAAAAAAACAAAAAAGAAAACAAATATTTTGTCACTGGGAGCCTTAACCCCGCCTCTTCTTCTTCCCTTCTTCCCACCTACAAAGTCTCTCTCTCTCTCTCTCTTCTTTAAATGGTCGCCGGGAACGACTCGACCTGAGATTCAAATCTCGACTTCCATAATCCGCCTCCTTTCATCCTTCCGAACAAACGATGCTAGGACGAGACGAGGATCTTGTCCGAACAATGAGCGGGAGAGGTGGGAGTTTAGCCTCCACAAGTCAGCGGAGTTTAGCCGGCGCTGCTTCAAGAAGCTTCAGAGACGTGTTCGCGCCCCCTACCGACGACGTGTTTGGTCGGAGCGAACGGAGAGAGGAAGATGACGTGGAGCTCCGGTGGGCGGCGCTCGAGAGGTTACCGACTTACGATCGGTTAAGGAAAGGTATGCTTCCGCAGACGACGGTCAACGGTAAGGTTGGGCTTGAAGAAGTCGACCTGACGAATCTTGCACCTAAAGAGAAGAAACATCTTATGGAAATGATTTTGAAGTTCGTCGAAGAAGATAACGAAAAGTTTCTCCGGCGATTGAGAGAAAGAACTGACAGGTTTTACTTATGTTTTTTTTCAGACATGAACTCAAAACTTTTTGCCTTTTGTCTTTTTTTTTGTTTACTTTCAATTTCGTTATTTTGATTTTAATTTTTGATTGGCGGAAAACAATAAACAGAGTGGGAATTGAAGTACCGAAGATTGAAGTAAGGTATGAGAATGTTTCAGTTGAAGGAGATGTTCGTAGTGCAAGCAGAGCTCTTCCTACTCTCTTCAACGTCACTTTGAATACCATCGAGGTTCGTTTTTTTTTTTTTTATGTGTGGTAACTTTGTTCTGTTCCATGATGTCGTTGGGAAAACAAGATCTAAAAAGTTTCAGAATATAAATATACCTAACTTTACGGCTTTTTCTGCGTCATGCCATTAATATTTTATTTTGTTTGGGATGTAGTCTTGTTGGTCCAAAACTAGATATCTTTAAAATGTCAATCTCTATGTGTGTAAATGTAAAAATTATGTGAAACTGATGATGATTGGGGTAACTTTCACATGTTGTGGTTGTTGAACTCTTGATTTACTTAAGATTCTTCTGTTATTTGTTAAATTAGAGCATTCTTGGATTATTCCACCTCCTACCGTCTAAGAAGAAGAAGATTCAGATACTTAAAGGAATCAGTGGCATTATCAAACCATCAAGGTAATTAAAGTGAACGTTACAATGGTCTTTTGCTATATTATATCTCGGATAATATAAGTGACTGTGAGTAACATTTTCAGGATGACCTTATTACTTGGTCCACCAAGTTCAGGGAAAACAACTTTGTTACAAGCTTTGGCTGGGAAGCTTGATGACACCCTTCAGGTTGGTTGTCTATTTTTGTTATGTATATTTATGTGCTCTTACAAAGCTTCTGGTTGAGTTAACATTTCCTGGTTCATGACAAACAGATGTCTGGGAGGATAACTTACTGCGGTCACGAGTTTCGCGAGTTTGTTCCTCAGAAGACTTGTGCCTACATTAGTCAACATGACCTTCACTTTGGAGAGATGACTGTGAGAGAGACACTTGATTTTTCGGGGCGATGTCTAGGTGTTGGTACTCGGTACCAGCTGCTTACTGAGCTCTCAAGGAGAGAAAGAGAAGCGGGAATAAAGCCAGACCCTGAGATTGATGCATTCATGAAATCCATTTCTATATCAGGGCAAGAAACTAGTTTGGTTACAGACTACGTTCTTAAGGTACAGATTTTTTGCTTTGGTCTCTCTTCCTAACAAACAACATTTGGGCTTATCCTTGGTTAATGGCACATGACAGATACTTGGTCTCGACATCTGTGCTGACGTACTTGCTGGAGATGTGATGAGACGAGGTATTTCTGGTGGACAGCGGAAGCGCTTAACAACAGGTAAAAAATTTTGAGTATTGCATATGTTCACTTTCATCTTGCCATGTTTACATTACAGTAATAAAAGCAGATGTGTTCTTAAACTCCAATGACCCTTGTCTAAACTGCAGGAGAGATGTTGGTTGGACCGGCCACAGCTCTTTTCATGGATGAAATATCAACAGGGTTGGATAGTTCCACAACATTCCAAATCTGCAAGTTCATGAGGCAGTTAGTTCATATCGCAGATGTTACCATGGTTATTTCGCTTCTGCAACCTGCTCCCGAGACGTTTGAGCTTTTCGACGACATTATCCTGCTGTCAGAGGGGCACATTGTCTACCAGGGGGCCCGAGACAACGTTCTTGAGTTCTTTGAGTACATGGGGTTCCAATGTCCTGAAAGGAAAGGTGTTGCAGACTTTTTGCAAGAAGTTACGTCTAGAAAGGATCAAGAGCAGTATTGGAACAGGAGAGAACAACCTTACAGATACGTCTCCGTAAGTGATTTTTCAAGCGGCTTCAATTCTTTTCACACTGGGCAACAACTTGCTTCAGAATTCAGGGTTCCTTATGACAAATCTAAAACCCATCCTGCTGCACTGGTGACACAAAAGTATGGTATATCAAACAAGGAGCTGTTCAAGGCATGTTTTGATAGAGAATGGTTGCTTATGAAACGCAACTCCTTTGTGTATGTGTTCAAGACCGTCCAGATAACCATCATGTCTTTGATTGCCATGACAGTCTTTCTTAGGACAGAAATGCCTGTTGGCACGGTGCAAGATGGTCAAAAGTTTTATGGTGCTCTCTTTTTCAGCCTGGTCAATCTAATGTTTAATGGTATGGCTGAACTAGCATTCACAGTGATGAGGCTTCCGGTTTTTTTCAAGCAGAGGGACTTCTTGTTCTATCCTCCATGGGCTTTCGCCTTACCAGCTTTTCTGCTGAAGATTCCATTGTCTCTTATTGAATCTGTAATATGGATTGTTCTTACATACTACACTATTGGTTTTGCTCCTGCTGCTGCCAGGTACATGTTTCTAGCTTCTAGTGTTCTTGAAGACCACTAGGAACTTTCTTTATTTTTCAATTCTGTTGTCATTCCCTTGAACTAACATAACTTTTGCCATTAGGTTCTTCAAGCAGTTGTTGGCATACTTTTGTGTGAATCAGATGGCCCTTTCTTTGTTTAGATTCCTTGGAGCCCTTGGAAGAACAGAAGTAATCGCCAACTCGGGCGGGACCTTAGCATTGCTAGTCGTATTTGTTCTTGGAGGCTTCATTATTGCTAAAGGTAAGCAGATCACATTCTCATATCATATCATAGAACAAGAAAAATCTGTCTGAACTATAGAATCAAAGACTTCTTGATATCTATGAGACTGTTAAGTAATAATATTTTATATGTCTCTTCACAGATGACATACCGTCGTGGATGACTTGGGCCTATTATTTATCACCTATGATGTATGGACAGACTGCATTAGTTATGAATGAGTTTCTTGATGAGCGATGGGGCAGCGTAAGTTTTTTGATGAGCGATTTGTTTGACTATCTCTTTGGAAATTGTGATGCAAATCTGTTCTGTTTACATGATGCAGCCAAACAATGATACACGCATCGACGCGAAAACAGTTGGAGAAGTCTTGCTGAAGAGCCGAGGCTTCTTTATAGAGCCATATTGGTTTTGGATATGCATCGGGGCGCTAATTGGGTTTACTTTGTTGTTCAATCTCTTTTACATAATAGCCTTGATGTATTTAAACCGTAAGTGCTCTTATTTTTAACTTTCAGGTTATTCATAAGTTTTAACAAGAAATATTTTTTAGTTGACAAGATCTTGAATTATATTTATGTAGCTCTCGGTAACTCCAAAGCTACTGTTGTTGAAGAAGGTAAAGACAAACAGAAAGGGAGTGACCGTGGAACAGAAGGTGAAATCTTTTACCTCTTGAATTTTGTTGTTATTTTTTCGTTTTTGAATATTCTGACTTTGTGAAGAAGTTGCAGGTTCTATAGTTGAACTCACTAGTACTTCAACAAAGAGAGGAATGGTTTTACCTTTTCAACCGCTCTCTCTTGCATTTAGTCATGTGAACTACTACGTTGATATGCCTGCAGTAAGTAACTGTGTATCAAATTTACCAATTCTGTGTATCGCTTTTACAAATGCACCTAAGTTCAATTTAACTCTTGCAGGAAATGAAGGCTCAAGGAGTTGAAGGAGACCGCCTCCAGTTACTAAGAGACGTTGATGGAGCTTTCAGACCAGGCGTATTGACAGCATTGGTCGGTGTCAGTGGTGCAGGTAAGACAACCTTAATGGATGTCCTAGCCGGCAGGAAAACAGGAGGCTACGTCGAAGGGAGTATTAGCATATCCGGTTACCCAAAGAACCAAGCAACATTTGCTAGAGTCACTGGTTACTGTGAACAAAATGATATCCATTCTCCACACGTTACCGTTTTTGAATCCCTCATCTACTCAGCATGGCTTCGTCTTTCCGCTGATATAGATGCTAAAACTCGAGAGGTAAGTGTTACTGCGCATAATGTTTTAATGTCTTATAAATCACTTGCATGATTTTGTAAACTAGTAACCTTTTTTTTGGCATGTTTATTTTATTGAGTAGATGTTTGTTGAAGAAGTGATGGAGTTGGTAGAGCTTAAACCCCTTAGAAACTCCATAGTTGGCCTTCCTGGTGTAGATGGTCTTTCAACAGAACAGAGGAAAAGGCTTACTATTGCAGTTGAATTGGTAGCTAACCCATCAATAATCTTCATGGACGAGCCAACATCTGGTCTTGATGCAAGAGCTGCAGCCATTGTTATGCGTACTGTTAGGAATACCGTTGATACTGGAAGAACTGTAGTTTGTACAATTCATCAGCCTAGCATCGATATTTTCGAATCCTTCGATGAGGTATGCTTCCAACGAAATCCACTTATGAGTCCCAAAACCATGATAATTAACTACCATCTTTGGTTTATTACAGCTGCTACTGATGAAACGAGGAGGCCAAGTTATATATGCTGGAAGTCTAGGACACAACTCACAAAAACTCGTTGAATACTTTGAGGTGAATTATTGGTTGTTTTACCATCTCTTGGTCGTATGAATTTTTGATTTTTTTTTTATGGAAGTTACTGTAACTAGAACCTTACTTGCAGGGTATTGAAGGGGTTCCAAAGATCAAGGACGGATACAATCCTGCGACGTGGATGCTTGACGTCAGTACTCCTTCAATGGAGTCACAAATGAGCGTGGACTTTGCTCAAATATTTGCCAACTCCTCTCTTAATCAGTATGTCTAAGAAAAACGCTACTACTAAACGAGAGTGATTACACTGTCTTTCTAACATGAACTTGATTTTATACTCAGGAGAAATCAAGAACTCATCAAAGAGCTCAGTACTCCACCACCAGGATCTAATGATCTATACTTCCAAACCAAGTACGCGCAACCGTTTGGTACTCAAGTCAAGGCTTGCTTCTGGAAACAGTATTGGTCAAACTGGAGATATCCTCAGTATAATGCCATTCGGTTTCTCATGACAATAGTCATTGGTGTCTTGTTTGGTCTTATTTTCTGGCAAACAGGAACTAAATTGTAAGCCATTCTTTTCTCCTTTTGTTTTGTTCATTATGAAACTATTCATCTTATCAAAATGTGACGTATTCATCCAAAAACTAAAACAGAAAGAAAGAGCAAGACCTGAATAATTTCTTTGGAGCCATGTACGCTGCTGTATTGTTCCTCGGTGCCACCAATGCTGCAACAGTTCAACCTGCGATTGCCGTTGAGCGAACGGTGTTCTACCGTGAAAAAGCCGCTGGAATGTACTCTGCCATTCCCTATGCAATTTCTCAGGTACTCAACCATTCTAATAAAATTGTCTTAACATTAAATGACCACAATCAGAAGCTCAAATCTAAAAGTGGTACAGGTAGCAGTGGAAATCATGTACAACACTGTACAAACTGGACTCTACTCACTAATCCTTTATTCGATGATCGGATACGACTGGACTGTGGTCAAGTTCTTCTGGTTCTTCTACTACATGTTAACAAGCTTCATCTACTTCACCCTATACGGTATGATGCTTGTGGCCTTGACACCAAACTATCAAATAGCTGGAATCTGCATGTCCTTCTTCCTCAGTTTCTGGAATCTTTTCTCCGGTTTCCTCATTGCTAGACCGGTAAGTGAACTAAGCAACTTACATTTGAATGAACACCAATAAAAAAGTGTTTTAAGAGCTAACTAACTCGAACAACTTGTGACGCAGCTAATACCGATATGGTGGAGATGGTACTACTGGGCATCGCCTGTGGCTTGGACATTGTACGGGATCATCACATCTCAAGTAGGAGACTCGGATTCGATTGTGCACATCACTGGCGTTGGAGACACGAGCCTGAAAACGTTGCTCAAAGATGGATTTGGGTTCGAACATGACTTCTTACCAGTTGTAGCAGTTGTCCACATAGCATGGATCCTTGTTTTTCTCTTTCTCTTTGCCTATGGTATCAAGTTCCTCAACTTCCAGAAAAGGTGAAGAAACCTCTTATTAGAATTTAGATTAATTTTAGCGTTGAGAGCGTATGAATGAATTAATGTAAATTTTCTTGGTATCACATCACCTAATTATTTTATTTATTTTTCGCGTTTGGTTGGTAATAATAAGAACACAACAGTTCATGTTTACAATAAATTATCCTTGAATTCATGTTTTGTCATTTTTGGGCTTTAATAAATGAGTAACTAGCAGAGCTATCCAATAATATATATCATACGCACGTAACGTTGAAGACAAAACAATTTTTTTCTGAGTGCATCTGCTGTCCAAGGAAGATGAACGACTAACTCCAAGGAAGATGAACGACTACTTGTGATTACCTTCCCGATGAAGTCCTCCCCGCAAGACAAAATTATGTTACGATTTGGACCCGGCCCAAATCTGATATTCAAATCTCACTTTTGTTGTACCTCGTCTTACACAGCTCTGACCGTTGACATCGTATCCGCATCAATTTGAGAAAACGAAAAATATGATTATTGAGACGCAAGTACGGCTCTGAGACTGTTAACATCGTCTCCGCATCAATTTGAGATGTTAACAATTGAACTGTAAGTAGTTAATTTTACTAATTGTAAATTATAAATTTTACTAATTGTATAAAATGTATGACAATATTTTTCTTTTTCTCTATTCTTAACAAAAATAAATATAGTTAATTTAATTATCATATTAATTCATACCCTATCTCATAACTCTAAATTTTACGTACTAATTTTAATTTACAATGTACCGTAATTGTTTATCCGTTAGATTTTTGTTGTTTTGTGTTTAGCAATAAGCTCTATCACTAATGCAGTCATACTGTAGTATTACTTAACTTGTGGTGGTTTCAACGAGGTTTTTTAATTGCCAACAATTCAAGCCCATGTCAGTGATCAACGACTACATCTTTTTAATTTTTTTTTCCAAATGATTATTATTTTCTTTTAAAAAATGATTTTAGTCCTTTTCCCCATTTAATTATTCTATTAATGACAGGCAATCATCACTACGAATACACACATTCAATCAGTACGTATACTAGTTTACTACTAGGATTTTTACCCGCGTCTTGCGCCACCAAATCAAATATTAAAACAATAATTATTTAAACATTTTCAATTTTTCATTATGAAAATATTGTTAATAAAAAATAATATAAAGAAAATAAAACATAACAACCAAGTAAAAAAAAAGCAAAAAAAAAAAACAAAAAACACACAAGTTTGTTTACCAGTTCAACTAAGTCGATTTGACAAAGTCTATGTCTAGGGTCAAATTCGATCCGACAATTCACTGTTAAAGAAGATGAATCAGCTCAAAAACGAGCTTGTACAACAATGGAGTATCACAAATTTCTCTTTTTCTCTCTCTCCTTTTACAATTAGAAAATATAGAACTCATAACAGAGACAAAGAAAAGATTTTGATACTTATATGAATATCAACAAAACGGCAAACCCTCTATCGCGACTAGAGTCTTTGCTGTACTTCTTCTCTCTTTTACCGGTCCGATAACTAGTCATAACCGGAATTCAATCTAAATCTAATTTCACCAGTATAGGTAAAACCTGAATACTGAATCACAACCAAGAACCACAACACTCCACCTTGATTCATGTTTTCTTCTACTTCTAATGAATTGCACTACTTGGATGTAACCTCTAGCGGTGGCGAACTCACTGATTGCCTGAGTAGCTTTAGGAAATCCAAAGTCTCCTCAAACTTGTTCACTTGAATAACTTTTGAAGCATATCTGCAGAATTTACAGAAGTATGAATTTTATGTACCTCAATTTCACCAGCTTCAATCACGTCTCTTAGGCCTGGGCATTCGGTTTCGGTTCGGTTGGGTTCGATTTCGGTTAGTTTGGATATAGTAATATAATAACTATTTGGATATTTTAGAAATTTCAGTTCGGTTCGGTTCGGTTTCGGTTTGGTTAGTTGAAGAGATAACCATAACTAACATAAATTATATTGAAATTAACCAAATAAACCTAATATAACCAAAAATAACTAAAGATAACCGAATATAACCGAAATTAAGCAAAAATACATTAAAAAATATAAAATATGAGAAAAATACTGATCCAATTTTACAAAATAATATTTAATTTTGTAAATTCAAAATAAAAATATTTAATGTATTTAATTGTTTTGAAAGTAGGAATAATTAATATTTTAAGTTTATTTTATAGTTTTGCATGATATTAAATATATTATTTTTGGTATATTCTAGTTTTTTAGATATTTCGGTTAATCATTTAATTGTCGGTTTGGTTTGGTTCGGTTTTAGTTAGTTTAGATATATGATTTTACTAACCATTCAGTTATTTGAGGAACTTCGGTTCGGTTTCGGTTTGGTTCGGTCGGTTATTTGGTTACCGGTTATTTTTGCCCAGTCCTAACGTCTTTGATGAAATAATACTTGACTGTGATTTGCTTCGTCCTCTCGTGATATGCATTGTTCTTTGACAAACAAATTGCTGAGTGAGAATCACATTACAATGTAGCCTCCTCAGGATTAAGTTTCATATCTTCAAAAAGTCCTTTGATGCATAATGCTTCTTTCACAGCCTCAATAAGTGACATATACTCGGCTTCTGTTGATGGCAAAGCCACCACTTGCTGCAAGCTATACTTCCAGCTAACTGTGTTTCCACCCACAGTAAACACATAACCATTCAAAGATCTTCTGCAATCTAGATCTCCACCATAATCTGAATCACAGAACCCTGCACTGTGAAATCCTTTCCCTTAGTATAAACCAAATTCAAGTCTGAAGATCCCTTCAAGTATCGCATTAGTCATTTAATAGCCTCCCAATGCATTTCTCCAGGCTTACTCATACACCGACTCAAAAGTCCAATAGCATAAGCTACATCAGGTCGTGTTCCAACCATAACGTACATTATATTGCCGACAACACTTGCATATGGAACATGTTCTGTATCTACGTATTCTTTATCTGCTTTAACAGATGAAAGCTTGAAATGTCCTCCAATAGGAGTGTCCATAGAGTGTGTTGCATTCATATTGAACCGACGCAACACCTTTTCTAAGTAATTGGACTGAGACATATACAAAGTTCCATTCTTCCTATCTCTCTTAATATCAATTCCCAAGATTCTACTAGTCGCTCCTAGGTCTTTCATTTCAAACTCTGAGCTTAGAACCTCTTTAACCTTGTTGATTTCAGACATGTTTCTAGCTGCTATCACCATATCATCTACATATAATAGTAGATAGGCAAACTCTTCATGGCTTACCTCCTTCACATAGACACATGAATCATGCAGGCTCCTATTAAAACTCTGACTGAGCATAAAATCGTTAAACTTCTTATTCCACTGTCTCGGTGCCTGCTTTAAACCATAAAGTGACTTCTTTAACAAACAGACTTGATCTTTACCAGGATTTACCTTCAAAGTTTCTGGTTGTTCCATGTATAGAGGTTGATCAAGTTCTCCATGTAGAAATGATGTCTTTACATTCATCTGTTTTAGCTCCATATCTTCTTTAACAACCAAAGACATCAATACTTTGATGGAAATATGCTTCACAACTGGTGCAAATACTTCATGGTAATCAGTATCCTTTATCTGTGTGAAGCCATAGGCAACTAACCTTGCCTTGTATCTCTATGGTTCCACTCCAGGAATCCCATGCTTCTTTCTATACAACCATCTACAGCCCAGAACCTTCTCATCCTTTGATATGTCGATGATATTCCATGTTCCACTTTTAACTTGCGACTGCATTTCTTCTGATATGCCATCATTCTATTTATCTCAATCTTTACTCAACTTTGCATGTGATAACATCCTGACTCCTCTGAATCTATCTCATCTGCAACACATAGTGCAAAAGCAAATTGACTGTAATCTGTGAGTTTAGCAGGTTTAATGACTCTTATCACCCTGTCTCTTGCTAGTTTGTAATTCTCTAAGCTAATATTGTCAGGAACACCTCCTTCAGGTTTAAAATATTCCTCTTCGGAATCACTCAATACCACTGTAGCATCTCCACCTTCTGTAATCACCTCTGTATTCTTAAGAACGATATTCTTAGGCAAAGCCATAGTTTCTGAAGCTGCAGGCAAATCTTCTGTTTCATTTCGTTCAACATACAGAAACAAATCTTTTAAATAAACATTATATTTGTTGTTACAAATTCGAAAACTAAAAAAAGAAGATTTAAATTTTATCCCAATCATTTAAAAATTATATACCAAAAAACTATAACATAAATCTTCGTTTTTTTAGCTTTCAAATTTGTATTACAATATCTTAAAATATATTTGTCGATAAGGTAATAAATTATTTTTCCGTTTTTTGGTTTATCTCTATTTTAATTTCTTTTTATAAAAATAGAAAATATTTGAAAAAGTAAAGATAGGCATATTTTATTAAGAATAAAATAATTATAATAATTACTAATCTAAACTTGAGGGTGAATACGAGGCATCTTACGTTACATTTTAATATATTAGATCTAGATTAGACCCACAAGATCATTTGAAAAATAAACTAAAAAATCAAATCAACGAGAATCATGTGATCATAAATAATGAGATATGATATGTTTTAAGATGTTTTGAATAATTATTCGATAAATTTCATTAGACAACAAAAAAAAACCCAACAAATTTCAATTATTAAAGTGTAAATATTAAAAACAAATATTGTCACTGGGAGCTTTATTATTAAAAACAAATAACCCCGCCTCTACTTCTTCCCTGACCTCCAAAGTTTCTCTCTCTCTCTCTCTCTCTCTCTCTCTCTCTCCCTTAGATGGTCGCCGGAAACGGATATACCTGAGATTCAAATCTCGACTTTCATAAACCATTGAAGATGCAAGGACGAGACGAGGATCTTGTCCGAACAATGAGCGGGAGAGGTGGGAGTTTAGCCTCAAATAGTCACCGGAGTTTAGCCGAAGCTGCTTCAAGAAGCTTCAGAGAAGTGTTCGCTTCCCCGACGGACGACGTTTTTGGTCGGAGCGAACGGAGAGAGGAAGATGAGGTGGAGCTCCGGTGGGCGGCGCTCGAGAGACTACCGACTTACGATCGGTTGAGGAAAGGTATGCTGCCGCAGACGATGGTCAACGGTAAAGTTGGACTTGAAGAAGTTGACCTGACGAATCTTGCACCTAAAGAGAAGAAGCATCTTATGGATATGATTTTGAAGTTCGTCGAAGAAGATAACGAAAAGTTTCTCCGGAGATNAGTCACCGGAGTTTAGCCGAAGCTGCATCAAGAAGCTTCAGAGAAGTGTTCGCTTCCCCGACGGACGACGTTTTTGGTCGGAGCGAACGGAGAGAGGAAGATGAGGTGGAGCTCCGGTGGGCGGCGCTTGAGAGACTACCGACTTACGATCGGTTGAGGAAAGGTATGCTGCCGCAGACGATGGTCAACGGTAAAGTTGGACTTGAAGAAGTTGACCTGACGAATCTTGCACCTAAAGAGAAGAAGCATCTTATGGATATGATTTTGAAGTTCGTCGAAGAAGATAACGAAAAGTTTCTCCGGAGATTGAGAGAAAGAACTGACAGGTTTTACTTATGTTTCTTTTCAGACATATACTCAAAAAACTTTTTGTCTTTTGTCTTTTTTTTTTTTTTTNGTTTTGTCGTCAGATTTATTTATTTATTTACTATTTTTTCTTTGGCGGAAAAAAAAACAGAGTGGGAATTGAGGTTCCGAAGATTGAAGTAAGGTATGAGAATGTTTCAGTGGAAGGAGATGTTCGTAGTGCGAGCAGAGCTCTTCCTACTCTCTTCAACGTCACTTTGAATACCATCGAGGTTCGTGCTGGGTTATTTTTCTTTATGTGTGGGTAACTTGTCCTCTTCGATGATGTCGTTGGGAAAATGAGATCTACAAAGTTTCATAAAATAAAAATACCTAATCTTTTCCAAAACTTATTCTAATCTTTTTTTTTTTTTTTTTTTTTTTACCAAGGTTGCTTTCTTTATAGGTAACGTGTAATACTTCATCTTCATTTTCTAATGATATTAACATATTTACCCAAAAAAATTATATATATACCTAAATTTACTAGTACTTTTTATGGCTTGGCATCAGACATGCGCCGTATTAGGATATCCGGTTATTTCAGGATGTAGTCTTGTTGGTCTAAAATTACATATATATATATATATATATAAAATGTCAAACTTTATGTGTGAAAATTGTATGAAACTCATGATTGGGGTAACTTTCACATGTTGTAGTTGTTGACTTGTTGTTGTCGAAATCTTGCTTACTAAAAGTTTTTTTTGGTTATTTGTTAAATTAGAGCATTCTTGGATTATTCCACCTCCTGCCATCTAATAAGAAGAAGATTCAGATACTTAAATCTATCAGTGGCATTATCAAACCATCAAGGTAAATAAAGTGAATGTCACAGTGGTCTTTTGCTATATTATATCTCGGATACCTTTACATGAAAAGCTAATAATATATGTGACTATGAGTGACATTTTCAGGATGACCTTATTACTTGGTCCACCAAGTTCAGGGAAAACAACTTTGCTACAAGCTTTGGCTGGGAAGCTTGATGACACCCTCCAGGTTTGTTTTTAATTATTAGATATGTATACTTATGTCCTCTTTAAAGCTTCTGGTTGACTTAACATATCTGGTTCTACGACAAACAGATGTCTGGGAAGATAACTTACTGCGGTCACGAGTTTAGCGAATTTGTTCCTCAAAAGACTTGTGCCTACATTAGTCAGCATGACCTTCACTTCGGAGAGATGACAGTGAGAGAGACACTGGATTTTTCGGGGAGATGTCTAGGTGTTGGGACTCGGTACCAGCTGCTTACGGAGCTCTCAAGGAGGGAAAAAGAAGCTGGAATAAAGCCAGACCCTGAGATTGATGCATTCATGAAATCCATTGCGCTAGCAGGGCAAGAAACTAGTCTGGTTACAGACTACGTTCTTAAGGTACAACTTTTTTGCTTTGGTCTCTCTTTCTAACAAACAACATTTGTGCTTATCCTTGGTTAATGGCACATGAAAGATACTTGGTCTAGACATGTGTGCTGACACACTTGCTGGAGATGTGATGAGACGAGGTATTTCTGGTGGACAGAGGAAGCGTCTAACAACAGGTAAAAACTTGTGGGTTTTGCATATGTTTACATTACAATAACAGTGCATATATATATGTGTTACTTAAACTCCAATGACTCTTGTCTAAACTGAGCAGGAGAGATGTTGGTTGGACCGGCCACAGCTCTTTTCATGGATGAAATATCAACAGGGTTGGATAGTTCCACAACATTCCAAATCTGCAAGTTCATGAGGCAGTTAGTTCATATCGCGGATGTCACCATGGTTATTTCGCTTCTACAACCTGCTCCCGAGACATTTGAGCTTTTTGACGACATCATCTTGCTCTCAGAGGGTCAGATTGTCTACCAGGGGGCCCGAGACAAAGTTCTTGAGTTCTTTGAGTACATGGGGTTCCAATGTCCTGAAAGAAAAGGTGTTGCAGACTTTTTGCAAGAAGTTACGTCTAAGAAGGACCAAGAACAGTACTGGAACAGGAGAGAACAACCTTACAGCTATGTGTCCGTAAGTGATTTTTCAAGCGGCTACAATTCTTTTCAGACTGGGCAACAACTTGCTTCAGAATTCAGGGTTCCTTATGACAAAGCTAAAACCCATCCTGCTGCACTAGTGACACAGAAGTATGGTATATCAAACAAGGAGTTATTCAAGGCATGCTTTGATAGAGAATGGCTGCTTATGAAACGCAACTCCTTTGTTTATGTGTTCAAGACCGTTCAGATTACCTTCATGTCTTTGATTGCCATGTCGGTCTTTTTTAGGACAGAAATGCATGTTGGTACGGTGCAGGATGGTCAGAAGTTTTATGGTGCACTCTTTTTCAGTTTGCTCAATCTAATGTTTAATGGAATGGCTGAACTAGCATTCACAGTGATGAGGCTTCCAGTTTTCTTTAAGCAAAGGGACTTCTTGTTCTATCCTCCATGGGCTTTCGCCTTACCAGCTTTTCTTCTGAAGATCCCATTATCTCTTATTGAATCAGTAATATGGATCGTTCTTACATACTACACTATTGGTTTTGCTCCTTCTGCTTCCAGGTAATTTTGCTAGCTTCTAGTGCTAATAAAGCTACACTTACGAAACTTTCTTTATTTTTCTTCTATTTTCATTCCCTTTGAACTAACTAAACTTTTGCCATTAGGTTCTTCCGGCAGTTATTGGCATACTTTAGTGTGAATCAGATGGCCCTTTCTTTGTTTAGATTCCTTGGAGCCCTTGGAAGAACTGAAGTAGTCGCAACCTCAGTCGGGACCTTGTCATTGCTAGTCGTCTTTGTTCTTGGAGGCTTCATTGTTGCTAAAGGTCAGCAGAGATGATCCTTTTTAACGCAAAAAAAAAAAAAAGTTCAACCAGATAGTAAGACAGTTGAGTGGACACCGTAGATGTCCTTAATTACTACATATCTTGCCACAGACATATAAAAACTGTGTGATATAAGTTATTTATATTTCTTGATATAGCTTTTGGCTTCTTTCTATATGCGATTGTTAAGTAAAACATATATTTATTTTTTTCCTTCACAGATGACATCCCATCATGGATGACTTGGGCCTATTACATATCACCTATGATGTATGGACAGACTGCGTTAGTTATGAATGAATTTCTTGATGAGCGATGGGACACTGTAAGTTTACAGTACCGTCCTTGACTGGTCAACTTATATTTGTCAATCGTGATGCAAAATCTGTTCTGTTTACATGATCCAGCCAAACAATGATACACGCATTGACGCGAAAACAGTTGGAGAAGTCTTGCTGAAGAGCCGAGGCTTCTTTACAGAGCCATATTGGTTTTGGATATGTATCGGAGCGTTACTTGGATTTTCTGTGTTGTTCAATGTCTTGTACATCTTAGCCTTGACGTATTTGAACCGTAAGTGATCTTATTTTATTAACTTTCAAGTTAAATATAAGTTTGAACAAGAATCATTTTTTGTTGACAAGATCTTGAAAATATATCTGTAGCTCTCGGTGACTCAAAAGCTACAGTTGTGGAAGAAGGTAAAGAGAAACATAAAGGAAATAACCGTGGAACAGAAGGTGAAATCTTTTACCTCATTAATTCTGTAGTATCTTTTCATTTTGATTATTCTGACTCTACTAATTCTGTAGTGGAACTCACTAGTACTTCAACAAAGAGAGGAATGGTTTTACCTTTTCAACCGCTCTCTCTTGCATTTAGTCATGTGAACTACTACGTTGATATGCCTGCCGTAAGTAAATGTGTCTCATGGTTTCCAATTCTGTCTATCGCTCTTACAAATGCACCTTAAGTCTCATTCATTGTTTTATTCTGCAGGAAATGAAAGCTCAAGGAGTTGAAGGCGACCGCCTCCAGTTACTAAGAGACGTTGATGGAGCTTTCAGACCAGGCGTATTGACAGCACTGGTCGGTGTCAGTGGTGCCGGTAAGACAACCTTAATGGATGTCCTGGCTGGCAGGAAAACAGGAGGCTACATCGAAGGGACTATTAGCATATCTGGTTACCCAAAGAACCAAGCAACATTTGCTAGAGTCACTGGTTACTGTGAACAAAATGATATCCATTCTCCACATGTTACCGTTTATGAATCCCTCATTTACTCAGCATGGCTTCGTCTTTCCGCTGATATAGATGTCAAAACTCGAGAGGTAAGTGTTACTATGCATAACGTTCAATTGTTTTATGATAATCACTTGCATGAAACTGATAACCTCTTTCTCCTGTCTATGTGCTTGAATAGATGTTTGTTGAAGAAGTGATGGAGTTGGTTGAGCTCGAACCCCTTAGAAACTCTATAGTTGGTCTTCCTGGAGTAGATGGTCTTTCAACAGAACAGAGGAAAAGGCTTACTATTGCAGTTGAATTGGTAGCTAACCCGTCAATAATATTCATGGACGAGCCAACATCTGGTCTTGATGCAAGAGCTGCCGCCATCGTTATGCGTACTGTTAGGAATACCGTTGATACAGGAAGAACTGTAGTTTGTACAATTCATCAGCCTAGCATCGATATTTTTGAATCCTTCGATGAGGTATGCATCCAAAAATCCAGTTTTGAGTCCCAAAACCAGAATAAACTTACAAATCATCCTTCGTTTAATGCAGCTTTTGTTGATGAAACGAGGAGGCCAAGTTATATATGATGGAAGTCTAGGCCATCACTCACAAAAACTCGTTGAGTACTTCGAGGTGATTCATTGGTTTTNCAAAACTCGAGAGGTAAGTGTTACTATGCATAACGTTCAATTGTTTTATGATAATCACTTGCATGAAACTGATAACCTCTTTCTCCTGTCTATGTGCTTGAATAGATGTTTGTTGAAGAAGTGATGGAGTTGGTTGAGCTCGAACCCCTTAGAAACTCTATAGTTGGTCTTCCTGGAGTAGATGGTCTTTCAACAGAACAGAGGAAAAGGCTTACTATTGCAGTTGAATTGGTAGCTAACCCGTCAATAATATTCATGGACGAGCCAACATCTGGTCTTGATGCAAGAGCTGCCGCCATCGTTATGCGTACTGTTAGGAATACCGTTGATACAGGAAGAACTGTAGTTTGTACAATTCATCAGCCTAGCATCGATATTTTTGAATCCTTCGATGAGGTATGCATCCAAAAATCCAGTTTTGAGTCCCAAAACCAGAATAAACTTACAAATCATCCTTCGTTTAATGCAGCTTTTGTTGATGAAACGAGGAGGCCAAGTTATATATGATGGAAGTCTAGGCCATCACTCACAAAAACTCGTTGAGTACTTCGAGGTGATTCATTGGTTTTCTTTCCAATCTCTTGGTCATATGAATTTGTGATATCTATCAATGGAAGTAACTGTATCTAGAACCTTACTTTTGCAGGCTATTGAAGGGGTCCCGAAGATCACAGACGGATACAATCCTGCGACGTGGATGCTTGACGTTACTAGTCCTTCAATGGAGACACAACTGAGCGTGGACTTTGCTCAAATATTCGCCAAATCCTCTCTTTATCAGTACGCTTAAGAAAAACGCTACTACTATATCAGTGTTATTACAGTGTTTATCTAACATGAACTTGATGTTATACTCAGGAGGAATCAGGAACTCATCAAAGAGCTCAGTACTCCACCACCAGGATCTAATGATCTCTACTTCCAAACCAAGTACGCGCAACCGTTTGCTACTCAAATGAAGGCTTGCTTCTGGAAACAGTATTGGTCAAGCTGGAGATATCCTCAGTATAATGCCATTCGGTTTCTCATGACAATAGTCATTGGTTTCATGTTTGGTCTAATTTTCTGGCAAACAGGAACCAAAATGTAAGCCATTCTTTTCTCTTTTTCATTATTAGTCTATTCATATTATCAAAATGTGATGTATTTAATCCAAAAAAACAAAACAGAGAAAAAGAGCAAGACCTGAATAATTTCTTTGGAGCCATGTACGCTGCTGTAATGTTCCTCGGTGGCACCAACGCTTCAACAGTTCAGCCTGCGATTGCCATTGAGCGAACTGTGTTCTACCGGGAAAAAGCAGCTGGAATGTACTCTGCCATTCCCTATGCAATTTCTCAGGTACTTAACCATTCTAATAATATTTGTCTTAAGTAACGATATATGAAGCGTTTCCTAAGATATGGTTCAGAACTGAAATCTATAAATGGTGCAGGTAGCGGTGGAAATAATGTACAACATTATACAAACTGGACTCTACACGCTAATCCTTTACTCGATGATCGGATACGACTGGACTGCTGTCAAATTCTTCTGGTTTTACTTCTTCATGTTAACAAGCTTCGTTTACTTCACCTTATACGGTATGATGCTTGTGGCCTTGACACCAAACTATCAAATAGCCGGAATCTGCATGTCATTCTTCATGAGTCTCTGGAATCTTTTCTCCGGTTTCCTCATCCCTAAACCGGTAAAATGAACTAAGCAACTTACGTACACATACCAACAGAACTGTTTTAAGAGCTAAACTAAACTTAACAAAACCTTTAATTTTTGAACGCAGCTAATACCGATATGGTGGAGATGGTACTACTGGGCATCGCCCGTGGCTTGGACGTTGTACGGGATCATCACATCTCAAGTAGGAGACACAGATGCGATAGTGCGCATCAGTGGTGTTGGAGACACGAGTCTGAAAACGTTGCTCAAAGATGGATTCGGGTTTGAACATGACTTCTTACCAGTTGTAGCCGTTGTCCACATAGTATGGATCCTTGTTTTTCTCTTTGTCTTTGCTTATGGTATCAAGTTCCTCAACTTCCAAAAAAGGTGAAGAAACCGTTTTTTTTAGAATTTGGAGTTGATCATGTAAATTTGCTCTTCATGTATTATTATTACCCAATAATAACAAGACAGCTCATGTTTTGTGATAAAATTATACTATACGTTTGATATATGAAATATTTGTTCTTTCTTGGTATATTCTATATTCGCTAGCAGTGATTCTCCCTCGTCAGAAAAGATATTTGTGTGAAAAGTTTTGGGCTCGTCCCTAATCAAGAGATAAAAAGCTTTTTCTTTCAGTTACGAGTCTGAAATCTGACAAACACAATTATATTTTCCTAATCATAATGATATTTTCCTAATTAAGATTTGATTTATTTGAGGTTAAAAGAAAGCAATTATTGAGAATTTGATGATGGGTCCAATTTAAATATCTGACATAAGGACACGTGGCACGCTATACTCCGTCCCTAATGAGGCTTCATGTGATTTTTTGATTTTTTTTTTTTTTTTAACTTTAAATTTTGTCGTTTATTAGTTTTAAATTAGTCTAATTAATCCCTTTCATTAGTATTTAGATTTTATTCCTCTCTCACTCAGCTTTTTTTCGCTCCTCAGTCTCTCTCCCCAAGTTCTCTCTCTCTCTGTCTTTCATCAATGGTTTACACAATCTCAGGAGTACGTTTCCCTAATCTTCCATCGATTAAGAAGAAGAACTCGTCTCTCCCAAGTTTTAATGAAGATCTCAGGAGAAGCAACGCTGTTTCCTTCTCCCTAAGGAAGGACCCTCGTTCTTCTTCTTCTTCTTCTGGTACTTTTTGCTTCCCATCTCCTTTGTTTTCATTTATCTCCGTGTGTCTCCTTCTACTGGGCACGGGTTTCGAGATTCGTGATTTTCATGGAGTCAATGTCTCGATTTCAATTATTATTATTTTTTTTTTTTTGTGGATCCTGCTTCGTGGATGATAGTTTTTGTAACGGTTGTGATTACTCTTGTTGAATGATGATACTTATCTCCAATTTTTTTGGTTATTTTGAAATGTGAATTTGATTTTGCTATTTTGTTGTTTGTTTTGTGGTATCGATTGTGCTGATTGATTGATTTAGGGAAGGTTTTTGCTCGGAAGCCACCGTATGATTCTGATTCGTCTTCTTTAGCTACCACTGCATCTGAGAAGCTCGGCGGCCATCAGAGTGATACCTCTTCATCTGTCACTGATCAAGTAGAAGATACTCAGGTTTGTTGTCGTCTTCTCGGTTTTTGTGCTTACATCAGGGTTGTTTTTAACTACACCATTTGACCTTGGAATGGTATGATCACAAGATGAAGTTTGTGTAGAAGTAATGGTGCAATGTAGTCATTATATCTTGAGAAAACAAAATGTTAGGGAATGAGATACTACTTATCATGCTTATTCCATTTTTTCATGAGAACCAAACAGTGAACATATGATCGTTTGGATAAATTGATCTTTTCTACAAATCAAAATGAATAGAAACATTACATTACTGTTCTTACATGATGATTATTAGGTTGTCGACGATGTAGACGCCCCGAATATTGAAGAAGCCCTGGAAACAGAGAAACTAGATCAAACTTCTGCACTCTCAACATCGGGAGACAAAAGTTATAAAGAAAATTTTGCAAAGATGTCACCGTCTGTCGAACAAGAAGTTGGTCAGAGGAGGGTTCCACCTCCTGGAGATGGGAAGAAAATATATGACATTGATCCTATGTTGAACAGTCATCGTGGTCATCTTGATTACAGGTAAACAATATATTCCTATCTAGCTTTGTTTTGTTTGCAAAGAGTAAAAGTCCCTCATTTTTTATTGGTGGATCTTGTAAATATGATGTTATCTTAATTTTTGTCCTTCTCCTGGCTTAAAAACCTGTTGTAGATATGGGCAGTACAGAAAACTGCGTGACGAAATCGACAAGAATGAAGGTGGTTTAGAGGCATTTTCTCGTGGTTACGAAATATTTGGCTTCACTCGATGGTAAACTTCATTAAAAATTATATTTTCAAGTGCTGTTTCGATAGCTTTAACGGTTCTAATTATTGCATTTTCAGCACTCTAGTCACTGTAAAAGTTTAGTAAATACTCTACAGATAGTTGGTATTGCAGTTGCTAATTATAATTCACTGCTTTATTAGCGCCACTGGTATCACTTACCGGGAATGGGCACCAGGAGCTAAGGTTTGTTTCATCTCAATACTTTACCTTACTATTATGTTGTAATGATTTTATGTTATTTTTGTTTTGTCAGTAGAGTTTCAGAATTTGCTTATGTATATCAAATGCAACTTTCTATGCCTGTGAAGAGAACTAAATCTAAAATCATGGATTAAAACACATGTATTCTTACATTCAAGCTTTTTATGGTGGTGAATATATTTCTTAGACCTATTGGGATTATAGATTTTAAAACTGGTCAAGTGGTGTTGTATTTAGCATAATTATGAATGATCAGCCTGGGCTCATAGTTCAGTGAAAAGGGTCTCATGTGCCCTGATATTGTGCAATCGTTTGTCTTTTGTATTATGTTCCATGCATGTATCTGCACCTGATTGAATACTAGATTCTTGTTTTTTCTAACAAGAGTTATTTGACTGAATTATGCCTTTCCAGGCAGCATCACTGATTGGAGATTTTAATAACTGGAATGCGAAAGCTGATGTAATGACTCGGGTATGCTTTTACAGTCTACTTTGAGATATATTGTTTAATCTTCCATCTCAGCTGACGAGAACCTTCAATGATTCTTGTTGGCGGCATGCTTTACTCTATTATTATTCTGTTCCTTTCTGCAATTCTCATCTAAAACAGTCTTATCACTGAAATTGAGCAGAACAACTTTGGTGTGTGGGAAATATTTCTGCCAAATAATGCTGATGGCTCGTCAGCAATTCCCCATGGCTCCCGCGTGAAGGTGACATGTTCATAGTTTATCCTTTTGGAATAACATGCAAAATTGTCAGCTTTGTAATTCCTATCGTAAATCTTATTGTATATCATGGCATTGGTAGATTCGCATGGATACCCCATCTGGTATTAAAGACTCCATTCCAGCTTGGATCAAGTATTCTGTCCAGCCACCAGGCGAGATCCCATACAATGGAGTATATTATGACCCTGCTGAGGAGGTATAAACCAGTACTCATTTTACATTCTCACTTGTTTTGGTTTATTTCTAGAGAAGATCAAAACTCTTTCAAGATGTAGACATCCAACAAAAACATTATATTTAGTATTTAAGTCATAACTGGTTTCCAGCATTCTCTATGTGTACGTATGGTTTCATATATCTTTCCCTCGCTGAAGTACTCCATTGTTTCAGGATAAATATGTGTTCAAACATCCTCGTCCAAAGAGACCCACATCCCTGCGTATATATGAATCACATGTTGGAATGAGTAGTACGGTATGTTTCTTTCTCTTATCTTCGAACGGTAATCACCAAGTGTCAAAATATAACTGACAGAGGTAGAAGTTTAAACTACATTTGACATGACAAATTCTTATATGTGCTTGACTTCGTTGCTTTTTGAGGATAGTGGAAAGTTTGGTCTAGACATTTCATTGATAATATAGGAACTAGTCCTTTTGAACTAGATGACTATCATCTTTACTTGATGGCGTAATCATCTTTAGAGAATGTATAGTTTCAATATAAGAATGCAAAAGGAAATCTCGGAAGACTTTTTTTTGTTCCAGGTTCTTGATGGCAGAAGACTTTCACTTTTGACGATATGATAATGGGTAACGTTGTTATCTTTGATCTGCAGGAACCAATGATAAATACATATGCCAACTTTAGAGATGATGTACTTCCGCGTATAAAAAAGCTAGGCTATAATGCGGTTCAAATAATGGCCATTCAAGAGCATTCTTACTATGCCAGCTTTGGGTATTTTCATTTCCAGATATAAAATGTCTACCTATCATCCAATGCATACCTGTTAAAAGGCATTTTGTTGATTCTTTCAAGCCGTAAATCCTTTTTAATCCTTGATGAATGAGCATGTGACTAGGCTACATGCAATGCAGGTATCATGTGACAAATTTTTTCGCACCTAGCAGCCGCTTTGGAACACCTGATGACCTTAAATCTTTGATAGACAAAGCTCATGAGCTAGGTCTGGTTGTTCTGATGGATATTGTGCACAGGTATTACCTTCCCGTTGACGCACTTCTCCAGAATCATCTTACATCAGTTAGATTTTATTGTGAATCAGTTGATGTGGAATTTTTTATAGATAATCATTATTGTCTTAAATAAAACCAGCCATGCATCAAAAAACACACTGGATGGCCTGAACATGTTTGATGGCACTGATGGTCAATATTTTCACTCTGGATCGCGGGGTTATCATTGGATGTGGGATTCTCGTCTTTTCAATTATGGAAGCTGGGAAGTATGTCTCTTTCCGTTGAGTCAATATTGCAATATTAATGGGAAAGCCTTTAGTGTACCACCGTGTTGGTGGTTACGTCTGTATCGTTATTAACGTTTGGTCCTTGTCTATTTAGGTGCTTAGGTATCTTCTTTCCAACGCGAGATGGTGGCTGGAAGAATACAAGTTTGATGGGTTCAGATTTGATGGTGTGACTTCCATGATGTACACTCATCATGGCTTGCAGGTTGTATTTTTGTATGGGATTAGTTTTGTGCTTTGTGTCGAAATTTAGTAGTAACTTACCTTTATGTATCACAGTATCATACAAATATTTGCAAAAAATATGGCTTTATGGAACCTAACTACTAGCTTTTCTGGCAGGTCGAATTTACTGGGAATTACAATGAGTACTTTGGTTATTCTACTGATGTTGACGCTGTGGTCTATCTAATGCTGGTGAACGATATGATTCATGGGCTATACCCTGAGGCTATTGTTGTCGGCGAGGATGTAAGTCATTTACGCTAGTACAAGACTGAAGTGTCTTTGATACCTCTCTTCAGCTCTCTCAATTGATTTCGTAACAGGTTAGCGGGATGCCAGCTTTTTGCATTCCTGTCGAAGACGGTGGTGTGGGTTTTGACTACCGTCTACACATGGCAGTGGCAGATAAATGGATTGAGCTTCTCAAGTATGTCTTCAGGACGTCTTGGCTTTGCAATGAGATTAAAGTGGACGTTGTTATATATAAAATTGAACTGATTTGGTGTTTTGTAATTTCTCTAGGAAGAGAGACGAGGACTGGCAGGTTGGTGATATAACTTTCACGCTTACCAACAGGAGGTGGGGAGAAAAATGTGTTGTCTATGCGGAGAGTCATGATCAAGCCCTTGTTGGAGACAAAACGATAGCGTTCTGGCTAATGGACAAGGTACCATATCGGTTGCTGTTAAGACTCAGGAAATAGAATTACTAAACATCTTACTGTCTTTGAACGCTTAAGTCTTATGTTTATTACTTGTGTAGGACATGTATGATTTCATGGCCGTTGATAGACAGGCCACCCCGCGTGTAGACCGTGGGATTGCTTTACACAAAATGATCCGTCTCATTACGATGGGATTGGGTGGAGAAGGATACCTCAATTTCATGGGAAACGAATTTGGACACCCAGAGTGGATCGACTTCCCAAGGACTGATCAGCACCTTCCTGATGGCAGAGTCATCCCTGGGAATAATGGTAGTTATGATAAATGCCGACGTAGGTTTGATCTGGGAGATGCAGAATATCTTAGATACCATGGACTACAAGAGTTTGATCGAGCAATGCAACATCTCGAGGAGACCTATGGTTTCATGACTTCAGAGCACCAGTACATCTCCCGCAAGGATGAAGGAGACAGAGTCATTGTATTCGAGAGAGGTAACTTGGTCTTCGTCTTCAACTTCCACTGGACCAACAGTTACTCTGACTACCGCATCGGTTGCTCTACTCCCGGAAAGTACAAAATCGTTTTGGACTCTGATAACTCTTTATTCGGAGGCTTCAACCGGCTAGATGACTCCGCGGAGTTTTTCACCTCTGTAAGTCCTTGAACTAAACAAGAACGAAAACAGAAACTCTTTTCTCCAACTCATTACGAAGGAAGTGATAGTTTGCTATGCAGGATGGAAGACACGACGATAGGCCTTGCTACTTCATGGTGTATGCGCCGTGCAGAACCGCTGTAGTGTACGCTGCAGTAAAGGATGATGAACGTTCTTCTCTTGTCCCCATAAGCCTGTTACCCGAAGATGTGTAGGAGCAAGAAAAGGATATCCGAGTGTACCTAATGTAAGCTTCTTTGTATTTCAAAGATGTACTGTTTGATCTCCATTTTCTTTAGGTTTCGCTTGCAGCATCGTTATAACTTTAAAATGAAATAAAAGTCGTTGCACTTCTACATTTGCTTCGTCCTAAATCTTATTTATAGATATGAAGTTCCAAAAACATAAATCTTTTGAGAGTAAAAGCTGAGAGAAAGGTTACAGAAACAGGGGAAATCATAAAGAAAAAGGAAGAGGACAACAAAAGCCTCCCCCTCTTTATACAGCGAAAATTTGAATACAAACCCAAAACATACAGTAAAACCCCCAATGTTGTTTTGGTTTTTTTTAACACTGTTCAATGAAAGGCTTGTGTCGAGACACCTAGCTGATGGAGAACACTGGTTGGGGAAGACGAAGAGGAAGATCTCAGCGCTTCGGCCAATGGCCCACCCATGTGGTGATGGTGGTGTTGGGACCCTCCACCGCTCCACCAGCTCATGTTTTGCTGGTCTTTCCCATTGTTGTTGCTCCGGGCCTCCTCCTCGTTGCCAGTGGACAGCTTCAAAGAGACGTCTGAGGAAGAGTTTCCAGGCATGGAGATGGAGAGACAAGTGGCTGAGCTCATGGGGCTTGAACTATTGTCCGCTTCTTGAAGCGAAGAACGAGGCCAATCATCAAAGAAGGGCCTCAGGACGTGGCCTCCATCTGATCTGTTGTTGCTGAAACCATTGTGGGACTCGTATGGCCTCTTGTTGTTGATGTTGTTGCTATCATGCTTCATCTCCGAACAACTGTTAACAGAGAATCCACATCTCAATGATTTGAAAGAGACCAAACTCATAAAAACAGAGCATAAAGCAAAAATTGTCAAAGAGGTTCCACATTTAGGCTTCAAACAACATGATTATAGCCTTTATATGTTGATAATATAGGCTTTAAAAGCACCTTTTAATGCGGGTTTTAAAAGAACTGATTAAGTAGAGTAAATAGAAATAGAACAATTAAATGAGTTTGTATCTCATGTGTTGTGTGTGGATAGGGGAGGTGGGTGCAGAAGAATCTAAAAGCTTTAACTTTTCTGCAAGATATGAGACATATATGGGTCAGCTTTCACTAAGGTCCTACAATTTCACTATTTCTCTCTCTTTCTATTTTCTCTGTTTGAAAAGTCTCTCACACAGCTTCAAAAAAAATAGATTCTATCAAATCCAGTGTTATCATTAACTCTCAACAGAAAAAAAAAAAAAAGAGAGATACTTTCACAAAGAAATCAAACTCATAATTCAACAAACAAACAAACAAACCAACCCTAAAATGATAAGGATGTGTCTCTCAATTTCCAACATTACCCCTCTCTTCACAACATTATACAAACCCCAAGTTATGTATCATCAGTTTCATAGTTTAAGACTTTAAATATCAGAATCAGTATTGTTTTCCTCTAATTGAACATCAGTATTATTAAAAACGGTTGTCTCAAAACTCAAAGTCTCAACCAAGAAATCTTATTGGCTTAAAACTAAAGAAGGAAAAGTCAATGTGTTGAATGCTCTGACCAACAAGTTCAACAGCTAAAACAGACAGACCTAAAAAGAGTAAAAAATAAACAGTTCTTTTAATTAATTACCTTTGACTAAGGTGGAGAAGTTCAGATGAAGAAGAGTTGGAAGAGCCAGAGAAGAAGAACGATCCTCCTCCTCCTTGACCTACCACTTCATCACCACCACCACCAAAAGCAAACGTAGATGCTGTCGTTGATGTTGTTGTTGTTGCGGGTGCTGCTGGGGTAGCCATGGACGTGGCGGTGGCATTGACGGTGGTGGGAGTAGTTTCCACAGGCTTTCTTGAACGGTTGCGGCCACGATGCATGTGGCGCTCGCAATACTTGTGGCCAGCAAAGACGTCTCTTGAACATCTCCACTTCTTACCATCCGTTCTCCTGCATCTCCCTGGCTCAGGATCCATCGCTGCCCTCCCCAAATACCCTGTTTTTTTATTATAGCATTCATGTCACAGATCAGATCAAGAACAAGATTCTACTTACTCAAATGTTAATTTCGATCTCCAAGATTGGCAAAACAAGATAATACTAGTATACTACAAATATCGAAAGTATGGATCTTGGGAACACAACTCCAACACAGTAGGCACAAAACCCATCATGCATCTTATCTTATTTAATAAATGAAATATTAAAAAAAAAAAAAAAACTTTATCGAGACTCACAAGCAGGTTGGTAATGAGGGAGGTGTTGAAGAGGATGATGAAGAAAATATGAAGGAGAAAGATGGACAAGACTTTTCTTGATTGGTAAAAGAAGCTCTTGAGGAACAGCAGCACCAGCCAACATGTACCTGTAGATCAGTGCTTGTAGTTCAAGTTCTTGCCACTGTGCCCAGCTAAAGAAGCTCCCCATCTCTACAAAAACCAACCAACCATATCAGTAATTGGACTAAGAAACAAATAAGAGAAACGAGGGAGTGGGGGAAGAGAAGAAAGAGAACTCACTGGGGAACCTGGAAGAAGAATCAGGGGACAGTTTAGAAGAGGTAGGTTCAGGGGCAAAGAGAGGAAGAGCAGTAGAAGCTGGAGTTTGGGAATGAATCTGGTCATAGACATGTTTTGGTATCTTAGCTGCAGAAGGTTGTTCTTCTGACTCTGTCTGGCTTCTCCATTGTTTCAGTTGCAAATCCATGGAAGAGAGAGAGTGAGAGAGAGAGAAGTGTTGTTGTTGGTTACTTTTGAGATAACAGGATTCTTTTTTTCCCCCCTTTTTTTTTGTCTTCCAGAAGTCTGATTTAATAGATGTGAAAGTCTTGTTGGGGTTAGGAAGAGCAAAAGAACTTTTTTTTTTTTTTTTGGCTCTAAGAAAGAAAAGCTTTGTTCTTTGTAAGTCAGTTTCTGTATCTGAGCTTCTTCTGCAGAGAGATAGAGAGAGAGAAAGAAAGGACAGAGAAGGGGGTAAAGAGGTTTTTATTAGGGACACTTGAGAGACTTGCAAGAAAAAGACAATGAGACAAGACAGATGGGGGGAAGAGAGGAAACTATACAGTAAAAAAGAGACTTAACTCTCTATATAAAGTATAAACCTTAAAATTAATGTGGGGGGGTTCACAAATCTTCCATTAATCTTTCAGATTATTAAAATAATTAGTTTTGTGAATTAATATATAAAGAAAGCAAAGTCAGAAAACCCAGAAAGAACCACTCTGCAAGATGAAGATGGAGAGATAATAACCTGCAGTTTTTCTGTCTTTTGCTGCATTGGAATTACCAAATCTCCAATTAGTATAATAATTTACTACCTTTTGATTAGTTTATTAGATAAAACAAAAAAGCCTACTTGGAGTTGTGAGTAATTTTAAATTTAGTCCTTAATCGAGTGATTTGTTTGATGATTAATTAATGAATAGAACGTTACGCCGAACTACTGTACTTTTATTTTAAGTTTTGAGTGATTAGTAAAAATTCGTTAGGTTCATCACACAGGGCACTAGATAGATTAGATGTACTGTCCACTCTATTTTCTTTTTTGACTAATAAATTTTGTACCTTACGTCCATAAGATCTAGTCCGAAAATGGTATATTTCATTTGGGAAGTATTGGCTGAATTCTTTGGTGGAACGAATCTGTTGAGGGAAACAATATTATTTGACGTAAAAATTCATGGCTGAGAAACCAAAATGTTTATTCTTTTAAGTGATAACAGAATATAACTATCACTTCTCAATCACGATTTTTAACTCATTCTTTTATTTTCTTCTTATTATTATTCCACACCGCTCATACCTATAGTAAACAAATCTAATTGTATATACTAAATTGAACTTTCAGAGATGGCGGTAGAACGATGTCTCAAGAGTCTTATAAGGAGGAGTCATGTATTTTTTTAATTATAGAACATTTGAAACATTTTATGATATGGTCAACTTTGTTCCTGGTTTTTATGGTTTATTTTTTGATAGATATCTTCTTACTAGACTGAAAACCACTGGTTCAATTTGTTGTGGTTCAATAATTTCCTTTGCTTTTTTTTGTCAACGGTTTGATTTTGTATTCTATTCAATTTTTTTTTGGGTTTGATTTAGGTTTTACATTCGGGTCGGCTGAGGTAAAAAAAAAGGTAGTAGAAGAGAAAGAAGTTGAGAGAGAGAGAGAGAGGGAAGTAATAATGAGAAAAGAGAAGCAGGTGGGCTGTGTCAGAGAGCTCAGAAGTTAAAAGCATAAAAGTGAGTAACCCAAGTGGGTGGTGAGGGTTTCTCTTTGGCTGTGATTCATCTTTGATTTGACTACTCATAGTACTTCTTGTTTTTTTTTTCACTTATCAACCCTCTTTTTTTTCTCTATTTTCTTGCTTTTTACCCTCCAAAATCTTATTCACATATCCCTCACACACCCCAAATAATGTCAAATTTTCAAGTTCATTAGACTTAACTTTTACATTTTTTTCCTTTTTGAGATTAGTATGGAGCAAATAAGAGGATGACACATTACAAAATTGCATTGCCACTCATCAAAATTACTGACCAGCAGATCTTTGACCGAAATTATACCCACTGGAGCGAACAAAAAAAGTTAAGGGTCGTCAACATATTTCTCTACTATATCACTTAGAGAGGAGCACTTATGTTTTTCTTGTTCTGTGTCATCTTTCAAGATCATGTTTTATTACTTACGAAAAAACCATCGTACGTACCCTAATTACATAACTATTTTGCTGACATAACAGTAAAAAACACATCGTTGATGTAGTAACTAGTAACTATCAACGAGCCAACAATAATATAAATATAACTATCAATATTATTCGTTTTATTAAATAGAAAGTTCGGTAAGAAAAAGGAAAAGTTAACGTCGGCAAAAGAGAAGATCGTTAAATGTCGTACTTTGGTTTGGTGGTGTAATGTTCTCTTCTTATATAATTAATAAACGAGTTAATTTGTACAAACAAATCTGAAATGAAAATACTATACAACAAATAGAGAGAGACGAAGGACAGAGAATAAGAAGAAGAGGCAAAGGAGGGCGAGAGTTCACATGTCCATGAGAAGACAAAATACGTTTCTCTGACACAAATCTGTCAGACACCCCAATATAATTATATTTTTTAATTTATATTTTGTGTAATATAGAGTATAGTTTTGTTTTTGTTTTTGTTGTATTAGAAAGAAACGTATATTACTACCCACCATCAGGACTTACGGAGGAGGGGTCAGGCCTCCTCAGTCCACTTGGGGGTCCCCAATTTCTTTTTTATTACAGAAAACAATTTTGTAGTAAAAGGCAAGTCACGCCGGCACGCGAGCCCTCACGTGATCCCACGTGCTTTATTATTCTCTCCTCTTATGCTTCTTCACTAATCTCACTAATAATAATAACATACGTAAAAACTTTGTTTTAAAAAAGTATCAAGAATATGTTATTTTGCGTTAACATTAACATGATAAGGCATATGGCTAGATTATTTGTATAAATTAACCACGTAGTAAAGAAAAAGGAAGGCTACTACCTAACACATTATGTTATTTTTAGTAACATGGAAGAAGAAGAAGAAAGAAAAAAAAGAAACGAAAAGGAAAAAGGAAAGAATAGATCTTTCTGGTGAGAGCACAACACACACAGACATACACATTGTTGTTGACACAAGGTATCTAAGGGCATGACCGCACGTGTCAACATGCATCAAACATGCGATCTTTCAATATTATTTTAAAGAATCCAATGTAAAAGACTACTTTGCCTGCATGTCATGCCAATCTCCTCCCTCCGTATATGTGTTTTCTAATCAAATATCTACACTAAAAACAAGTTGATTCATATTAAGATCAAGCCATAATAGTAGATCTAATTTGAGGGATTCGAAATCGAATCACCTCGTGTATTTTTTTATTCAAAAGTACATTTACTTGGGCTTTTTTAACCTTTGCGAGTATTTGGTTCGAGGGTGAAAAATTACATTGCATACAGACTTTTACATCAAACTGTAACATGTCCTTTGGTCGTTTATACAGTTTTGTACTTAATTTACGTCAGCTGCTAAAAAAAAATTACTACTGAACAATTGACTCAAGACGGTTAATGCTCTTTGTTCCAAAGAAAACAAATATCGAATCCGAATCTCAGATATGATATTGAGGAGATTAATGTTTTCTTTATCTCGTCTAGGAGCCAATTTGATATGTTGCCAAACAACAAAAAAAAACACATATAATATAATTGGGCCTACGTACAGAGATTTGAGCTTTAACTAGAAAAGCCCAGTTGACTACTTGTTTATAGGCTTTTGTATTTGTCCGTTTTAAAACTTTTCTGTCTGATTCCTAATTATTTTGTTGAGAAGACAAACATGATCTAACTATCTAAGGCAACAAAACAGATTCCTCTACATAAATAACCCAACCTGATGATCCACTTCACGACTTTATACACCTGAAGTTTAAATCATGAATTTTAACAAATACTTCTATTTATCTCTTTGTATCCAATAAAACCTTTGCCAAGACCCAAAACATGTAACTATACCCACAATGACCATCATTAATGAGGCTTGTCTATTAGCAGTAGAGACGACTGACAAAAAAAATGCAGAAACAACTTCCATTAGTTAGAGATTTATCAATCGGTAATGTTGCTCCAATACCTAACCACAAGGCCTTTCAATTCCTGTGTCATATGATAATGATTCTTCAGTATCCATCTACATTTCAATAACTCCTCAAGTCGAAATTAGTAGAGTATACTCCATCATCCTTATATGATAATAACTGCTGGGGAATATATTGATTCAAAGTTACGTGTAGAGTTCCGTATAGTGGGTAATAATATATTAGTAGTAAATTTGACGGGCAATCGATTTGTAAGAAAAGTCTTTGGACGTTAATTGCTTTGGTCAAGTCAATGGTAGGACAGAAGACTAATTTCTAAATGACTTCTAGACAAACTAATAATATCCTTAAAAATAATTCCTGTCAGACCAAAGGGTGTTTTGTGATATTTTCAGAAATTAAAAATGATTATGGTTTCTGGAACAAGAACTTGATTTTTGAATCTTTTTAAAACAGGTATTTTTTTTCTTTCCAATCATCATTTTTTATTTTTATTTTTTATTTTTTTTATAGTCAACAGTTTCAACAAAAACTTAAATATTGATAAATCATTTTGAACAAATAGGTTAAAATATACACACTATATACGCACCAACATCTTTTTATATGTAGTAGTATATTAGTATATGTTAATCAATCACATTGCTGATTGAGTATTCTTCGTATTGGTTTATGCCATAATTCACATGCAATTCATTATGTTTTCCGTTGAAAAATGAAAGGTAAAGATTTTCGTTAATTGTCAAATTTGGAAAAAAGACTTTTGTAGGTAAAAATATTGGAAAGTTTGATTCTCGACGTACGAGCCAAACTATATGCATGAAAGTTTAAATCATGATGAATTTATCTAATAAAAAGTAGGAGCTATAAATTCCTAAGGCCATCCACTGATTTTAAACAACAAAAAATTTGACATATCATTTATTAACATTTTATACAATTTTCAGAATTTTCTATATTAAGAATTATTTTAAATAACCTATCAGGATTTGACATGTCATTCATTAACATTTATTTAATTTACAGAATTTTTTAGAAAAAGAAAAATTTTAAATTTATGGAAATAAAAAAACTAAGCACAATATCCCACATCGGCTAGAAATTTTTGAGACAATGGTTCAGAACCAGTATAAATAAGATTAATATGCTTCCAACAATGAATGAGCAGGAAAGGTTGATTTATCAAGTGTCCAAGTTTAAAAGTTTTATTTGGTTTGATTTGGT
Organism: Camelina sativa; assembly: GCF_000633955.1. Lineage (NCBI taxonomy): Eukaryota > Viridiplantae > Streptophyta > Magnoliopsida > Brassicales > Brassicaceae > Camelina > Camelina sativa. The sequence goes on from NC_025688.1 coordinate 23,514,414, forward strand.
TTTTTATTTGATCAAATTAAAACTTTAAACAGTTTCAAAAAAATATTATAATATTAAAAAATATTAAAAGTTTAAATATTATAAATATTGAAACTTTTAAAAGTTTTTTGCTTTTAAAAAGTTTTTAAATATTATAAGTTTTAAATTTTAAAAGTTTAAAATATTATAAATACTGAAAATTTTTAAAAGATTCAAATTTTATATTTCGAAACCTTTTAAAAGTTTAAAATATTATAAATATTGATGCAAAACATAAATTATCTTATTTATCTACATTTGTGATTTTTATTTCTTATGAGCTGTAAAACATATTTTTGTGTATGATTTTATAGATGAGTTGATATTCTTTCATTAATTTTTTATTTTTGGGTCTAAGGAAGAAGGATTGACATCGCAAGACCTTAATTTGATGTTTGAGTCAAATTTTGAGGTTTAAAGAAGAAAGATGGACGACAAACACACATGTTTTATTAGCTATACATAGGCATGACCAGGGTTACGGTTGTCACGGTTAAGGTTTATTAACCATCGGTTATGGTTAGAAATTTTTGTAACCTTAACCAGAACCGTTTAACAAACGGTTAAACGGTTACGTTTAAATACGGTTACGGTTCAAGCGGTTACTGTTATATACGGTTACGGTTATTTGATAATATGATACGGTTGATATTATTTGATGATATAATATAATTGATATTATTTATTTATAATTAATATGTTCTTATAGTGTACTCATATTTCTATATATCATATGATTCATATTAAATAAATAATTATTAGTATATTTTATTATGTTTTTAAAATATTATAAACCAAGTAAGGATTTTGGTTTGAGAAGTTTCTAAACGCGTGGATCTAAAACCAAATAAGTATATGGATAAAATTGTCAATAATTGGATGCATGTGTTGACTATGCTGGTAATCATGAATTTTACAAATTTTATGAGAAAATAAATGATTTTGTTCTTGGAGTTTGATGGGTTAACAAGTTGTGTGAAGAAGTTGACGAGGAAGAAGAAGAAAAAGAGTATAACAAAGAACCAAACGGTAAAAGTTACGATGACAATTAACACAAAGTTTGACAATAAAATGACAAGAAATAATATGAAGAATAAGAAAACATTGAATAAAAAACACGAAAACATAGGTGGTAACGATCAATTAAATATGAAACGAGTTAAATTCATGATTATAAAATTGTTTCGTTTTTCTGATGGTCAAAGAAAATGGTTTAGGATATGTGAGGTCATCATTTTGATTTGTCTCGCCTAGACATCAAGTTAAGTTTATGATTTTTTTTATTAGATTTGATTTTATAACACAACTAATTTTTATATTTTAAAAAATTGTGTATCCGAAATTTAATATTTTCTTTAGTACTAATTTTAATTTTTCTTATGAGATAATATTTTATTACCGTAATCAATCATATATAACTTTTATCAAAATATAACAAATAAACTCACGCTTAGCGTGGATTCAAAACCTAGTTAATTAAAAGAAGAGAGAGCAAAACAAAACAAACGATCCCCAATTAGTAGACAAAGTCGTCCAATAAATTGGAGAAACGTTGCCATCAAAGAAGGATTATAATGTCCCGTCACCTTGGATTCTTGATTATCTTGTTAAATAAATCCGTATCAAATTCCATTAGGGCATCATTAAAGGGGGAACTATTTTTTGTGTTCTTAGATTAAATATATAGTGAAAATAATGCTAGATCAGTTGTTAAGATCATAGGTAAAAAAAATGGGAGAACTAATTATGGTGTTCTTAGAATAAAGATATAGTGGAATTATGTAAGATCTGTAGTTAAGATCTGCTGTTAAAAAGCTAGTTATTGGAAAAACATGTTTAAGATCATAAGATTTAATAATATAATATTTATAAACATTTTACAAATTATGTAAACTTATAAAATAACATTTAAATTGCTTACTTATAAACTTGTAAATAAAATGTAAAAAAAGAAACAAACATATTACTTAATTAATTATAGCAGATAAACATCTTATTTAATGAATAAATAGTTTAATTTCCAAATTTATTCCATATATGCTCTATCAAATCCTCCGTTAATTTCTGATGTGCTTGTCTATCACGAATTATAGTATGGCCATCACCTAAACCCTGAAGATTTGAAGGCATATTTACTGAAAACGAAATATCTGGAGTAATTCTGGTTCCATCTTCTTGTTGGAATTCTTGTTCGTCATAGAGCGTGTATGAATCTCGTTCATCTTCGACAATCATATGATGGAGTATGATACATGCTCTCATAATATATGCAATCTTACCCTTTGACCATAAAAGAGATGGATTTTTAATCATGGCGAATCTAGATTGCAGGACTCCAAATGCACGCTCAACATCTTTTCGTGCACCTTCTTGTTTTTCTGCAAACAAACGATGTTTCGGATGTTGTGGTTGTGGGATGGATTTAACAAATGTCGCCCATTCCGGGTAAATACCATCCGTCAGATAGTAAGCCAAATTATACTCATTTCCGTTGACATAGTACGTAACTTCAGGAGCTCGACCGTAAATAATGTCATTAAATACTGGTGATTGATCAAGAACATTTAAATCGTTACAAGTACCTGGAGCTCCAAAAAATGCGTGCCATATCCAGAGATCTTGTGAAGCTACCGCCTCCAAAACAATTGTTGGTTTACCGGTGCCTCGTGAATACATTCCTTTCCAGGCTGTTGGGCAATTTTTCCACTTCCAATGCATACAGTCGATGCTTCCAACCATCCCGGGAAAACCCCGCAGTTCTCCGTAAAAGAGTAGCCTTTGAAGATCCGCTTGTGTGGGTCGGCGTAGGTATTCAGTGCCAAACAAGTCAACTATTCCAACGACGAAATGTTCCAAACATTTACGAGAAGTCGATTCAGAGATACGTAAATATTCGTCAACCGAGTCCGCCCCAATCCCATATGCTAGTAGTCGAATTGCTGCAGTACATTGTTGTAGCGGTGAGAAACCATTCCGGAAGGTTGCATCCTTTTTTGGTTTAAAATATGGAACTTCTTCACTGAGACGATTCACAATACGCAAGAACAATGACTTGTTCATGCGAAACCGTCGGCGAAATTGCCTCGTCGTGTAAGTCGGATTATCACTAAAATAATCGTTCCACAAACGTTCGTGGCCTTCTTCCCGTTGTCTATCGATATAAATACGTGGAGATGGTTCCTCCGGAATTTCATGAACAGCAGCTTCAAATTGATTACTAAATTGCTCTTGAAAAAATTTGTTCATACTATCATTATTTGGATCATAATGATAGTGAAATTTATTTGAAGAAGATGCCATAGCAAATAAGAAGAGAAAGAATTATTTGAGAGGATGAGAAGGACTGAAATATTTAATTTTGGTTATAGAAGGAAATAACAAAGCTTGACGATGTTTGTGTTGGTGGAAGGAGCAAATGTTTCTCATCTCATATATACAAGTGATCAAACTAAAGTCCAAAGAAGGCAAAGACATAGCAAACATCACGGGTTCATTCATGAGTACATAGCGACATCACAGGTTCACTAAATAAAAATCCAAACATCACGGGTTTGGTAAACAACATCACAAAATAACCACCACACATCACAGGTTCACAAAACAACCACCACACATCACGGGTTTGGTAAACAACATCCAAAAGCAAACAACAACATCACGGGTTGATCATTACTTGAGCTGGTTCACTTGGTCAGTCAGCTGGATCACTCGGTCCTTGAGCTGGATCACTTGATCTTTGAGCTGGATCACAAGTACCTTGAGCTGGATCACTTGATCGTTGAGCTGGATCACTTGTTCGTTGAGCTGGTTCAGTTGAGATGGTTCCGGAGGATAGTAACAGGTCTCAGCCTCCTCTTCT
>NC_025688.1:23525445-23545496 GCF_000633955.1 Camelina sativa
GTTCCACAAACGTTCGTGGCCTTCTTCCCGTTGTCTATCGATATAAATACGTGGAGATTGTTCCTCCGGAATTTCATGAACAGCAGCTTCAAATTGATTACTAAATTGCTCTTGAAAAAATTTGTTCATACTATCATTATTTGGATCATAATGATAGTGAAATTTATTTGAAGAAGATGCCATAGCAAATAAGAAGAGAAAGAAGTATTTGAGAGGATGAGAAGGACTGAAATATTTAATTTTGGTTATAGAAGGAAATAACAAAGCTTGACGATGTTTGTGTTGGTGGAAGGAGCAAATGTTTCTCATCTCATATATACAAGTGATCAAACTAAAGTCCAAAGAAGGCAAAGACATAGCAAACATCACGGGTTCATTCACGAGTACATAGCGACATCACAGGTTCACTAAATAAAAATCCAAACATCACGGGTTTGGTAAACAACATCACAAAATAACCACCACACATCACGGGTTCACAAAACAACCACCACACATCACGGGTTTGGTAAACAACATCCGAAAGCAAACAACAACATCACGGGTTGATCATTACTTGAGCTGGTTCACTTGGTCAGTCAGCTGGATCACTCGGTCCTTGAGCTGGATCACTTGATCTTTGAGCTGGATCACAAGTACCTTGAGCTGGATCACTTGATCGTTGAGCTGGATCACTTGTTCGTTGAGCTGGTTCAGTTGAGATGGTTCCGGAGGATAGTAACAGGTCTCAGCCTCCTCTTCTGACTGCGTACTATAGTCTAATGGGCTGTTTATACCATAGTCATATTCACGGTCCATGACTTCTTAAACCTGAAACCGAAACACATATATAAGTTCATGAAAAACATATATAAAACATGGATTCACATATAGCATATTAACATTGATATGGATTCACCGATTCACATATAGCATATAACATATATCATATTAACATTGATTCAAACATCCGAGATTCGCTTAGACAACAAACAAGATGGACAAACATCCGCATACATAGCTAAAAAAAACATAGTTAAAACAGTTCCGCCATTAGCTTCTTCTTCAATGCTTTTTCATCTTCGTCTAGGGTTTCATTCTTGGAAATGAGAGTGTCAAGAATGGACATCTTCTGGAGTTGTTTCATGCCCTCTAAATCCTTCTGTTTTATCTCCCACATGTGACTAAACTCCGCAGATGGTGCAGCCTTCTCTTTGCCTTTGTTCCTTACTCTTTTCGTTGCCTTGATTCCCGCGGGTCTGCTCTCGTGCTCACCAACGACAGAACCCGTAGATGGTGCAGCTTCATCAGCTTTTCTCTTGTTAGAACTGGTTGTCTTCGGAGTGGGGTTCATAGCCTCGAGACTTGTCCATTTCTGTTCATAGCGTAGAACATTCCAAGCATACTCCATACCGAACTTCTTCTTGTACAGGTTAGTGTAGATTTGGTGAGCATTTTGTAAAACATCTAGATCGTTCATCCCACTAGCTCTCTCACTCTCTGCCTCTGCAAAAGCTCCACAGAACCTGCTCACTTCCTTACTGATTTTTTGCCACCTTTGTCTACAATGGTCAGGGCGCCTAGGCTGAGCACCATCACGGACATGACTACTTGTTTCGTAGTAGTCTCCTATACGGATCCAAAAGGACCCTGCCTTTTGCCCATTCCCAACTACTGCATCCTTCGATGTGTTTAACCAGCCGCTTATTAGGACTAAGTCATCTTGGGTGGACCATAGCCTTCTCTCCCTTCGCTGTTCTGCTGTCTCTTCTGTTTGACTAGGAGGTTGACTCGGCTGTGAACTCGGCTGTGAACTTGGTTGTGAACTAAAAGAAGGAATTTGAGAGGAACCAATGTTTACATTGGGAGCAAAGCTGTCATATGGGAAGTTAAGAAGGCTAAAGTAGGGTTGAGACTGATTGTTAGGAGTATTGTTTGATTCCATAGCAATCAGAATTAAACAAAGAAAAGATATTGTTCGAAGGTGGATGATAGAAGAGAAGTAAAAGTTATGATAGATTGGAAGAAAGAAGCCAACAAGAAGGATGATAGAAGAGAAGTAAAACAGCGTGAGAGATTGATAGAAGATTCGGATGTAGTATAGATCACTTAAGAAGGAAACAAGATGGAATTAAGAAACAAAGCGGTTGGACGTAAGATAGAGAACTTAAGAAGCCATCATTAAATCAAAAGTTAGGTGTTGTTAGGGAGTTTTAATTGTAAATAACAACAACCTACTTATGTCAAATCAGTAGTAAATAAAAGTCATTTACTATTTTTTCAAAGTAAATCATTCATAGATTTGGTAACTACTCAACTATATTTGTTAAAGCATTCATAAGTTACAAAGACTAGCCAAATCTAAGAGACATACAAACAAACCAAATGATAAAAGGTTAGATGGTGAGACATACAAACCAAAACAAAGAGACACTTAATTGACAACAACAATGTCTAACATCCGACACCACAAAACAATTTCCCTCATTACACAATCAAACCACAAATAACAAGCCACTACAATCACAATTAACAATTAACAAACCACTATTAACTACAATCAAATATAATCATTGAATAAACACTAATATCACAACTCAAATCAAGAAACCACACATGGGACTTACCTTTTACTTTCGAGCAACCGCAGGGTTCTTGAAGGATCCGATTCAACTTGCGCTAGTTAACCTCACCTACAAGCCTCCGAAACAAAGAAAATTCAATTTTAAAACATGAGGGTTATTGTTGATTCCAAATTCAAAATACAACTCTCGAAATTCAATCATAGATAAGTTCACTAAAATCGTATATTGATTAATCAAAATAAGATGAAACAAACCCTATGACAGATGAAACAAACCCTATGACACATGAGACAAATCCTATTCTAAACCGGGCAAACCTAATTAACAGATTTGAGATTAACCCTAAATCGATGAAACATCCAAGAAACAAAGAGTGAAAGAGGAAACGACGGAACTACCTTCTCTATATGGCCGGTCAAGAAGATGTCGACTTCACCTTCAAATCGCCGGACAGATCAATCGAAAAAAGAAGGGAATTGAATCGTGTAAGTCGGAGAAGTTATGTAAAGATCGACTGCTAGATGGAAGAGCTCTCGATTTTGGTGTTTCAATTGCCGGAAAACAAATCTTCGGCGGTGAATATGGAGAGAACGCGGCTTTCGCCGTTTTGGAGAAAAACACAAACCCTAGACTCGATTTCGCAGAAGGATGAGACAAATGAACATTTTTCTTCCTTTACAAAATGTCTCGACCAATCAGAATAGAAGAAAGAAAGGAGAACTGGGCTCTAGAACAGTTCTATCTCAAGACCAAAAAAATTGATCTAAGCCCACTATTCATTTTTTTATTGATTATTTTGGGTTTAGCACACCCCATCTGTTCCTCCTTTAAGGATGGCCTTAGGTATTCATGTTGGTCAATAAACGCTTAAATTCCTATGATTTATATCTAGTATACAATTTTTAATTTATACTATTAGTGAAAACTTGAAAGTAACTTAGCATCGATAAACCGTATATAATAATTAAAAGTTTATAACCACAGACTCAAAATTACCGTCGACCTCTTCTTAGTCTTAGCCTTAAAAATCTGACTAATTTGTAAAGGTATTTTGATGAGATGGAAAGTGTTTGAAATTATTGTATAAAGCTTATTAGAGTATTTGATGTATGAGTCGTCTCTCTTTGCTTTATAGTTTATACATCTACACAACACAACACTACAGCTATGACGATTAATTATTAAATCCAAATCACACAAAGTGTTTTAAAGATATTTTGGATTTTGGTTGTCCGTGAATCGATGAATGCGATGTCAAAAGAAAAACAAGGATATTTTTGGTTGTAAGACGGACGACTAAAGATTCATATATAGATACTAATAAAATTATATACTATTAGTCTGTTCCACAAAATTGATATTTTAAAATATTTTTTTATATTACAAAAATTGATGTTTTGTAAATTTTAAAAAGTAATCATTGAAATATTTAAAATTTTGAATTATTATTGGTTTAAAATTAAATAATATCTTTTTAGTTAAAGAAAAAAATATATTTAAATTCAGTAATGATTGTTTTCTTAAAATGTGTAAAAGAAATAAACGTTTACACATATGATTGGTTGGATATGATTGTCACTTGGCAGTTAGGTCATTTTCTTACCTTTGCTTATTCCAATAAATAAAACAGTCTGTAACATTAATTGTAATACGCCAATGCCCAAAATTCTTATTTTTAGTATAGTTTATACATTGGCACATTTTTTGCTTTTCCTTTACAGACAAAAAGATGTAATTTCCCACTTAAATAACATGAAAAAACCTTAAGACCGTATTTAAAAAAAAAAAAAAAAACATACGAATACAGAGAGAAAACAATAATGATTAGAAAGAATTAAGATTAGGTAAAATGGTGTAATTAAGGAATATAAATTAGATTGAAGAGCTTAGCTTTATTATACACCACCACCCCCACTAAAAATCGTCTCTTTCCGCCATTAAAACAACAAGGGAACACCTTCCTTCCTTCCCAAAAAAGCTTCAAACTTTCTCTAAACCCCCAAATCAGCAAAAATAGGGTTAATCGAAGAACCCCACCTTAATCCAACCGAGGAGGATTCGAGTTCCTGCTTTGGTTTAAGGAAGAAGAAGAAGAAGAGGAGCAAGTACCACAAGGAAGAGGAGAAGAAACCTAAGATGACTCAGAGTCAAACCAACGACGGACCTGTTTTGACGGTTGAAGAGTCAGCAGCTCCTCAGACTCAGACTCAGCAGAGCAACGATATGGTTCTTCATACGGGGAGTTTGAGTTTTAGTAGCCATATGTCGAGAGAAGACGAAGAGATGACTCGTTCTGCTCTTTCTGCGTTTAGGGCTAAAGAAGATGAGATTGAAAAGAGGAGGATGGAAGTTCGTGAACGGATCCAAGCTCAGTTGGGTCGGGTCGAACAAGAAACCAAACGTCTCTCTACTATTCGTGAGGTTTGTTTTCCTTCTAAAGCTTTAGTCTTTATAGTATAAAACCCTAGAAAGTTCGATGCTTTTGGTGTTGTTGCTCTGTTTTGGGGGTTTCAAGATCTAGCTAGGATTTGGCCCAAGTGTTATTGTTGGGGCAAAGATGTGATTTTTTTTTGGTGTTGGGGTCTCTTGTAACAGGAGCTTGAGTCTATGGCAGATCCTATGAGGAAAGAAGTCTCTGTTGTTCGTAAGAAGATTGATAGTGTTAACAAAGAACTCAAACCTTTAGGTTCCACTGTTCAAAAGAAGGTAACATATACACTATTTGATTTCATTGTCTCTACCATATCTGTATATGTATACAGACACAACACCAAAAGATTTGATAATTTATGCTATAACCAATTGAATCCCTAAACTTTAGCAATTGGGTTTGCTAGAAGACTAAACGATTTGTGTAATGAAATGAAACAGGAAAGGGAATACAAAGAAGCACTTGATACATTCAACGAGAAGAACAGAGAGAAAGTACAGCTGATAACCAAACTCATGGAGGTTAGTTCCGAGATCTCAATTAACTAAGTTGCTAATTTTGTTTAAATCCATCGCTTGTTATACATAAATGGTGTTTGTTATTTTTCTTTTTGGGGAGATGGAACAGTTGGTTGGAGAAAGCGAGAAGCTGAGGATGATTAAGCTGGAGGAGCTCAGCAAGAGCATAGAAACCGCATGAATGAAATGAAATGAAATGTGTTCAAGATGAAGAAAGAACTAATTGGTTCTTTTGTGTGATGCTGTACCTACCTAGTTTTTAATTTTCCATCTTGTGTTTGTATGTTTTTAAGATTTGTGGGTGTTTTTTTTTCTTATTGTTAGTCTTTTGGGAGGTTTGATTTGTAAAATTTGTGGGCTCTCTTATTTTTGATTAACCAAATTTAGGGATATGGGACAAATGGGGTGATTCTTAGGATACTCAAACTCATCATCATCACAGTGAATTTTTTTTTTTCTATCTGTATTATGTTTTGTATTTGTCTTTTGAAGAATTCATTTATTTTATTTTTCAAATTGTTTTATTATATTTGGCTTTTTAGTAAAGTTTCTTATCGTTGGCAAAGATGAAAAAAAAATGATTCTCGCGTGCGTTTTTGAAATCTAAAAAGCTGTCGGAACGGCAGAATCTCTTCAGTTGTTTATTTACATAATCCTTTCCGTTTATATATCAAACCATCGAAGTATACAAAACGGGAAAGACCAAGTTATATATTTATATATTTTAAAAACATATATATAACGTGAACACTGTCATTAAGTGAATATGACAAAGGTTTTAGATGACTTGGCCGAAATAATTATACTATTAATTTGGTTTTTTTTTTGGCTGAATCGTTCAACGAGAAGTAGCTTGGTCCGTTTGCTTATGAATCCTCACTTTTCAATTATAATCCCTAGATGCAAAAAGATCACTCGAAGATATAAGGAAACCCCAATGACCATGTTCAATTATAGTGTGGAGTAGAGAATCGAGAACGTTTAAGTGACAGTTGATGAATCACCATATATGGTTTCGGTATTTGAGGGGGATATTGTGAATTGGCGTTTTGATGATCATGAAATGATATTGTCATATAGTCCACATAATAGGCGGAAGTTGATCCCTGCGTTAATGTATTACCCGCCATTCGACTATTTAGTAAGCTAAAAGACGAGTAGTAGTAATTGATTGGTATAGCTGGAAGCCATATATTCTATCTCCAATGTACCTTAAGATGAATTTGAGCGCATTATAATGTGTTCCCACAGAGATCAAGAGGCATATTTGTTGCATGCTGGAAGCGATGTTACAACATAATTATGAAAGTGAGTTTTTTTTTTGTTGTTGCTAAATTGTAAATATTTCATTAAAAATGAAAAAAGTTTAGGTTACAATTCAAAGAATTGAAACCTATACATATGGTTTCATGGCAAAAAAAGGTGAAAAAACATGAAAGCATAATACGGTAATTAAACCACGTCTTCGGTCCATCTACTCAACCAAGGCAAGAAGTTTTGGGAACAAGATGAAGCGATGACATTTATGATGTCTTTCCCGAATGAATTGCAAAAGGAGAAGGGCTGATGCAAATTGTAAGACACCTTGTTACAACTAATAATTAGCTATAGAAACCTTTCGTAGGAGGCTCGAGACCAAGCCGTCAACGGTAAGACTCCAAAACATCGATCACAAACTCTCCCTGCGTTATGTGAGATTGTTTTTTCGTTTCAATCCATGAGCTTTCTCAGAACGGAACCTCATACGCCATAATGCAAAAGGTGCAAGCTCCCTCTAACCAAGTTCATCCTCGAAGTCAGCAGCTCAGAGCAAAATAAAACCATTCAATACTACACCATAAGCCAATAGCTCTACTAGCTTCTCTATAGCACAAATAAGACGCAAAGAAGAGGCGAGAACGCAAAGCAAAGCAATCTTCAAACATTGGCAATAACAATAGGAAGCCACACCATAAACATGCCTTGAACCAAACCAAATAAATTGGTATACCTACGAAGTTCTCAAAAGGAGAGAAAAGCTCTAGAATCTGTATAGCAAGATTAAGATATAAAAGCACTTTTTTTATTAGCTTTGAAAATCTCTCAAAACAAAGCCTCTCAATCTCTCTCTCACAAACTCATAGGTTTACCACACCTTGGCAACTCTATATATATAAAACCTCAAAGACACTTTTCCTAAAACGATTAGGAAACATAACTTATTTAGAAATCTCCTATAACACCAATATGTATATTTGAATATCTCTCAAATATACTTGCCTAATCATCCTTAACCATTGCTCAGTTAACTTCTTCCTCAAGCTTATCCAACATTCTCCCCCATAAGCTTGAAACTCTTCTTCATGACTTCTTGCACACCAACGTGAGCTCTCATTTCCTTGAACCTGTTATTCTCAAGCGCTTTTGTGAGAATGTCGGCTTTCTGCACAACTTAGGGAACATGTTCAACTGCAACCAGACCATTCTCGATACATTCTCTTATGAAATGGTAATACCGGTGAATGTGCTTGCTTCGTCTGTGGAAAACAGGATTCTTGGTGAGTGCGATAGCAGACTTGTTATCAACTCAAATTGTCACTGGTTCACTCTCGGTTCCACTGATCTCTGCAAACAGGTCTTGTAACCAGATTGCCTGCTTAGCTGCTTTAGTAGCGACCATAAATTCTGCTTCACAAGAAGAAAGAGCCACTACTTGTTGTTTTTGGGAGCACCATGTAATTGGACACTCATTGAAATAGAATATATGACCTGCAGTACTCTTTCCATCATCTAAATCCACACTGAGGCTGCTATCACTGAAACCTATCAAACCGGTTTTGTTTCCTTGCTTGAAGTAAAGACCGTGAGAAGATGTTCCTCGAAGATACCTTAATACTTGTTTTAACGCAACTCCATGTGATTCTCTAGGTTCCTGCAGATACCTACTCAAGACACCAACAAGATACGACAAATCAGGTCGTGTATGGAGCAAGTATCTAAAACACCCAACGATTCTTCGATAGTGTTTCTTATCAATCGGTTTTTCATGTCTTGCTTTTGAAAGTTCCAAACCAAACTCCATAGGAATAAGAACAGAATTGCAATCACTCATCCATGTCTCAGCAAGAATCTTCTTAACATAGCTTTCTTGTTTTAGCATGATTCCATCCTTATTCTGCAAAACTTCGATGCCAAGATAGTATGTAAGTTTTCCCAGATCGCTCATTTCAAATTTTCTTGCCATTCTTTCCTTGAAGTCAAATATCAGCTCAAAGTCAGAACCCGTTACTAGCAAATCATCCACATAGACAGCTACAATGAGAAGATGGTCCTGTTCTTTCTTCCTATAAACAGAAGGTTCCTTGGAACACTTTTCAAATTTCAATTCTAGGAGAATTTTATTCAGTTTAGTGTTCCATGCTCTAGGTGCCTGCTTTAATCCATAAAGAGTTTTATGTAGTTTGTAGACTTTCTCCTCCTCCTCTTGAGTAACAAAACCCTCAGGTTGAGAAACATATACATCTTCTCTTAATTCACCATGGAGAAATGCAGTCTTAACATCCAGATGATGTATCTCCCAACCACTTGAAGCTGCAAGAGCAATAATAAACTGTATTGTCTCGATCCTAGCTACAGGTGCAAACACTTCATCAAAATCAATCCCATGTCTCTGTACATAGCCTTTTGCCACCAGCCTCGCTTTGTACTTGTTTATGTTGTTATCGGAGTTGCGTTTCACCTTAAATACCCACTTTAAACCAATTGGTTTACATCCTAATGGAAGATCAACCAGACTCCATGTTTCGTTCTTGGTGATCGACACAATCTCCTCTTGACATGCATCTCTCCAAACTTTCTGCACTATTGCTTCTTCAAAACATGCAGGTTCTCCGTCGATGATAAGTAACAACTGTTCTCCCTCAAGTTCTGCTAGCAACACATAATCATTCAAGTAACTCGGCTTGTTGGTTTGTCTTCCTAATTTCCTCAAAACAGGTGCTGTTTGTATCGGTTGATCTTGTCTTTCAAACGATACTGGTTCGAGTTCTTCATCGGAAGAGTCTTCTTCTTCTAAGACATCCTCATTGTTCTCATTCTCTCCATTTTCCCCTGTTTCTGCATTCACTTCTTCTTCTCTAATTCCATTGTTCCCAAAAGTTCCAAAACTGAGAGTGAACATTCCTTAATCCATAGAAGATGCTTCTGAATTTCTCCACATCCAGCTTTTATTTTCATCAAACACAACATCCCTGCTAACAATGATCCTTTGACTGGCAGGATCGAGAAACCTATAAGCTTTAGAACCAGGTTTTGTACCTAGATTAACAAGCATTCTCGATCTGTCGTCTAACTTCTTTAGATGTGGAGTCTCGATTTTTGCAAAACAAATGCAACCAAACACACGAAGGTGTTTTACATTTGGCTTTTTCTTCTTAAAAACTTCATATGGTGTAAGATCTTCTAACACTCTTGTCCCCACTTTGTTGATAAGATAGGTTGAATGTCTCACCGCCTCTCCCCATAAGTAATTCGGCATGTTCATGTGTTTTAGGATGCTCCGAGTCATTCCTAATAACGTTCTGGTCCGTCTTTCTACTACACCATTTTGTTGAGGTGTGTAAGGTGCGGTAAGATGTCTAGTGATTCCTTCTTTTTCACATAACAGTTGAAATTCTTGAGATGCGAATTCTCCTCCTCTATCAGTTCGAAGTGTCTTGATAGTGCTTCCAGTTTCATGTTCGACCGAAGCTTTAAAGCTTTTGAACTTTTCAAACGCCTCACTCTTTTCTTTGAGAAGAATAGTCCACATATAACGGGAATAGTCGTCAATTAATACAAACATGTACGTCCTTTGTGCAGCTGTAGTCGGTGAAATAGGTCTACAGAGATCTCAATGAATGAGTTATAATACTTGCTTTGCTCGATAAGAGGTCCTTACTGGAAATGTTAACAAACTCGATGCACACGGTTCTCCACCTTTATGAGCATTTGATATTCCAGTAACCATGTTCTTTATCACCATCTTCTTAATAGTTTCAAAGTTGACATGTCCCAATCGAGCATGCCACTTACTTGTTTCGTTTGACCCTGCAATCTGCAGACACTTTGTGCTTTCGACCTCCAAATCTACCTTGTACAGTCTGTTTCTCGATCTTATAGCTCTCACTAGCAAGTTTCCTTCTCGATCATGCAGTGTTAAAAAATCTTCCCTCATTCGTACATCACAACCAGATTCAGTTGCTTGACCGAGACTGATGATATTGCTCTTAAGGTCTGGAATGTAGTAAACCTCTGCTAATATCTCTTGGTCTTCGTTCTTGGTTATAAACAAAATATAGCCTTTTCCCTTTATATCAACTAGTGAATCATCACCAAAGCGCACCTTTCCTGTGACCCTTGTGTCGATTGTACGGAACCATGCTTTGTTTCCTGTCATGTGGTAACTATCACCGTTATCAAGATACCACACTTTGTCTGAACTCGCATCAAGTTCTTTTGGCTTCACATTCTTCTCATTAAGATACACTACTTCATGCATCAAAAAAGATTCTGCCTCGTGAGTGTCCTCCTCTTCCTTCTCTTGTACTTCTTGAAGTTTGATTAGCTTAAGTAATCTGTCTGGGCACTCAGATGCATAATGTCCCAACTTGTCACACTGAAAACATGTTATCTTGGACTTATCCCTTGTTTGATAACCATATTCTCTTGGTTGATAACCAGAGCGTCCACCATTAAACCTTCCTCCGCGACTCCTTCCGCGGCCACGACCAAAACCTCTTCCTCTGCCTCCGTCATAGGTTTCTTGTAGTTGTGGAGCAGGTGCGTTTGTATACAGAAGCCTCCCTTGTCCTTCTTGTGAAACAACGTTTGCAAACATGAGTTTACCCTGGCCTTCTTGTGAATCTTCTTCTTATTGAATTCTTTCTTCATATGTTTTTAATCTCCCAACTATGTCTTCAAACGTAGTTGTGTTGAGATCACGAAATTGTTCAAGAGCTGCAATTATGTGTATGTGTTTTGCCCTAGGTAAACTCTTGAGGAACTTCTTAACAATTTTTGTTTCTTCAATCGTTTCTCCCAAAGATGCCGATTTACTTGATATTTCAGAGAGTTTACCTACAAAATCATCAATTGTGTCGATATCTTTCATCTTCAATCTATCAAATTTAGCTGAGCTTCTTTCACTCTGTAAGCACCAACGTTTCGCGATTTAATAGCATCCCAGACTGCTTTGGACTTCTCATGATTACCAACTTGCAGAAGTAGTGCCTCTGGTATAGATTGAAACAGTAAAGCCTTGGCAAGATCATTCCTCTCGATGTCCTCTAACCCTGGATCAATCGTCTCCCAGACTTTGTTTACTCGCAGTACCACCGTCATCTTCATAGCCCAAACCGTATAGTTTGAGCTGCCAAGCATCGGACATTGCAGAGACGAAGAACTCCTTCCTTCGTCTTGTTAGTAGTTGTTGCAGTTGCCAATTCACTCATCTCTCTTCTACGATCAGTACATCTTTAGCAAGATGTTTGAATATCAAAACGAACCTAGGTTGCTCTGATACCAAATCTAGAATTTGTATAGCAAGATTAAGATATAAAAGCACTTCTTTTATTAGCTTTGAAAATCTCTCAAAACAAAGCCTCTCAATCTTTCTCTCACAAACTCATAGGTGTACCACACCTTGGCAACTCTATATATATAAAACCTCAAAAACACTTTTCCTAAAACGATTAGGAAACATAACTTATTTAAAAATCTCCTATAACACCAGTATATATATTTGAATATCTCTCAAATATACTTGCCTAATCACCCTTAACCATTGCTCGATTAACTTCCTCCTCAAACTTATCCAACAAAAGCAAGCTATCACCGATAACTAATTCCTCTACTTATCAAACACCACGGCAGCTGAAAGTGAGGTTATTGTAGAGCGTCATCAAACTTCAAAATAAAGTGAGCAATAGAAAACTGGTTTAGTGGGTTTGCTCCCGTAGTCATGAGATTGGTTTTTGTGTCTACATGTATGCGGCAAAGATTATACAATCTGGTCATATGTGCGCAATGTAAGATGTCCGCCACATAATTTTGCTTCCATAAGATGATCTGGTGTGGTAAAATGGTTTATATATAAATATATAATGTTTTCCATCCTAATTAATCAATTTATTTCATTAGATTGACGGAAAAGAATATAAGCAAATTTAGAAAAGCACTATAACTTTAGACCCAATCTTAGGCCCACTTGTAACAGTTATATCTGTTATTAGTCGATCTAATAGTAGCATTTACTCTCTTTTTTTTTTTGGGGTCAAACAAAAAATAAGTAGCATTCACTGTTTCTTTTAAAAATACTCCTAAAGTTTCATATATATATGAAAATTGTGAAATTTTTTTTTTCTTTAGATGACATTGTTATTCTTCTACCTTCATCAAAATAGAAATGCTTTCTTTCATAACTTCTCATTATTTTGCTACATAAATTGTATTTCAAACTTTTAATATATTATAGTTTGTTGTACGTTTAGAAAATCAGCGTCAGTCCAATATCATGAGACAATAATGATAAAACAATGATATTATGATACATGTGATTTACTAGTTAATAACGACCGTTTGTTTTACTTTATTTGGTGGGCGGGGTATGCATATTGAATTCGTCAGACTCTGCCTTCTAAAAATACACATGCTTTCAATTTGTGTGTGTTTTTTTTTTTTTTTTTTTTTTTTTTTTTTTTTTATCTGATGTTGACAAATGATATCATCTTCTTCTTCCTCTTTTTTGGTTTAGTCGGTCAAATAAATGGTATAAGAAGATTCGGGTCACGTGGTTTTCATGTTTATAAAACCGGCTCCGACCAATTCTTCTTCTTAAATTAGACGGTTTAAGAAGACCAACACTAATCAATTTTTTCATTTTTTTTGGACAACAAAGTACAAAAGATTGGCTCAAACAAACCAATGCATAGGAATATTATTTACACAGGTAACTAAGTACGATAATATGCGAATACGGCGTGCTAAATTATCCGCTTTACCAATCTGAGAGTGAAGGACATTAACCAAAAAAAAAGAAGCATACTCTTCTTTATCCACCTGTATGTCCTCCAAATAAGGCGTAAAAGCTGGCCACTCGGAAGGCGAAGACACCATCTTCACTAAATCGGAGCAGTCGGTGAGGAAAACAACAGATTNAGGACATAAAAATGAACGAAACAAAATACTATGAAGTATATATGAACTTCGCTACTTGTCACGTTTTGTGATCACAAGTTCCTTTTGTTTTTTAACAGTTAATATAAACCAAATGCCAGAATTTTCTTTGAAAGACCTAATTAAGACAGTAAAGACATGTCACACAAAAAAACAAAACCCATCTATATATTTTAAAAGTATATAATAATGGACCCAAACAGTAAAAATGATAAAAACCGTAAAGATGTTTTTTAGAGTAATTATCAAAAATTACCAAAACAAACCCATCTACGTATTCTCATAAATATGTACGTGTTACATAATAGCCCTGTTTTAGAAATCGCTAGGCGCTAGTCGGACGGTCAGGATGGGCCTAGCGCCTAACAAAAAAATTGGAGATTAAACGGAAATTAATCGGGAACTAATTTTAGGGTTATTTTATTAAATTAATAATAAAATACAAATATATAGTATTAAATATATGAATAATTCTGTTTATGTTAAAATAAAATATCAAATAAAATGTAAAACTATAGTATTATCTTTAAAATTACGATAAACACATAAAAACATAATTTTAATAGAAAATTTTATGATTTTTATTAAAATTTTGTACATTAGTTATTGTAAAACATCACAAACTCGTAATTTAAATGTCTAAATAACAAAATATATATATTTGATTTATATTTTAATTCAAAAATAGTCGGTATATACAAAATTAAGCGGAAAGTAATCGGAGTAGATAGATTATAATCAAATTAGACGGAAATAATTGGATAATCAATATTAGGCGGGGATTAATCATTAATCGAGGCGGAGAGGGTGGACCTAGCAATTTTGCAAGGCGTAATCAGTGCTAGGCGGAGATTTTTAAAACATGGCATAATAGTAATACTATAATGTGTCAACTTTATATATGTATCAGTCTAACCTTTATTGTTTACAATTCAATAATATTTACTGTTTAAACTTTTTAAAATATATCGTGAGCGCTCAAAACAAATATAATTTGAACTTTAGTTACCTTGTTTACCTTCTTGTTATGCTGAAATTTGATCGCCTTCTTGTTTACTATTTTGTCAGTTTAGTTACCTGTTATGTTTATACAGTATGAACTATTTTTATGCATTATTGCAGGATTTTGAAGTAAGTCACATGTTCATCGCTTCATATTTAGCAACCTACGTGATGAAATGATTAGATTTTTTTTGTTTAAATCACAAAATTAAAGGCTTCACGTCCATATTCTCACACACTTTTGTTGAAATTCAAAAATTTAAACTTAATTTTATGTGGGCACGCTATCTAAGATCGAAGTATGGATTTGTTTTACATCGATTTAGGCCACGTACACCACCCACTCTCGCAACGTACGTACCTTAGCCATTAGGATTCTAAACAAGTCTCATGACCTTATGCTTTGTCTGCCTCTAAGTTATTGACAATTTGGCTGCTACGTTAATGGCAATTCTCTCTTCCATACCAATTTTTTCACTGATTGTTTTTGCGCTGTCACTTCGAACATTTCTATTATTATTTGACGAACAAAAAAAAAACATTTACGAAGTGATCCATACTTCTATTTCTGTGCATTAGGTTTTTAAAGATGTTATAATTATTTGAATTATGGACGAAATTAAACATTAAAGATGGGTATATATGGACTAGCAAATAAATCAAACTGTAGAAGTCTTTTTGGACGTTATAATTCGATCGACACCAATTTGAACAATGAATAAGAAAATAATGAATTTTTGTTTAATTAGAGCACCTTTAGAAAATAGCATTAGGACTAATATAGAACAAAGTTAAGTACACGAACAAGCTTAAAGCCTTAAGCAATGATGAGAGAACAATCAAAATTATAGTAGGACTGCAGTTCAAGTACACGTACAGTAGCTATTAACAGTAACCAACATAAGTGGGTTTCCAAATATTTTCAAAATAAAGTTGATTTCTCAAATGGGAGCCATATACATTTAGATAAAGTAATTGTACATTTATTTTATATCCACTTACATATTTAATAAAGACCCAGTCGTATTATTTTATTTTGTGTAAATAAAAAAGAAACAGTAAGGCGCGATTTGCGTTAAAAAAATCAAAGTAGCATCACGCACATAAACCTGCATTTGTATATATAAATTTCTTTTGTCATCGCAAATGTCTCATTTTTCAGTAAATAATTTACGTTGATGTAAAAAAAAACAAAAAAAATTACGTATGTGCGAATTAAACAAAAATGTTCCAAACAATGAGCATTAATTAACTCATATAATGTTCGAACTATTCTCTCTTTTTTTGTTCAAACGTCCAAACTATTCATATAATGTACTTTTCACTCCACATTTATGAGTAAACTTTTTAGTTTTACTGTATACGTAAAATTGCAATTAACTCTTTTTCAAATTTCAATTATAGTATAAGGTTTATTGTCTTGCAACATTTTTATAAGTACATACATAAATAAAATCCGTCGGCATGCATATTCATAAAATGACATTTCATGGTACAAATAGGGATATTTTAATTCATTGGTCGATTACAAAAGTTTGTCCTAACAATAAAACTAGTAAAAAAAAGACAAAAACTTACATATTACGGTGTCGTTTTACGATCCACGCGTTCAGCAAAATCTTTTGTCTTCTGCATGAAAAAGAAAAAGAAAAAAAGAAAGAGAGGTCATAGATTTCGCTAATAAACAAATAATTAATCAGAATAATCAGCTGCTATTCTAACTAATACTACAGCTTTAGTTAATCTTAAATCTTGTTCATTTTTTATATGTAAAGTAGATTGGGTTAAGTATTAAATCTTACTAGACAGCGGGGAATCCAAGAACAAACAGTGTCTCGACATGTTGCTTTCCTTCGATAATTGTTTATTAATACAGTATAGTATTTGAAATTAATTATTTTCTATATATAAGTGGTGATAATTAGTGGACTTCGCTTTTTTATGAAAAATAAGTATATATTTATAGTGAGGCAACAAGAACAAAAAAAAAAAAATCTACTTATTATTAAATCACAGATTTTTCAATAATTGAAAAATAGGTATGAGTGCATGAACATATTAAAACTAAATTATAATATTATATACTATAACTCTATAAGATATCATTAATTCCACAATCTCTCTTTAAATCAATTTTTCAAAAATGAAGCCAAAACTGAACAATAAACTAACCGTAGTGCCACATAAAATTATATAAGGTCGGACCATAGTAAAAAAATATCCACTATATAAAGTCCACAGATGCTGTGAATTTAATTAAAGGGCAAGTACCCAGCTGTAAAGCCTACAACTTTTCTTTCTCATTTATGGTGCGAACCTTTTATTGTCCTGCCCAATGCATTTTTCTAATAGTGAGTATTTAATATTTTCTTGGTTTTTGTATAATTTCAATTTTCAAGGAGAAGATAATTCGATTCGATGCATATTACTCAAAAACGAAGAAAATATTACTTTGTGTGTTATATTTCGCGTGTCGACATTATACGTTAGTAGTGGAGTATATAACCGTGTGTACGTAGGACAAATCAGTCGTTGGATTAGTAGTTGCCAACAGTTGCCTTAACTAAAATAAATTGGTATTTTAGTCGTTCCTTTGTGTTTGTTAGGGTGAAGATAATATACTAAATTTGTGATACTAATCATAGATACATTACGACAAAAATACGGACCTGTTCATTAGTCGAAAATTATCTATATAAAGCCGAAACAGATTATTAATGTCCTATTTTTCTCATCATTATCAGATCTTTTTAATAAAAATAGAAATCATTACTTTGTGATATACTACAATTGATTTGTCATAATTTATAGGTATGATTGCTTTTCTTGATTTCAACATAGTCAGATACTATTTATTTTCCGAATTTGTAAGTCAAAATTGTTATTTGGGATTTCTTAAAATAAAAATATAATTAACGATAGATTTCGTGCTATGCCCGGTAATGTTAAATGTAGAACATGGGATGTTTTGTTTTACTTAATTGTCAATCACTAAATCAGATATTCGGATTAGGAATTACGTCAAGTGCCAATCTGATTGTTATCACCAAAATCGTATCTTATTGCTTTCAAAACCAATTAACGTCAGTCCATTTATATATAGAAAAAAACAAAGTATTTAATTAAACTGTCCAGTCCATTTATCACTAAGCACTTTCATAAAACCAAAATTTAGCAGTCTACTTTCATAAACGTTTGTTTCAACTTTCAACTATACTCTTGTAGACCAATTCCCGTACCAAAGTCGTATTGAATAGTTTCTGTGTTCAGTGTTTTTTTTAAACTATGTACAATTCTGATAGGCCAAAAATATTTTCGAAATATAGTCACACTTCAATTTAATATATTTAGATTCATAGTTAAGAAAATCACTGAAATTGATTTCAATATATAAAAAAAAGAAAGAAAATTTAGAATATAAAAATTATAATTACCAATTTTTTTTTTGATTTAGTAGCAAACAGTGCTGCTAAAAGGGGTAAACTGGTAAAATATAGAAGAAGAAAAAAAAATATAAGTTTTTGAAAACTATAGGTTCCACTGATATCATTTCCCGTTGCTACTTTGAATCTGAACATTATTTTTGGTTTCTGAATCTATGTTTACTTGTCTTTCAAACATTATGACTCACATATCGATAGTATAGCTACAACGTAACTTCAAGCAAGGACACATGGAAATTTAGGAGTAAACACATCACACATGCAAACTAGCACCCTCAGTTTTTTGTCCGCCTACGATATATAGCTGGACCGAACATACATGAATCCGTTTTTATCCAGTCCAATTATGATTTCGAAGATCATTCATCCCTCAACAAGAATTGTCATATTACGAATCATCATCGTACCAAGGGTGAGTAAGTGAGTAACACCACTTCATCTACAACCCATTGTTTACAAAGTCTCTCGGTTTAACTTAACTGAATTTTACTCTAGTTATAATCCCAACGCTACTAGGAGTTAGATTTGTTAAAACTAAATTTGACTAGCTAGACACATGTTATACGCATGAATGACTTGTAATAATAATGGTAGTCCATTTGATTTTCCTTCATAACCGTACCACACAGTAAGGTTGTTTCATGTGAAAATTATTGTGCGTTACATAAATGGAGTTCGTGAGCCCATAAAAGTTCAGGTGAAATTACTTCTCATGAATCGAGTTTTACACAACCCGGTGAAAATAAGGGAAATGGATAAATATTATACACACACACACACACACACACGGCTACAAAAAGACTCTTTAAATTTGACACGTTAACTCTACTTTTTCAGGAGTGTCTGAGGCCCACTCTGATAATAATATGTCAACTAAACTTTCTTTTAACAAACAAAATTACCGTTGCATAAGACACATGCCAAATTATAATTTCGATATGAAGAAAGAAAGAATATAAGACGAAAACTTTATTTTTTTATTTTCTCTTTTATTTTTCAAGATGCTAGGAAGTAGCCAAATCCAAAGCATTGACTCTTTATCCAATGTCTCACCCTTTGTCTTCAACTGTTCTCTCATCCTTCACCCACAATCTCTTCTCTCTCTTTCTCTCTCCTTATAACAAAAGAGCAAAAAGCTTCCTTCGTTTCACTATTTCTCCATGATTCTGAATTCCACAGAGAGAGAGACATTACTAAAAGCTAAGTAAACTTTTCTGCCATGGCTGAGAAGAAGAAGCATTTACATGAGCTTCTTGAAGATGACCAAGAGCCTTTTCATCTCAACCATTACATCTCTGACCTTCGTTCTCAGATGGGTTACTCCGATTTGCGTGTCAAGAAGCGAAAGTCCGACAACAACGCCGCCACGTTTCCTCCTCCTGGTTTGTTCTCCTGCGAGAGTTCTTGTTTCTTCACCGCTCATAAATCTCCAGACCCAAGAAAGTCTCCACTCTTTGAGCTCCGCTCTCCGGGTAAGAAAAAGACACGTGACGGTCGTGTTTTCCTCCAGATTCCGGCTAGAACCGCCGCAATTCTCTTGGATGCAGCGGCTAGGATTCAGAAGCAGCAGTCCGAGAAGGGTAAGACGACCAACAAAGCTCGGACCAGAGGAAACGGGTTTGGTATGTTCGGGTCCGTCTTGAAGCTGCTAACAAACCGTAAACCAAAACCACGTTTGGATAACGCTGATGAAAACGCGATTTCTTTAGAACGCGGGTCGGAACCAACGAGTAGTAGTAGCCGGAGAGAGCGTTTTGTGGAGATTGGTGATAAGTGCTTTTGTGACAGCCCTTTTCACTTCGTTCTTCAAACAAGTCCTTCTTCCTCCGGTCCCCGGACTCCTCACTTCACATCGACGGCTACTTCTCCGGCGCGACGCAGTACAGAGGTTTGTCTCCAT
>NC_025688.1:23547789-23559806 GCF_000633955.1 Camelina sativa
TAAATCTCGAAATGATAAAACCATAACTCTTAATGGTGATTTTTTTTTGTTTCTTTAAAATTTTGGAAGATATAACCTATCTGTTTCTCAGTTATTCCTATATAAATGCACTACTTAAAATTCCATAATTAAAATAAATTACTAGACAGTAAAAAAAAAGGTTAAAAAACATTCTATGGAAAACCTGAAAAAACATCTTCTGATTAGAGCAGAGACACATGGCCGGCTGATAATTGTCTCTGTATCACTGTATGATATGACTGAATCAGGAAAGTTTTTTCAGGAAGTACGGTAAATATGTTTTTTACTCTAGAACAACGCATATGCCCTTATTTTCGAATGAACACCAATCGTCGAGCTTGGTTATGGTGGGGGTGTTTATGGCATTTACATTCCTGCGGTCAACACTCCCCACTGTGACGATTATTGCGTCTCTCAATCTAGACTTGAAAGTTTTCAAACCAATTAAAATTAGTTACTGCCAAATTATCAGAACTCTATCTTTGAATTCAGTGGGTTAAGTCTTAAATGTAGACCAAACCTTGTGTAATTATTGGCTACAAACTCTTAGAATGTCATTAACTTTTGTGAAAAAGTTGGGATCTTTTTTTGGGGAAGAATTAAATTGTATGTTTACAAAATTCAAAAGTTAAATTTTACCTTTTCAATTTCTTGTGGTTTTAGTTCGTTTTTTTTTCCTTTTTTTTTAAATGCATAGTAAAAAAAAAACCTAAAATATTGATATAGGTAACATGGAGAAACCCTTAATAGGTACGTAAAATAGTGCGATAAGGATATAAATTTGAAATAGCTAAAAATAGTTGTGATCCAGCGTCAGAAATAGTAAGAGACAGAAAATGTTGAAACCAAAAGTGTGTTAAATGAGTTGTAACAGGACGAAGATAGCGATGAGACAGAGAGCTTAGAGAAAGTGAGAGGACAAGAAGAAGAAGATAAAGAAGAGGAAGACAAGGAACAATGTAGCCCTGTCTCTGTACTTGACCCTCTTGAGGAGGAGGAGGAGGAGGAAGACGAGGACCACCAACACGAGCCTGACCATCTCAATCTCCTCCCGTGCAGCTTTGACGTTGTACAACGTGAGTATCCAATATCTTCCATCACATCACATGGGCTAGTGGAATTGAAAGGCATAGCTTGAAAATGGTCCCCATATCGTATTAAGGGTTTGAAATGTTGTGTTTTGACTGAACAGGGGCTAAAAGGCGGCTACTTAAGAAGCTTCGTAGATTTGAGAAGTTAGCGGGGCTGGATCCGGTAGAGCTCGAAGGGAAGATGTCGGAAGAAGAAGAGGACGAAGAAGAAGAGGAAGAGTATGAGGATAGTGAGGAAGACGATAACATAAGGATTTACGATTCAGATGAAGAATATGAGGACGTAGATGAAGCAATGACACGAGAGAGCCGATGCGCAGAAGAGGAGAGGAGTAAGAAGAAGAATGATGAGAGGCAGAAGAAATGGAGGATGATGAACGCATGGAAGGTAGGGTTGGGAGCAGAGGAGGATGTGGACGTGGTGGTGCGGAAGGATATGAGAGAGGAGACCAGAGAATGGACAAAACACGGTGGAGAAGTGGAAGAGGCTGTGTCCGATCTCGAGCTCTCTATTTTCTTCTTCTTGATTGATGAACTTTCCCACGAACTTGTCTCTTCTTCTCCATGAACAAATAATGAATTTTGGTTAGAGCAAGAAAATTAGTAAATTTTTAGAATTAGAAATTTCTGACTTGATAAATCCAGGTTTTTCTTATCACTATTCATAACGCTTCTAAAAACATTACAACGTTAATCTCTCCTCTTACACCACGTCTTCTATTGTACAACTCTTAGTTGATAATGTTCTTTAAAGAATAACACTTTTTTTTTTTTTTGTCTAACGGTTTTATTTTTAGATAACTAGTTATTCAAGAAAAGTATAAGTAATGTGTATATTTGGGAAACATTCATTGTTTAGCATATAAGTATGAACTTTCTGTTTGGTTATATCAGTTTTGAATTACGTACAACCGGTATATGGTTGTTCCAGGAGGAGTTTGAGTCAGCCTCAGCTTAATTTTTGAATAAGCAGCGTAGCTGACGTTCTCATAATCGAATCCACTCTGGCATTCTCATAATTGCAGGCCCAATAAGAAAAAATTAGTAGTACTTGAAGAAACAACAAAATTAGAAATAAAATTTTTAAAGTCATTAGTATTAAAATGACCGAAATAAGGACCCATTTGTGATTCATGGTTATAAAATAAATACTTACAATATAGGGACGTAACTAAAGGACCATATACTATTTGTAATGAGATGCTTAATAGTATGACATATAGACCCAAGTTTTTAGGTTGAAAAATCTGATTGGATAAAATCATTGCCTAGCCTGATGTTCTTTTGGATTATTTAAACATACTTGCGTTTATCGGATTGATACTATGTCGAGGTGTATGCTGTGCGATTCGTATGTTAAAATTCTCATATCATGATTTTTGTTTTTGAATTATGATTTCAGGGTCAGGGTCGGCCGGTCGGTTTCGGACAGACAGAATAAGAAATTAGTCAGTTAGGAATAGACTCACACCAAATTTTGTTAGGCTTCTCTCGGGTTCGGAGTCTCGGACATGGATGGTCCGATTAATTGACACCTACGTGATACCAACCAATTTATATTTTTTGTGACCAACCAATATTTTCTAACATTGTATATAACTTTTAGATTGTTAACTTGAAATCTTATGAACAGCGTATATATAACTCTAAAAATAAAATAATAACAACCACTACTAATTCTTCATAGGAATATCGGAGGATCATGGAAGGACCAAGTCATTTAGCCATCAGTACCAACTTCCACTAAAAAATCTCTTAAACTAAATATATGAAATATATCATCAACCGGAGAAGGGACCAATCTCCATTATGTAACGACTAAGTGGACCAGCAAAAGAAAATACCAATCATAAAGACTAGTTTAGTTCCAAAACTACCCCTTATCACTTGGTTTATAGAATATAGATATCATTTTCATCAATTTCACACCAATAAAAATGGTGGACGCAGGGGAGCAACCGCCTTCTGCCTCCGTACCCAACGAGGGAGAAAGCCTCCTCAAGATCCGCATTGAAAGGATGCATAAGAAGCTGAAGGAGCCACTGCGGTTGCTTAGCTCGGCCGCGGGAAAACCAACTTGCTCCATCTTCCGAGTACCTCAGAGCATGATTGACTGTAACGGAAGATGCTATGAGCCGCGAGTGGTCTCGGTTGGACCGTACCACCGTGGCAAAATGCACCTCAAAATGATCGAAGAACACAAATGGCGTTACCTAAACGTTCTTCTCACCCGAACACAAAACCTAACTCTAGAGGATTACATGAAGAGCGTGAAGAGCGTGAAGAGCGTTGAGAAAGAGGCTAGAGAGTGTTACTCTGAGTCAATCCACATGGATTCAGAAGAGTTCAACGAGATGATGGTTCTCGACGGTTGCTTTATTCTTGAGCTGTTTCGTAAAGTTAGCAATCTTGTTCCTTTCGAACCAAACGATCCACTTGTGTCCATGGCTTGGGTTCTTCCTTTCTTCTACAGAGATTTTCTTCGTCTTGAGAATCAAATCCCTTTCTTCGTTCTTGAAACTTTGTTCAATCTCACAAGAGGAGATAACGAAGAAGAGACCAACACTTCTTTACCGTCTCTAGCGTTTGCCTTCTTCAACAACATGATGCACAGAACAGACGAAGATGTCGCCAGGTTCAAAGAGCTAAGAGCCAAACACCTCCTCGACCTCGTTCGGTCAAGCCTCATCCCGGAGAGTGGGCTTCACGAGCCGCCGGTAACGAATCCAGGGAAGGAGAAGATGCCGTCCCACATCATCCACAACATCTCGAAGCTCCGGAGAGCCGGGATCAAACTCCGGGAGCTGAAAGACGCAGAGAGCTTCTTAGTGGTGAGATTCAGGCACGGAACGATCGAGATGCCGACGATCACCATCGATGACTTCATGAGTAGTTTCTTAGAGAACTGCGTGGCCTACGAGCAGTGCCACGCGTCGTGCTCGATGCATTTCACGACATACGCGACGCTCCTAGACTGTCTGATGAACAGTTACAAGGACGTTGAGTATCTATGCGACCAAAACATCATAGAGAACTATTTCGGAACAGACATAGAGATCGCGGAATTCGTGAACAGTCTAGGCAAAGACGTGGCGTTCGATATAACACAGTGTTACCTCAAAGACTTGTCTGAAGAAGTGAATGAGTATTACAAGAGTGGTTGGCACGTGACGTGGGCTAGTTTCAAATTCACTTACTTTAGCTCTCCTTGGTCTTTTGCCTCGGCTCTTGCTGCTTTTGTTCTTTTGGTCTTGTCCGTTATCCAGACTATATACACTGATTTTCAGGCCTATCATAAATAAATTCAAAATTTCATTATATTGCAATTCAACAATTATGTTGGTGTTATTACTTGGATGAAGTAAATGCAATTAGTGAGAATTCTAGTATTTAAATCCTACTTCTATTATTGAGCATATATGATAATGTGTTTTTGGGATTAGTTGTCCAAACATGCATCTATAATATGTATGAGTTATAAATAAATGGTGTGGAGATGGATGATAAATAATGACAACTATTCAATAATTAAATAAAAGGTTATTGAATAGCGTGTAGACAACTATTCACTGCAGCTACGCCGCACAGCTTTGGGGTCACGTGCTCCCTAGACTGGGTCTTCCACCTCTCATTTTCTCTTCTTGGCAGACTCTGGTTCATTGGCTCCTCGGCACCACCAGAAACCTCCCCTCCACATTGAAGAAGATTGTCATTCAGGCTACCATATACGCTATTTGGAAAGAGCGCAACTCTCGTCTACACGAAGGACCTATATCCTCTCCTGATGCTATCTTCCGGGTACTTGACAGAACTATCAGAGACATCCTCCTTGCTCACCAATATCGTAAACAAGGAAGAGGTCTTTTGGCTCCTTGGCTCGCCCACATCACTGGCTGAGCTCCCTGCTTTTTCAACCCTGCATACTCAACTATTCAGTTCAGTTTCTCTGCTTTTTAGCTTCTTCCCTTTCGGATCTGTCACAAATGTCGTCTACAGCTTTTTATTTTTTTTTGGGCTGTAACTGCTGCTTTAAACTCTTGTAAACCTCAAGTTCCATTTTGGTAATATAATTAACAGTTATCAAAAAAAAAAAAAATTATAAAAGGTTTTATTATTAGCAAAAATACGAGAAAGGTTGACGGTAGGAATTGGTCATGTCCAAAATCCTCAATGTTTCAGTCCACGTATAACAACAGCTCAGGCTTCATAATCACAATAGTAAGACCTGGAGACTTTTGGTAATTTCCTGGAACTAACATAATAACATTTGACATGTAATTTATTCTAGTAGTGTACATGTGGAAGGTTTGACCAAATTTGGATATTGTGCTTCTAGATATTGTGCTTCTAGATACTTTGCCTTAAAGGTAAAAGGTAAACCTATATATCTACCATGAATGTCGTGAATGGCCCCTCTGGTTTTTAACGGTAAACTATTGTTTACACACGAAGTAATTTATTTTTAATATCTATACAAAAATCAAACGTGTAAAGTTGTGGAATACACAAGAGTACGATTACTGAAGACTTTCCTAACGGCTCTCGAAATAGCTACGTTTGATGTTTCCTCTTTACCAAGTCTCTCGAAGAAGACTCGGTCTCTTCTTCGTCAAACAATGTCTTAACTTAAGCAAGCCCCAATGCATATATAAACACATAAACACACAATCCAATATATACATATTTCAATCAACACATAAACACACAATACAATATACTTCTGATATTTTCCTTCTTAACATATATCGTTTCCAAGATCGTCATTTTGTGAATCATCTGTCACTAAATATAGCAGGCCAGACGGAAATAAAAAACTGATAGATTATACTGGGATGCTTCGAGATCACAAACTTTCTAAGCTTGAGAGGGGCATTGATATTCACACTACGCGTTCCCGAGGGGGCAGTCTAGTCGAAGAGGTTATAGAGAAGCTTGAGAGATTCAAAGTACGTACGGTTAACATCTTGGTGGGAGGAGATGATGAAGAACAGAAGAAATAAAACAAATCAAATGTTTGAATTCATTCATTCTTAACGAACAACACTTTTACTTATTCGTTGCTCTTCATTTTTCTTGTGCAGCTATTTTAAAGTAAAGTAGTGTTTTAACGGGTCTGTCCTGGGACTACATGGGTTTATTATAGTTTCAAGAAGCCCAAATAGTTCAAATATGTTTAGACTTTCGTATTATGTATGCATCAATTTTTTCCATGCATATCAAAGAACTCTAATTTTTTCAAGAGTATTTGTTTTTGAACATATGTATTTATATTTATTTTTGATGTAAAAATTCGGATGGACTGCGTTGCTTTTAAGCCAATAAATGTTTTAATTTTATTTTAAGCAGAATGCTATATTAATTTATAATCATTTGTAAAATATTAAGCCAATAATTTTTTTATTTTGTTTGCGTTTTCTCATTTACAACTTCCAAATAATATTCAATTAAATTCAAAAATGTCACGTCATCTTTGGGACCATGACCATTTAAAACGGATGAAAATAAAATTTCATGAGTAGTAGTAGATCATATTAAAAGATAAAATATATATTTAAAAATCAGCAAGCCTTATGAATTTTTATCCATCTATATAAAATAAAAAGAGTATCAGCCAAGATAATTTAATACGTAATATTACGGTCTTAACGGGGCCTAACAATTTTTCAAAAAGATATTTAATTATACACGGCTGTGACGCCCAAAATAATGAGAAAAGAACATGACAAAAAAAAAAAAAACAAGAAGTAAGACGCGACGGGTCTGAAGGGATCGCGTAAAATGGTCACAACAAGCGGTGAACCCGCCACAAACAGACCTCATGGCCAACCCGTTGAAAACACCCTACGGTAACAGGAACCCGCCAAAAACGGCCTAACCATGCATGCTATGCATCACTAGACACCATTTTCTTTATTTCATACATACACATATATATATAAACACACAAAATCACATACTTATATATTATATGGTTAAATTGTTTAGTTATCAAGGAAAGTTCCACAAGTAATCGTTGCCTCCAGTGAAACCATCAGCGTCGTAGTAAGCAGCATCAAAGGCAGAAGGACGAGGTGGGCTGAGAAGCATTCCTTCAGCCATATTCATGAGCACATTAGGCATGTCAAATACCAAATCATCGTCCATGAATTCGTTCATATTTGTATTCTCATAACTATCATTCACGTGTGCCACACCGCTTGTTTGGCTGTTATTATTGGCCATAACAATCGCATCCCTAGCAGCACCAAAAGCAGCTGCGGCTGAAGCGGCTGCTGCTTGGATGTCTCCTGGAGACA
This sequence comes from Camelina sativa, assembly GCF_000633955.1. Lineage (NCBI taxonomy): Eukaryota > Viridiplantae > Streptophyta > Magnoliopsida > Brassicales > Brassicaceae > Camelina > Camelina sativa. Next base: position 23,555,198 of record NC_025688.1, read on the forward strand.
TGGAGGCTGGGACAGGCAAAGAGGAAACCGAGTTTGGGAAGTTGAGCTCAGCTTGAGTGCCTTTGAGGGCTAGAGCGGCCACGTCATAGGCTATTGCCGCCATCTCGGGAGTGGAGAATGTTCCTAACCAGATACGGTTTGGTTTTCTTGGCTCACGGATCTCAGAAACCCATTTGTCTGAGTTCCTTCGTTGTCTTACTCCCCTGTACAAAGGGTGGCGGCCACCATTGTCCTTGGAGGTTCCTTGCATATTGATAATGAGAATTAGGGGTTTGAGGAGGGACGAGTGATGAGTTTGATGATGGAGTGGAGGAGGACGAAGCCATTTTATATGGGGCAGTTAAGTTAGTTTGAAGAGTGAAGTAGTAGTGAAGAGTGAAGAGTGAAGGAAGTGCAAACCAGTTAGGAATGAAGAGAATACGGTTTGGGAGGGATTGATCACAGCTTGGAGATGATGAAGTTAAAGCTGTAAAGACAGCTTTTTAATTGCTCCTCTTGTTGGATATCGCGTTTTTTTTGGGTGGTGGCCAATTAAGTCGCAAATGTATATATGTTTCTGTCTAAAAGTGGTCGTTTTCGCCTATCACAGGTTCATGAATATACATGTTTCCTCATGATCTTGACATCACTTTATTGAAAACACTTTCTTTTTAGATATTAGCTTCTTAATTTGTGTGATTTACATATAATGAAACTAAACTGTACAACTCATATATGTACAAGTATTTATCTATGTATATAACTATATAATTATATTATGTACTCAATATCCATGGCATAATCACTTCCCCATTGGCATGATCAGGCTTTTTAATGTATTTTATCTACGTATTTCCTATATATTGTTTACTTTGGGGTTAATGGTTATTTCTCAACAGAAATAAATATAGAGTTGACTTGCTGCTGAAGGATATTTATATAATAATCACATCCAAAAGTGTCTTAAGAATAACTTAGTGTGTGAATATTGCTGTTTGGGTCAATTTCGTTGAGGCTTTATCACTCCACTAAACATTAATATATTGTTAAAATAGATGTTTTCTCACTAAAACTTGTCAAATCGATTAAGGTAAGAACTCCATTTCACAATCTCGATATACCGTGTTCTACCAAACAAAAAAAATCTCGATATTTCTACCGTGGAAATTTTGTTCCCATCAACCATATAAAAAATTTCACTTAATTAAATCAAAATTTCTCTATCACGTACACTATTATAGTGGTTTATGCCGGCTGTCGGATAACATCTATGTGGAAATTTACGACATCCGAGTCGATATATAGGTTGAACACCGATACTTTTGAGTTTTGATGATATATGCAAATGCCAATTAAACATTTCTAAATGATGTCATTTAACAATTAGGCCTGTAACCATTGGTCCGAGTAAATGTTATGAATATAGAATTTAGAGATGTCAATCTAGCTGCCTATTTCGAAAACAGTTCAATCTGACTCGGGCTCTAGTCGACCATTGAGTTATCTTTGGTTAGTCAACCATTTATTATAATTGGAAAGGTATTACAAGTATGAAGAAAATTATGATCATCCGTTTGATATTAAGAAACCCATAGATAATCGTATACGTTATGGACCTTATAGTAGATGTTTAGAAGTTCATAAATAGTAGTTTACTAGAGACGTTATGGGAATTCAAGTCAATAAACACATTGTGTCTTCGTATATCATTGTGTTGAAGTATTTCTTATCTTGTGATAAATTGTTCGCTTGTTAATTTGTTATGCTACAAAACTCGTGTAAATTTTGAAGTAGTGGCCATATCAAAAGATTCCAATTTGCAACTTGCTCAGATATATTCAGCTGATACAAAAAGACACAGAAGTTTGTGATTGTTAAAGATAAAATAGTTTTAAACTTTTAATACACAAGTGGGGTTTATATTCAGATATTTTTATAAGTGGTACTCAGATTTTGATGTATAGTATTCAGAGAGGTTAATATAGTAGTACTTAAAAACAAAATTTTATACTTGATATACCATAATGATGGACATTGACATCAAAAATTAGTATAGTATTAATTTATTATACTCATACATGAAAATATGTATTACTGAAACTGTAGCAGAGACCTTGACATGTCATCTGCTTCTGATAGATATGTTATGTAGCTATGTCATATTTGAGTACCAAAGTTGTAAGCCCGTAATAATTAAAAATCCCAACGAGACAATACCATTTTTATAAAGTTCCATAAGAAACGAAACAGAAACCACGGATAAAAGCTTAAGCGGGGTTCTTTTGTATCACTCTTCTAAACATAGGAAGCTAACGATGATATGAAAACAGCGATCCTTAAAAAGACTCTTTATTTTTAGTACTTGTAATCTTTAACGTGAAGGCTCTCTGCTGCACCTTCACCAAGCTTGGCATCACCTTTGTACGCACCAAGTGTGGCCTCCGAGTTAGCCTTGCACCTAACCAAGAACGCTTCCTGAGCCTTCTTCACATTCTCCTCTTTTCCTCCCCAAGTCTTCAATGTGCTCTGCTGCAAAGCCCTTCCAAACGAAAAGGACAGAAACCAAGGCTTCTTAGTCTTCAACTGGTTCATGGCGTTAAGGTTCCTTGTCGCTTCTTCCTCGCTCTGTCCACCCGACAAGAACACTATGGCTGGCACCGCTGCAGGCACAGTCCTCTGAAGGGCGCGGACAGTGTGCTCTGCGATCACCTCTGGTGCAACCTTGGCACTCTCAGACCCTGGAGTAACCATGTTTGGTTTCAAAAGTGTTCCTTCAAGCAAGACATGGTGATCACTCAGGGCTTTGTAGCAAGCAGCAAGAACACGCTCTGTCACTGCAGCACACTTGTGGATGTCATGAGACCCGTCAACAAGAATCTCAGGCTCCACAATCGGCACAAGACCGTTCTCTTGACAAATGACAGCGTACCTAGCCAATCCATAAGCGTTCTCATGGATAGCTAACTCAGAGGGCTCGTTCAGACCAATCTTAAGCACGGCACGCCACTTAGCAAAACGAGCACCAGCCTCGTAATACTTCTTGCAACGCTCACCAAGACCATCAAGACCCTGTGTAGTCGTCTCACCATTGGTTCCAGCAAGCTCAACGGTACCCTTGTCAACCTTAATACCAGGCAAAACACCTGCACTCTTCAACATCTCAACAAAAGGTGTACCTGCATCACAATCAAATCAAAACACCAATTAAGCAAAACGATTAACACAATAAGAGGAAGACTAACAGATTCAGCATATGATTACTACCATTAGAGCTCTTCTGGTAGAGAGTTTCTTCAAAGAGGATAACACCACTGAGACAAGGAAGAGCTCCAGGAGTAGTGAAGAGAAGCTCACGAAGAGCACGTCTGTTTGATTCAACGTTCTCCACATTGATGCTAGCGAGACGTTTCCCGATGGTACCAGTTGACTCATCCGCCGCAAGGATACCTTTCCCAGGTGTGCCGATGTAAGCAGCGTTAGCAATCAGCTCATCTGCAAACAGAGCCAAAAAAAAAAATTTCAATCAATCAAATCAAATCGGAGAAACAAATACTTTTTACATATTCAGATCTCGCTTAGACAAACTTAAAAAAAAAAACGTTAAACCCTAAAAGCCCTAAAAAAAAAACAAACTCAAATCGGCGATTGAATATATATATATATATATATCATCCTGAGATGTTGCGTAATCAGATAAGACTATCAATTCTAAGCATGTGTAGATCTGACCTATTTTTGAATAGTACAAAACAGAAACGAAGGATACAAAAACGAATGAATCCAATCAATAGAGCTCAAAATTGATAAACAGAGTAAACAGAGAGAGAGAGAGAGAGAGATGAAGAGTTTAGTTACCGGCGAATTTGGTGGTGAAGCAAGACATGGTTGAAGAATCGAAATCGATGAAGAGAACTGGATAAAGAGAGAAGTTGAGGATGATGATGATGGTGAGCTTATTAATATATAGGAGTGATGGTAATGGTAATGGTAGCTTCCAGAAGAATGTTTTGGCCTCTTCTCCAAGGTAAAGCTTTTATTACCTACAGCCGTTTAATTGTTTCTCTGGGCGGCGGTTTCTACCGCTTCCTTTTTTTTTTTGTAAAACGCTTTTTATCAGTAACTTCTACGAGATTCGTCTATTTAAAGTGTGCATTTAGCCTCACTACGGCCCATTGGCCCAATACTATTTGATCACCTAGTAATTTCAGTTTTAGAAAGTAGTGAAGATTTTGAGTCTTTGACTTGCAGATCTTGGAAGAAACAAATTAATAGATTTTGATTTGATAATTTATTATTTATGTGAGACTCAGACCCCGCGAGTCGTCTGAAAATAAATCATCAAATTTGTTGACATCATTTTTTTTCTTCTTTCTTTTTAAAGTATTTTGAAGAATTTTAGTTTCTAGTGTTTATTCTGATTTTTATTTTGTCTTGTTTAATCCCGCCTTTTTATTCCCTAGTTGCACTTTTTCCATTTTGTTTGTTAAAGTTTTCAATTTTTGTTTCGATGTTTTCTTTATATTTTTGTTATTTTGGAAATATCGAAAAAGTCTATTTAAATTAGTTATATTTATGTATATACATTCATCTTTATTCCACGGTTAAGAATATAAAATTTTAGTTTTGATGA
>NC_025688.1:23560024-23563813 GCF_000633955.1 Camelina sativa
AAAAAAAAAAAAAAATGAACCCATAGATTGTGACAATTCTATATGGTAGATCAGTCTTTTTCATATTTTTCGTTAAAAAAAAAGAAAAAAGAAAAATATGAATAATTATTACATGTATCACGTTAAATTTAAATGGAAAGATTCATGAGGACCTCGAGTCGTCGTCGTAAAAAAAACAAAAGAGCCAAACTAAAAAGGAAACAAAAAAGTATCGACAATGTAAATTAGTTGTCGTTCGGGCATCGAATTGCGGAATTGGTATCGCAAATTCCCGTTACGAAATTACATGGACAAAGGAAATCAAACTTTTCTAAACAAGAACTAAAAATTCAGACATCACAAAAAAAACTTTTATAATGTTTTGTTACGTTAAAATGTTTTTGTTCACTTTTTAGAAGCACAAATGATAAGAGAAAACGAATGATTCTCATCTAATGATCCAACCTTCGTCTTCATAATCCTATTACTCTCTTCTTCATCGTCATCAATCCACAGTCTACTATCCAAACCACTCCTCCTCCTAAACATAAACACAGCACACGGAGGTGACGACGATGAACTAGTCGAAGAAGAGGAAGACGAACTAGTCGAAGAAGACGTCGTCGCCGTTGTTGTCTCTTTGTAGAACCAGTCGTGTAAATCCCACATCATATCTATAAGCATCCCATCGAAGAACATTGTTTGGTTCCCTCTAAAGTTCCATTTAAGCTTCTTCACCGCAAACACTTTCCTCTTATCCACGTAAACCGACATCGTTTCAGGACTATTCAGTTTCCATAAATACCCTTCTTCTCCTCCGCTCCCGCCGCATTGAATCTGAATCTCGTGTTTCGTTCCGACGTCGGAGAATTGAGCTTTCGTCGTGAGCCAGCAAGTTCCAGAGAATCTCTCTGTTCTCGAGACTCTCCACGATGACGAAGAAGACGGTGACGTTCCCTCTCTCCCACGGTGGTCAACGTCGCCGATCTTAAGGGTAGTATCGGAATTAATGACGACGACGACGAAGAATCTCCCGGTAGGTTCAGGTCCGTTGTTGTTTCCGTGCTCTGCTTCAGATAGATCCCAAAAGATCTCGGCGTTGAGTGAACCGGAGGAAGAAGTAAGCTTTCTTGATCCTTTAGGTTTCCTAAGCGAAACAGAGTAAGACTTGGGCGGCGTTGAGATGACGACGGTGAGGTTATCAGACCAGGTTAAAGAAACAGAGACGGGTTTGTGGGAAGAAGGGAGATTGGATTTATAAGTGGTGGTTACCGTGTCTGGGATCGAAGGTGGTAATGTCGGAGATAGGTATGAGTGATTTGAAGGACCTGAACAGTATGTATCTGATACTTTAATCGCGTGTTCACTGTAACAAGACGCGAGACCTCTCATAGTTTTCTCGGGAAAGTTATAGAAAGAAAGAAACTTTAGAGAATGAAAGAAGAAAGATTAGGTTTTCGTGTTGGATGGTATTATGGTAATCTGATGCTATACGTGTGAATAAAGAGATAGATAGATACTTGAAGGGTTAGAGACTAGAGGGATTAGAAACGGACGTGGAAGAAGAGAGACGTGACAGAGAGATTGTATGTTTTACCGGGAAACTAAAATAAAAGGAAACCTGGTTGGGAATTTAAGTTTATTGGTACGGAAGAGTTGCAGAGAAGAAAGAAAGAAAGAAAGAAAGAGATGTGAAGATAGATTGTTTCTTCTTCTTTGTTGTCTTTTGGGATATATGTGTGTTTTCATTCGGGTCGGGCCATGTGAAGATGTCTCTCTTCTGACTTTTTTTTTTATTGTTGTTGAGAGTTTCGTCTGGTCTGTTTTAATATTTGTTTTATGTATATGATTTTTACTCCAGTTAAGTATATAACAAATCCATCATTAAATGTAATTTAGATATGGGGGAAAAAAATAAGATAAGCTTAAAGACAAGAGATCGAGGGATGTAAAAAATTAGATATATATATTTTTTTGTACCATGTTCTTTGCATTATCTATCGACGTGTATGAATTTAAAATATCTTTTGCTTTGCTATATTTTTTTTTTTAACTTATTTTATCAAATACGAATAGTCCAATTTTGTTTAATGTGATGAGACTAGTTAGTAATTATGGTAGAGTTTATTGGCTTCACATGGATTGTCTCATGTGCTTTATATATTTTGATTTTTGTTGTGTAATTTCTTACAAATCTTCTTTTAAACTGATTGTTCTATAATGTCAAACGTGGAGTTTCTGACATATTTTAAACTGAATCTCATTTATTGGATTAAGGTTAAGGTTTATGAGTTTTCACTTAAATTTAACTGCAAGTGAAAAATTCTCTTAGGGTCGTTTAAAGAACGAACGTCGTTATAAAAACCCAAGGAACGGATCGTTAATTTAGATAAGCTCTTTCAATCTGTATTTTAAATACATTGCCGCTAAAATCGTTAATTTATATACGTAACACTAGTATAATATTATCCAGAGCAACAAAATAATATATGTCTTGTTGCAAACTTACAAACAAACAAAAGCAAATTAAATAATAGTTTGAACTGATCATTTATATACAGCATTGGTTGTTGTAATAAGATGTGTGCGTTTGGTATTTTATACTACTCGTTAAAATGTAAGGAAAATACAAAATAGTATTCCAAGTGACATCTTCGAAAGTATGATTAAATTATGCAGTCGTGCGAAATAGAACACGAGGGAGGAGGAAAAGACTTAATCGTCACTGATAAAGTCTAAGTTCACGCAAAAAAATCTTAGGTTTTTAAGATAAGAGAAACTACATAACTATAATGAAAGAAAAAGGAGTCCGTTCGTTTGGTTTCTCGGGAGAAGACTACAGAAGACACAAGAAACGAAACATGAGCAAATGACATCTTCTTGGACTTGGATTTCTCAAAGTGTTATAAAATTTTGAGAAATGGCAATATGGCATCATGAGAGTCACCAAAGACGCATGAAAACGGACCGAGTCTTTCATTTATTTTATTTTTAAAACACACAACTGGATAAGAAATAAAGCTCATTAAAGGGTCAATCATCTTACCTACAACAACATCAATAACAATAATAATTAAAATCTGCTTTTCCACAATTTATAGTTATTCAAAGACAGGGTTGATGTGGGAACTGAGTTGAGCAACACATATTTGGAAGTCTTATGCCGTTCAGAGGAACTTTTTCATGGTCGGAATCCTTCGGTCGATCGTGATAATGGGTATATTTTCCCTTCGTTACAAAGGTAATTGACTTAGGAAAAAGTTGATTAGATAAATAAATTGTAAATGAGCAATGGTTTAGATTTGTCAATGAACACTCTTGAAGAGAATTACATTCGAGAAAGCAGGCTACCGAATCTGATATTATGTCATATGTAAATACCACTTTTGCATGTTGATGTTGTCCTTTGTCTTGGTCAAACATTGACCATTTCCGTTGGTAACAATAACAAACGATTAAACCACAATGACGCTCTCAAACGTTTGCATATACCAAAAAAAAAACAAACGCTTAGCTTATCCTTAACAAGTATGACAAGAAAATAAAAAGGAGGCCTGTCCGATTCCACATTAATTTTGATTGCTCTTGTTCACGTGAAAATTGAGTTTTCCTAAAAGGACGGAACAGCGAAGAAACAGAGAGAGCTTCCTCTGCTTTTCTATAGAGCTCTTCCCACCTACACTACATTACAAACTCTAATTTAACTCTCACAACTTATCCATTTCTCTCTCCCTCTCTCTCTCTCTCTCTCTCTCCAATAAATGTTAATTTGCTCTTTTCCCCAATCTGCAAGCAAGTAAAAGGGGGGGG
>NC_025688.1:23564145-23570190 GCF_000633955.1 Camelina sativa
TAAATGTTAATTTGCTCTTTTCCCCAATCTGCAAGCAAGTAAGGGGGGGCTTACGATAAAAGGTAGCTTCAATTCTATGAGGATTCACATGATAACCACAACTACACTCAAAATGAGAGATATGATGAGTGATGACACACTTATTTTTAAACAATAATAGTAATTGCAAAGGTACATATATGGTCATGGGTTTGCTTTGGATGTTCACGATACGTTACCCTGACAAATCTGTGTGTTTCTAAATCATATTCTTTTGTGACACACAAAAGGAAGGCGTAGAATATGGGAATTTGCAATTGCAATATTTGGGAATGCCTCTTTGCTCTTTTTGTATTCGTATACGGTGAAAAAAAAAGAGAGACAAATAAGAAAAAATAAGATAAAAAAAATACTGCACATCTTTTTTCCTTAACTCAAAAGGTTGACACGTTTCTACAAAACTAGCATCCCGATGAACCCAGAAGAAACACAAACCTGTTTCCTCTGTGATGCTACTGCTTCCTCCAGCACAGGTGTTCATATGGAGGCTACTCGACAATTTCCTAGCAGAGTGGAACCAAACATGAAACGAACACGTAAAGGTGAATTCATGCAGGATTAAATAACAAAGTTTGAGATCAGAGAACCCTAGAATGACCGAAAGATAAAGATTTAGTAGAGCTACAAGTTTGTACCTGCTTGATTGCATTTCCAACTCCCAAGCTCTGCAATGAACTCGTGGTCAAACAACGCGCATGGACGATAGGACCACTGGCCTCACTGTTGGCTGGAGAATCGGTCAGGTAAGAAGCTCCCTTGAACATCCATTGAGCCGTTTCTTGACTGAAATAATCCTCAAACACTTCTCCACATAATATACATGCGCATTGGGTCTCATCAGCAGCTACGGCTGGAGTATCCTCAATAGCACTCTCAGGTTCACTTAGAATTTCCTCATATTCAGGTTCTAACTCTCCAGATTTTGCTGCTATCCAGTCATCAACCTTTGGAAACCAAACCCTACATTTACTGTTTGTGCCACTGAGCTCGAGCTTCTTCTTTTCATGCAGCTCCAGGTGCCTATCAAGTTCTTCCTTTTCTTTAAGGCGAATGCCGCAGGAGGTGCAGAGATGTGGAAGGTCATCAAAGAGACTACTAATGACCAAGGGGTGAACTTCGCGGATTTTGTATGCCCTAAACTTCAATCCTAAGAGGTCTTTGGGTTCAGTTTTTGTTGTTTCAGACGGTGCAACTAACTCTTTTACCTTTGAGGCAGTAGATGGCCCCTTTTTCACCGAAACGGATGGCTGAGCATCTGATGGGACCACAGATACAGACAAAGAGCTATTGGTGGAATGATCAGGACTATAGTCCTGCGTTATGGAAGGAGGCGATGGCAGCTCTTTCTTTGAAGCAGATATCAAACCCTTTGAAACTAATGAGCTCAAGAGGCATGAAAGAGGATCTGCGGCCTTACTATTCTCTTTGGCCTTACTATTCTCTTCTGACGTTTGTACCGATGTGATGTCAGTAAGAGACGCTGCACATGAGACAAGTGGTGCAGAGGATTGTTCAACTTTTAAACGAGCCAATAAATTGTCACCAGCAACTGGAATTGGCAAAGTCTTTGGCTTAGAGGCTGCTGAGAGGGCGGCTAGTACCCCTGGGCTAATCTCATTCTGAGAACTCTTCTTGAGCGCACCACAAGTTGAATTAATAGAAAGGATTCCACTCTTCATGACAGCTTCCAGCAAATCACTCATGTTGGATTGTCCTGTAGCTTCAGAGGCAATAGAAAGGTCTGGCGCATTTTCAGTTGCTGACTTAGAGTCAAATATTCCCACTTGAGATGCATCAGGTAGTTCACGCATATTTGCGTTTTTAAACTGACTACTTAAAGATGGGAGCCGTACAGAGTCATCCCTGGGGACATTCTGAGATTTTGCTGGAAACCGGGAAGCCCTTGGATCACGTTGAGGAAGGGAATGAGCTCTTCTAACATCTTGCTTGGTCACATTCTGTTTAGAAGTTGAATCATGTAAAGGCGACTGTCTATCTGGGCTTGGCAAAATTCCAGAGCCGACAATCCTAGGTTGAGGCTGAATTCCCTTTCTAGCTGCAGTAGAGGTTGCATTGATAGAAGAAAAAACTTCTGAATCATGCAAAGATTGTGGAGAAGGCGTCCAGTGGCCAAAAATACTTGGATCTTTTTGTTCGTTGGAATATGTATTTGTTGAATTCACTGGGTCGAACCTTGGGTCCAGAGCTGAAAACCTTGGTCGTTTAATAAGGTGGGTTTCCGATCCCTACAAGATGGGAGAAGGTTAAGAGTCAACAAATTAAATGAGACACATCACAATAAAAAGGAATTCAAATTACTATATAGCTAACCAGTCTCTCTGATTCATCTGGTGCATGAAGCTCATTCTTTGGGTTGATAGTGGCAACATCAGTTTCTGATAACCTTGAGTGCATATCCCACATAAACTCTTCTTCCTCCGAGTTTTTCCAACTATCATAAGGTACACCTATATTTCTGCTGGGACCACTTGTTTCCAAATTTTCTAGTCTAGCCATACCATAGTTGGAAGTTCTGCTTTTAGTATGTAACCCATCCCTTTGGTCAGAAATCAGATCAGGACCCCTGCTCATAGCTCCGTACCATTGTTTCTCACATCCGTCATCAGTAACCCTTGAACCGACTTTCTTAATCACCGATCTAGAGTTATGGGATAGATCAGAAGCGTAATCATATTCCCCTGCTATTGACTCAATATCTTTCTCGTAGAGGGGTTCACTAGGTCGCCGAATGGTCTGAAATTTAAATACACAATCAGTACACCGCAGTTAGATATAAAACTGTAACCATGCCAAGGCAAAATCCTCTTACATTTACTTTAGCTGAACCTATCCACGANGACTTCTGAATCATGCAAAGATTGTGGAGAAGACGTCCAGTGGCCAAAAATACTTGGATCTTTTTGTTCGTTGGAATATGTATTTGTTGAATTCACTGGATCGAACCTTGGGTCCAGAGCTGAAAACCTTGGTCGTTTAATAAGGTGGGTTTCCGATCCCTACAAGATGGGAGAAGGTTAAGAGTCAACAAATTAAATGAGACACATCACAATAAAAAGGAATTCAAATTACTATATAGCTAACCAGTCTCTCTGATTCATCTGGTGCATGAAGCTCATTCTTTGGGTTGATAGTGGCAACATCAGTTTCTGATAACCTTGAGTGCATATCCCACATAAACTCTTCTTCCTCCGAGTTTTTCCAACTATCATAAGGTACACCTATATTTCTGCTGGGACCACTTGTTTCCAAATTTTCTAGTCTAGCCATACCATAGTTGGAAGTTCTGCTTTTAGTATGTAACCCATCCCTTTGGTCAGAAATCAGATCAGGACCCCTGCTCATAGCTCCGTACCATTGTTTCTCACATCCGTCATCAGTAACCCTTGAACCGACTTTCTTAATCACCGATCTAGAGTTATGGGATAGATCAGAAGCGTAATCATATTCCCCTGCTATTGACTCAATATCTTTCTCGTAGAGGGGTTCACTAGGTCGCCGAATGGTCTGAAATTTAAATACACAATCAGTACACCGCAGTTAGATATAAAACTGTAACCATGCCAAGGCAAAATCCTCTTACATTTACTTTAGCTGAACCTATCCACGAGCCTCCAGATGCTATGCTTGAAACTCTCTCCAGTCTATCTGAATCCCTAGTCAAATTGGGTTCGATCTCAGGGACATCAGTAACCATTCCTTTTGTCTGAAAAGAAAACCGAAATACACTCAGGCCACTATTATTTAAGTAGGTATGTAGCCTCTACTTATATCCAGAGACCTCAGGACCCTATGAAAGAATTTTATTGCAGCCATAAATAGCTACGCTGCTATCTAAAAACCAATAAACATATGTACCCTACATTTATGAACACACTTAGAACAGAGAATTCCTGAAGGTTAGGGTGTATCATCACTAATAACTTTAAGAGGCTACAAATATACTTTGGTCTTTGCTTACCCGTCCAGACTGTTGAAGGCGCTGCCTTTCTAGATACTTGGGATTCACATGGATGCTATGTGGCGGGCGCTGAGATTGCGGATCACCTCTGGCTGTGGATACAACAGCTGCTGAACCATCACTTTTAGCATTAAAACCAAGTTCTTTCTCTATAATTTGAAGTGTTTGCGGATGAAAGACTCCTTTCCAGGTTCCAAAGAGATGCCGCATATTAGAATGCATAGGAGGGTCAACTTGCCTGTAAGCCTTAACAAATACCTTCACAGACGGAAAAAGATGGAGATCAGAGATAAAGTTGCGAGGGAAAAGACATTCTATGACCATGAGTATTAACAAAGCACCAAACCTCAGGCAGCCTGGCACCAAAGTACTTAATGTAATCTCTTCCGATGTTCTTCACAATGCTGTCTAACAGGTACAGTGTTGGCAGCTTCTGATCACTTGGTACCTGCATAATACTCTTCTAATCAGATACCCAGAAGAAAAAAGGCCAAGTTGATCTCACAGACAGTAACATTGAGTATTTCCGCACTTAAGGTAATAAAAAATGTCAATAAGTTAATGGTGAACTAGAATCAAAAGCACAAACCATGATGACATTCAAGCTAATACTAACATATATCCTCACAACTAGGAATCCAATAATAGACACAAATAACCATTAGACGATCCAAATGACAACTATAAGCCCAGTATGGCAGAGTGAAAACACTAGCTGAAGTGAGAACCAGTGAAATAGCAATTCTTGTTTCCCGACCCACTTGATTGATCAGGCTCCTTCAATTGAATGCTTCCTTGCTACCCAAAGATGAGTAAAAGCTGTTTTAGCTTTCTGGAGAGCATGCAGTAATCAGAAGCCACCAACAGAAAATCCAACCTCACTAAAAATAGAGCTTATGAGAGCTCTTGCTAAAAGGTAAAGTGAGATACATACAAACAACTCCAACGCTGACAAAGAGACTACACACTCCTACAACCTAACCTCAGTATAATCACATGAGGAGCTGAAATATGCATTCCTGATAAATGAACAAGAACAAAATGGTTGCATGGGCAACATCTATTTTAAAAGATAGTTGACAACATAGTGTCAGGAAACAGATGCCTGTTCAAGTGACAATTTTACAGAATGGGATGAACAAGATCACAGAGACTATGAGCTTCGTTTCAAAAGAAACGATTTGCGACTTGATGAGAAATTATAAAAACACATAGATCCCAGAAAAGATACTAAGATTGCTTCAAAAACTCGAATTTCTCATTGAACCTCGTATACAGATATCACAAATCTCACCCACCATCCTCACCTTATCTAACCATATATCGTACAAATCACTCAAACAAGAAATATAGAGTATAACAACAACACTAACTATAACAGTGGGCATGAAAACTGGGTGTTCACCTCGAGGATGTTGTTGCAAATAGTGGAAACGACGGCTTTAGCAGCGTGAACATTCTCTCCAGCGATTATCGTAAGGTTTGTTATTATTGGCTTCGAGTTGAAAGTGAGCTCGGCCAATGCCGACTTGTACTGGTTCACAAGCTCGTAATGTGGATGAACCGGCTGTGGCTGGTAAGCCTCTCGGCTCGGATCACTGACAATATTACTCTCAGTTTCTCTGCCACTAACTCGAAATCTCGACGTCGCCGGTTGTGGTACTGTCACCGCCGCCGCAGCCGTACCAAGCGTTCTCTGAGACGAAAACTGCCGCACGTTGGAATTTACAGGTCGGATTGGTTCCTCGCTGAGCCTGGGTTTCTTCATCGGACCTGGATCTCTAGATCTATCAAACGGCCTACGCGAATTATCCATTTTTCAAAAACTATACAACACAAAAAAATGCCTTTAAAATTAACCTAATCGGCAAAATCGATTGCAGTGTGACAACAAATCCTCGTTAGAGGGAACCAAAGCATTACAGCAATCACTAATCTTAAGTTACAATTTACAACTAAGATGCATAAGGCGAGACAGTCTGCGAGGAAGACGGAGAAGAGAGGAGGAATGCTTCGGTTTCGGCAAA
>NC_025688.1:23570361-23611268 GCF_000633955.1 Camelina sativa
AAATGCCTTTAAAATTAACCTAATCGGCAAAATCGATTGCAGTGACAACAAATCCTCGTTAAAGAGAACCAGAACATTACAGCAATCAGTAATCCTAAGTTACAATCTACAACTGAGATGCATAACGCGAGTCTGCGAGGAAGACGGAGAAGAGAGGAGGAATGCTTCGGATTCGGCAAAAAATGGCAGAGAGTTTGGACAATCTCCGATCAATTAGGGTTGCGAATTGGGGATTTTAAGGAGAGAGACGACGAGACCCAAAAAAAGTTCATAATATTAGGTCTATTTAATGGCCCAAATTTCACGTATAATAGAGGCCCATCCATCTGATTCAGACAAAGTTAACCGAGATCATCATATATCGAACCAAATCTTGAATTGAGTAAACCCAAAGCTAAACCGTCAACAACAATGCAAAAACGTAACAGAAACTAAATGAGATCATTCATATTTGAGACAAATCGTCAAATCAAGTTGGGGAAATAAGTTATAAAAAAACTAGTCTGTCACTGTGTTTCTTGTGTGACTCATATATGACACAAACAAAGACGTACTAAAATGTGTGTTACCAACCACTAGAACTGTTAGCTCTATCTATGTTTCACATTTTACATTGGCTAATGTTGCAGAAGGAAAACCAAAACGTCTTGTCTTCTTATATTTCATTGATACTCTCAAAGGATACCGAAACAGAGGAACAAAGAAAACTATCTCTTCTTTTATTAATTCAACTAATAATCAATGAAGATTGCGAACAATGATTGACACCAATCTATTCTAGTCACTATGATGAGTAGTGTACATTAAATAAAACAAAAATCCAAAATAACTAAGAAGGCCATGAGATGATGTTGACGATTCCTTTGCATCAGCTAGTTCTGTACAGTTTGCTCTCTCTAACCATATAAGTCATATTTTATTTGTTTGCCTACTTAGCACTCTCGTTAGCCCGTGACTTCATTTTGCTTACGGGGAAATGCAATCTGGCAATCAAAGGTTTTGGTCCTCTTGTTTTACGGTCAAATCCACGTACACATACATAACCTACAAGGTTTAAAAGATAAGTTAAAGTTTCGGAAAAACAGATATTGGTATAGCTTAAACAAAATGTTGTGACACTTGTACCTCTCCAGAAGCATTGTTGTATGTCTCTGTAGGTAAACCTGAAAAGAATAGCTCAACAATGGTTAGAACAACTTCCTTTTATACGAACAATAACATCACATTCCAATAACGAAAATCTTATTACCTTTGAATATCGTAGGTATAGAGGTTCCAAAATAGACAGTTCTTCGGTGCAAGTCCCATAACCACTCCCTTGGAACATCAATTGGGTCTAGGCTGGATGCATGATCCGCAAACACCTGTATATAGAATTCATCAGAATGATTCAATGCAAATAATTAAATCAACGAGTTCGATATATTGGAGTTCAAGACTCACCTCATTAACTTGAAAATAGGTCCCATTCAGAGGGAAACTACCTCTCATTGCGGTTCTACATGGAATCTGTAAGAATTTACAACGTATTATATGTTGTAGAAACATAAGAGTAGTTAGTAGCAAAGGAGTTTGATGCAATTACTTACCAAGATTGTTCCTCTTACAGTCTGAGATCTTGCCTCCTTGATGTTGTTGCATGAGAAACAAGTCTCCTCATCACAAAGCTTGCCATTTGCTTGGGATATACACTTACTTACAGCTGGTTGAATGGAATCAGCCGTCTCACCTGTTTAAAACCATAACAGTTTAGAAACTTTTTATCGATTTGTATTCATGATTAAAAGATTTGCAGATCACTAAATAATTGCTACATCACCTGGCGTCCAAATAGCAAGCAAATACGAACAAGGGTCATCAGGTTCTCTCTTCTCCAACTGTCACAAACACAAACAGCTTGTCAGATTTTAGATATTGTTAGACTATAGCATGTGTCCTTGTCTAGTTTTTTACATACCTCCACTAGAAGAGGATGTGAGTCTGGAAGTTCATAACTGCACGATACAGGAAAAGAAAACAGAACCAAGTTATAAAGAAGTCAAGATATAGTTTGTCTGCTTCCCTAACTTACGAGTAAATGCTTGGTTTGCCACTTAACAATTTACTGTATCAAAGCTTACTGTAACCGAATTTACTTTTGATTTCATTTCAACCTAAGACACGATGAATAACAGAGAAAAATGGATACGTACACTTGATGTTCCGTTCTTAACTGGCTGATATTCTTGAGCTTTGGCATTGGAAGAGAAGCAGCTTCAGCAGTAAGTGCAACTAAAGCGGTGGACATGTTTCCGACTTGTAGTTCCTTACTGTGTTCCATTATTTTCTTCAAGTTACTTATAAATGCATCCGTGTTTAGCCTAATTGTAGGAATTTCTTCCGGATCCTCAAAAAATGCATCTTCTATGTCAGCTATTGATACTTGTGCGCTTTCTGGCTCTGGTGATGCTGGCTCTTCGATTATTGGTTCAAAAAACTTGACCTTGTTTGCATGTTCTAAGTGTTTTACTACTTTTGAACCTTGCTCTCTATATAATGGTTCTGGCATGTAGAGAGGCGAAGGGTTTTTATCAGGTGTCCCCATATATTTCTCTGTACCGGGTAAAGCAAGCCTTGCGCTATAAAACAAGTGAAAGTTACTAAAACGTTTCTGTACCAATTCAAAGCTAGTTCAAGATACGGATCAATTCTCATTTACTGGGGTTATATTTGAATTATGGGTTTCCTCATAATGGTACTAAAGGTTTAAGAGAACATTTTGTAGTACCTTGCAAAAGCACTGGCAAAATGTCTGCATTCTCCTCTCATCGGACATGCATTGCAATTAGGTTTGCTCTTTGTGCAAAACACCTGAAACAATTATCAAGTAGATTAATAAAACCTCATCATGTTACCTGCTGTTTATTTCATACAGAGATATGTGTATATTGTTTCATACCTTTCCGAAGGTAATCATCTGGTAGTGAAACTCATACCTGAATGAGATAATGCGGCATTAATCTAATGAATGGGTCTACTAGAATCAGGTATGAAAATATTACAAGATAGTGCTAAACACGATGAGAGGTCTTACAATGTTTTCTGGTCGAGTTTGCAAAGACGTGGCCAAAGATACTTTTGAATAGATTCAAGAATAGGATACCTGAATATACCAAACCCAGATGGATAAGTAATAAATCACAATTTCCAAGTAGGACCATTTGTAAAGCCCTTACATTTCTAGAAGATGCAACTGAAGTGACTCTGGGAGTGGCTGAAGGGGTACCCATCCTAGTCTAACTGCTATGCGAGCAACATTCGTATCAACCTGTCAATGAGTTTTTCCTTAAGTTCATACATCATATAATTTACATCACATGGAAAACAATAAAGAATGATTCTGGCTTACTGGAAACGCAAGATGGTGCAGTGTCAGAAGCCGCACACACTCCACACTTTTTAGGCCCAATCCTCTAAAACTCAAAAGATATTTTCTGCATGATTGTATAGTATATGAGAAATACACAATGCAATATTAAATCATTGACGCTTAACTGCCTAAGTTGTAATTTTTCTATATGGCATTAAATAAAGAAAAAACATAAAATACTTTTCTTCAAACTCACTTAGCTTTATCAGGTGGAATGTCTCTCAACCATTCCAGATCAATACTACCGTGTTCAATAACCAGTCGATTAAGGAAGCCCTGCATCATTTTCATGTTCACGGTCAACTACTTAAAAAGAAGTAAGCATATATAATTCATCCCCATTTCTTGATTCTTTTCATTTTTAGCCACATGTAAAGATAAAACTGTACCTGTATACGTTCCGCAAGCATATGGTTCATCCCACGTTTCTTGATTGTTTCGGCAACTACACTAACCTCCGCTGTTCTTATCGCCTCCCAGTCCACTGAGTCCATTGTCCTTGTTGATTTTTCTCTTTTTCCTTCTCTAACTTGTGCTTCTCTTCTTAAACTATCCCAATCAAACGCCTCCTTTTTCTGCTTTAAAACCTTTTTCCCTTTTGCATTTAAGGTAGCATCATCTATAGGATTGAGCTCTTTGCACGATGAGTCTTCAAGCGGTCTTGAGTCAGGACCTGGTGGCGTTTCCATGTCTTCTATGACATCAATACAACTTGTGCTTTCATTAAGATCTGGAATTTGGAAGCTACCTTTGTGTTTTTTCGAACAGTGTTCAGGCAGCTCAGGTTTCTGACAACTCAAAACATCCCCATCCTGTTGATAGCTACAATATGGTTCATAACTATCATCAGATTTTGTGGTCCCTTTCAGTGATTGTAAATCCTTAACTTCTGAGCTACAATCACCGAGAGACATATTTGGTGATACTAGGAAGCTTCCGTGATTGGACTCTTCTTGTGAGCCTTGTACGCCCAGTAGAAGCTTCAGATAGGAAGTACGATACTCTCCTTCTAAGCTGATCTCGGAGCTTGATACTGGTCTCTCTGTATTTTGAGGAGCATCAGAAACCATTGACCCTTGGCATGTAAGTGCAGAATCTTCAGATGGAAACAAGTTTAAGATAAAGCACTCCTGATCTGTCTTATCAACCTCTACACTTGAGCCTTTTCGATCTGATTCCACATATATCTTTGGATCCGTGGTTTTGCCAACTGATTCATGGCCTGAGCTGGCAATCTCACTGCTGCTTCTGGAGGTTTCATTGCTATGTACGTAATTCTTCTCCTCATCAGGCTCTGTGTTTTTTAAAATAACAGAACTCTGATTGTGATCGGCTGGGCTTGACATCGACTCCTCTGAGTCCAAGTAAGTTATTTGAATAGAAGGCGTCGAGCTTGTTCCAACGTCAAAGTTACTGCTGGGGACTGAACTTACAGGAAACTCTGAAGCAAGTGACATGAAAGCAGAACTAGAAGGAAAATAAAAAATTAGCTAAGTTAGTTTTGTGACTTGTAGCTGTCTTTGATTTAGTTTCAACATATAATTATGTTAGAGCTTATTATACCTTGAAAGATGGTCGGAAACGTTTTGCGTGAGAAACACTCCAACAACAGAATCAACAACGGATCCCTTCCAAGGTGTAAAACGGCGATCCCCTGTTAGATAAACGAAGACCATAACAAGAAGTTATATCTGAGACATACAAATTAGACCAAATACTAACCAAAACTCGCATAAGGACAAGTGTGGTGTATAACCTTGTACAAGATGCATCCGTGCTATAAATGAGTCAGCTCGTCCTCGAAACACATTACGTTCTTCCTCCCACCATTTCGCCTTCTTCTCATCTGATCCGTCAATACCCTCGCTATTAATATTTTCCAATAGCAGTCTCCACACTTTTTCTGTCTCATCGTCTAGGTCAACCTTTGGTCGTGGGCGCCGTTTCTTAACAGGAGTAACAGGCACAATTGCTCCAGCGCCACCGCCATAAGGGACAAGCTGGTTTTCTTGGCTTTTCACTGAGTAAGGAACGATAGTAGTTTCACAACTCTCCCTGTTGATATCTAATATACGTAATTGTTCACTAATTGCTTCGACATGGTTAGGTTGTTTCCAAAGTTCATCTTGGGAAAGACCTGGAGGAACCAAACATCATCACCATCAACAAATAGTCTGCGATAGATTCAAGAAAACAAAGAAATGTAGTTGTGTATCTATTCATTACCAGAAAATGAAGCTGGAAACAGGCAGTGATTTGGAAGAAGAGTTTTCTGGTTGGTTTGTGATTTCTTAGACTTAGTGACTCGCTTCTTTTTGCTCCCGGTCGTCTTTATCGGTGTATCTATCTTATCGGGGAGAACATTAAACTCAAACTGTTGCCTTCCTTGGCAGATACCTTCCCGTTTTTCTTCAGTGGTCAGAACTGTATCAGCACTGGGCTGAGATGTGAAACCGTAGCAGTTATAGTCAAAGGCAGAAACATCCTTACGTTGTTGCCCAGAGAATGATGTGCTGCAAATGGGTTCAGATCTGATCCCTTCCTGTTGCAAGTTTGGGAAATACAACCAATGCATTTTCTGATAGTCACATACCTCATCATACTGAATCCCTGATAAATTTAAGTCACCACAAGTTGGTTCTTTTGCTTGTCTTTGCTTTGCAGCTTGTGAGATAGAAAGATCAACTCCTTCTTGATTACCACCAGTCTTCTTTGGTTCTGAACCCTTTCTTTTACCTTGACTGCACTTTCTCTTGGTAGTGCTAGGCGATGAAAGAAGGCAATCTTTTGATTCTTGATTAACGGAACCTAACATCTTTTCTCTAGGAGCTGATTCCGTCTCATCTCCATTTTCAGGTTCAAAATCCAAGACTCGTCTACAGAGCTTCTTAGCACGAGTTGAAGTTTCTACAGCTTCTGATGGTTCAACCGGACTACATTCCTGATCCTTATTGACCACCTTCTTCCGCACATATTTCCTCCTCGGTGTTTTGCTTTCTTGTCCACCAGCAACAACAGATTTCTTGGGAGTTGGCGGTTTAGGAACCCTCTTGGGTTTAGCTTCTCTAACAACCTTTGGTCTATGCTTCTTCCTCTTTGGTTTGTCAGGAGTCTTGATGATATGTTCAGCAACATTGTTACTCACTGAGCTCAGAATCTCCACTGCTTCATTACCTTTTTGCATAATTTCTGTGTTTCCTACATTGAGAATCAGATATTTCTCAGTCCAACTTAGAAATCTGACAAAGCAATTTCATTTCTAATCAGGACCAGAATCAAAAACCATCTTACTTGTAGGTTCTGAGACCCAAGGTGGTGTCTGGCCGGAGAAATAGACTGATGCAATATCGTTATTCACTATGCTGAGACAATCCACATCTTCATTACCTTGTTGCATTATCTCTGAGTTTCCTACATTTGAAAATCAGAGTTCTTAGTCCAACTTATACAGAATCAAAATCTCTGATCACGGACCTAAACCAAAACCCCTCTCACTTGTGGTTTCTAAGGCATTACTAGCCCAAGGGATGGTCTGATCGGAGCAATAGACTGGTGCATTGTTGGATAGAGCTAGAAAATCGCCAAAAGACAAGTGATCAAGACCACTCATGTCCAGTCTCCTGCAAAGATCACTTCCTTAAGCAACTTAACTACCAAACACGAGAAATCATTAAAAGTTTCTCAAATTTAAGACAAAAAGGACTAACCTTTCCTCCAATTGATTCCAATGAGCTTGTTCCTCAACCGTGTTTGGGCAAATCGGAGAAATATCATCTCTGATCATCAGACCGGGATCATAAGCCCTTGTGGTTTCTAAGGCATTACAAGGCCAAGAAGTCTTCTGACCAGAGAAATAGACCGGTCTAGTGTTTGATAGAGCTAACAAATCACCAAAAGACAAGTGATCAAGACCACTCATGTCGAATCCCCTACATACATCGTTCACACATCACTTCCTTAAACAATCTCACTCCAAAACACGGACCTCTTTGAAGAACAATTTTAGAACAAAAGGACTCACCTTTCCTCCACTTGATTCCGATGAGAATGTTCCTCTTCCACCACCGTGTATGGATAGATCGGATCCACCGTGGGTGTCTGAGGAATCATCATCCATGGAGGTTGTTGTTGTTGTTGAATACTAAAGCTTTCTTCTCTCCTCCTTTGTTCCTCCATTTCTTTTTTTTACTCTGTTTTTGGTTTTGACTCTTTCTTCACTCTTCTTCCTCCCTTAATCAATAACCATTTTATCTTCCTCTGTAAAATTTCTAATCTTTTCACTGCAAAATCATTTTTTGGTTTTGCAGAGAAATGTGAATAAAAAAATTTGAAGAGTAAAGAAAGAATGTATTAAGATCCACTTTTTTCTGAATGTTTTAAAAAGATATATCTCCGCAAGTAAATTGATATTGGGTGAGAGAGTAGTAGCGAACATGAACGATTAATCCGTTAGCTATAGAGAGAGTAGAAAGAAGAAAAAAGACTATAGATATATAACATTGACAAACAAACGTTAAAATTGTTAGAGATCAATTTACCAAAATGCAAAAAGATAGAAACAAAAATTTACCAGTGATTTAAATAAAAGTGATAAAGTTTGTGAAGAGGGAGTATCAGATTCTTTGTTGTTGCTTCCTTTCTTCGAAACGATGAAAAGTTAAAAAAAAAAAAGTGATGTTTATTAGAGAGACAACAAGTTTTCAGATTTTATTTACGCTTTTCCTATTTGGGCAACATATTCTCCAATTAATTTTGAGATTTTGCCTTTTTTTTCACATACTATTTTTGTTTTGATACTCTACAAATTAAATAAAAAAAGTAATAAATTTCAAATATTTATCATTTATTATAGCAATATATTGTAGCTTCACATATTATGCAACTCTCATATGTCCATGTTGTTAAAGGAAATAGATTTCATTAATTTATTTTGTGTTTCATGCTTACAATTTTTTCTTAACTTCCATTTTTTATTTTTATAGTAAATTAAAAAAAAAAAAAGACATAGGACATGAAACACATATAATAACACATAGGGGGTTAGTAGTATGCCATGCACTAATTGCATTATTTGTAACTCTATAAAGGTTTTTGTAACTCCTATAACAAAAGAAAGAAGTACATTCTTTTCCTTTATAAATAGAAATTGTTATAAAGCTTATTATTTCTTTGTAAATTGTAACTCCTATATTAATAATATTTAGTCAATGAACTTAATTAAAAAAAAAACGATATGCACTTTAGTGTGATTCCTCCCTTAAGCCTAGGTTTCTTAATGAATCTATCAAACGGTCTACGCCAAATACAACACAAAATAATTGCTCTACAAATATAACTTCTTTTCGTAATTAGGGTTGCGAATTGGGGGTTTAAATTAAGGAGACGTGACCAAGAAAATATTAATAGGCTCATTTACAGACCCAAAGCCTAGTCCATGTATAAAAATATATAGGCTCATCATCTAAATTGGTTAATAACATTGACAACAATTGAATTCGGTTCGGTTAAACCATATGATTAAAACCAAGTTAAAGAGGGTCTATATCAAACCACCTTTTTCTGATTCAGGTAACCAAAAAAGCTAATCTGAAATTCAGATGTAAACCAAACCAAACATCACATTGAAGCAAGAGACGTGCTTCAAAATCTACATCAGTTGGGAGAGAACTAAAATAAAGTAAACAGAATGATTCAGACTACGGGTCTGTTTCTTATGACCAAGTATTTGATACAAATTAAGACGAAACTCAACTAGAATTTAAAAACCTGTTACAACTCTAGGACTGTGAACTTTACGCATCACTTTCTTACATCTACTAGACTGGACCAGTGCTCTCTCTCTCTAACCAAAAGCGGTAGTTGTCTGTATGCTTGCCACTCGGATTAGGAGAGGTTAGCTTGTTGCGCCTTCATTTTGCTCGCAGGGAAGTGCAATCTTGCAATCAAAGGCTTAGGTCCTCTAGTCTTTCGATCAAATCCACGCACACATACATACCCTACAAATTTTAATAGATAAGTTAATACATTTCAGGAAAAAAAAAAGAATGAAGAAATTGCTATAGCTTATAACAAGATGTACCTTTCCAGAAACATTGTTGTATCTTATCTGTAGGTAAGCCTGAAAGAAAAAAGTATAGCTCTGAGTGGTTAGAACAACTTCCTTCTATCAACAATAGCATCACATTCCAATAACGAAAATCTTATTACCTTTGAATATCGAAGGTATAGAGGTTCCAAAGAAGACAGTTCTTCTAGGCAAGTCCCATAACCACTCTCTTGGAACATCGATTGGATTTAGGCTGGAAGCATGATCGGCGAAAACCTAAAATAATAGAATACATCAGAAGTTTCAATTCAAATAATTAAATGAACGAGTTAGATATATTGGAGTTCAAGTATCACCTCGTTAACTTGAAAATAAGTCCCATTCAAAGGGAAACTACCTCTCATTGCGGTTCTACATGGAATCTGCAAGAATTTACATCATATTATATGTTGTAGAAACATAAGAGTAGTTAGTAGCAAAGGAGTTTGATGCATTTACTTACCAAGATTGTCCCTCTCACAGTCTGAGATCTTGCCTCCTTGATGCTGTTGCAGGAGAAACAAGTCTCCTCTTCACAAAGCTTACCATTTGCTTGGAATATACACTTACTTACAGCCGGTTGAATGGAATCAGCCGTCTCACCTGTTGAAGAACATAGCAATCAAAGAAACTTTATCTATGTCATCTCATGATTAAAAGTTCTGCACATCATTAAATTACCTGGCGTCCAAATAGCAAGCAAGTAAGAGCACGGGTCATCAGGTTCTCTCTTCTCCAACTGTCACAAAAAACACAAACAACAAATCAGATTTTACAATATTGACAGCACTAAACTACATGTGTCCTTATCCAGTTACTCTTCACATACCTGAACTAGAAGAGGATGCCCATCTGGAAGTTCGTAACTGCAAGATACAGGAAAATAAAACAGAATCAAGTTTTAAGTCAAGCTGAACAAAACTGTTGATATCTTAGCATTGCAATTCTTATCACTTGATGATTCTATTCTATTCAAGTTGTAACAATTTGAAAAGTATGTTTCTTTTTCATATATACCTAAGAACAAAGAAAATCATAGAAAAAGAAATACGTACACTTGGTGTTCTGTCCTCAATTGGCTGATATTCTTGAGCTTAGGCATTGGAAGAGAAGCCGTTTCAGCTGTAAGTGCAACTAAAGCGCTGGACATGTTTCCGTCTTGAAGTTCCTTGCTGTGTTCCATAATTTTCTTCAAATTACTGGTAAAAGCATCCAAGTTTAGCCTTATTGTAGGAATTTCTTCCGGATCCTCAAAAAATGCATCCTCTATATCAGCTATTGATACTTGCGCGCTTTCTGGCTCCGGTGATGTTGGCTCTTCGATAATTGGTTCACAACATGTGAACTGTTCTGCTGGTTCTGCGTGCTTTACTACTTCTGACCCTTGATCTCTGAGTAATGGCTCTGGCAGGTGCAGAGGCAAAGGGTTTTTATCAGGCGTCCCCATGGCTTTCTCTGTACCGGGTAAAGCAAGCCTTGCACTGAAAACCAAATGAAAGGTTACTCAATTTTCTGTACCAATTCAGAGTTACTTTAGATATGAACCATTTCTCATTTAAAGGGTTATATTTGACTAAGGGGTTTCTTCATAATAATACTAAAGGTTGAAAAGAGAATATGTTGTAGTACCTTGCAAACGCACTGGCAAAATGCCTACATTCTCCTCTCATCGGACATGCATTGCAATTAGGTTTGCTCTTTGTGCAAAAGACCTGAAACAATAACAAAAGTAGATTACAAACCTCAGCATGTGAGCTGATTTTTTCATGTGTATATGTATATTTCTTTAATGCATACCTTTCCAAAAGTGATCATCTGGTAGTGCAACTCATACCTGTGAGAATATAGGAGATTAAACTAATGAACGAGTGAATTAGAATGACGCATGCAAAAAATAATTTAGTGATAAACATGATCAGAGTTCTTACAATGTTTTTTGATCCAATTTGCAGAGACGAGGCCAAAGATACTTTTGGATAGATTCAAGAACAGGATACCTGGGTAAACCAAACCCCATTTGTGTAAGTAACAAATTAAAATTTCCAAGTAGGACTATTTTGTAGAGTGCTTACATTTCTAGAAGATGCAACTGCAATGACTCTGGGAGCGGTTGAAGGGGCACCCATCCAAGTCTAACGGCTATGCGCCCAACATTTGTATCAACCTGTCAATAGATTAAGTTCATGAATCATATAATTTACTTTTTAGAGGGACAACAACGAAATATTGATCATGGCTTACCGGAAAAGCAAGATGGTGCAATGTTAGAAGCCGCACACACTCCACGCTTTTTAGACCCAATCCATTAAAGCTCAGAAGATATTCTCTACACGGTTGTATAATATGTGAGAATACACAATGAAGTATTGAATTTATAAAACTGCCTAAGAAGTCATTTTTCTGTATTGTTGGTAAAGAAAAAATAATATACTTCGTCTTTCAAACTCACTTTGCTTTATCCGGTGGAACATCTCTCAACCATTCAAGATCTATACTTCCATGGTCGCTGACCAGTCTATCAAGGAAGCACTGCATTATTTTTCATGTTCAGACTCAAATATTTAAAATGAAGGCTATCAAGATATTTAACCACATATAAAGATGAAATTTGCACCTGTATACGTTCCGCAAGTTTATGGTTCATGCCGCGACTCTTGATAGTTTCAGCAACTTCACTAACATCTGCAGCTCGTATTGCCTCCCAGTCCACAGTGTCCATTGTCCTTGTTGACTTTTCCCTTTTTCCTTCTCTAATTTGTGCTTCTCTTCTTAAACTATCCCAATCAAACGACTCTTTTTTCTCCTTCAATTTCGTTTTTCCTTTTGCCTTTGTAGCATCATCCGTTGGACTAAGCTGCATTGATTCAAGACCTGGTGGTTTTTCTGTACCTTGTTGGACATCAATACAACTCGTGCATTCATTAATATCTGGAATCTGGAAACTGCCTTTGTGTTTTTTTTCAGGCAGCTCAGGTTTCTGACAACTCAAAACATCCCCATCCTGCTGATAGCTACAATATGGTTCATAACTATCATCAGAAGATTTTGTGGTCCCTTTCAGTGATCGTAAATTCTTAACTTCTGAGTTACAATCACCGGGACACATATTTGGTGATACTTGGAAGCATATATTATTGCTTGAGACCCCAACTTCTTGCCTTAAATTGTCATGAATCGCTTGATTGGACTCTTCTTGTGAGACTTGTACGCCTAGTAGGAGCTTCAGATAGGAAGTACGATACTCTCCTTCTAAGTCGATCTCTGAGCTTGATCCTGGTCTCTCTTTATTTTGAGGAGCATCAGAAACCATTGACCCTTGGCATGTAAGTGCAGAATCTTCAGATGGAAACAGGTTTAAGATATGGCACTCTTGATCTGTTTTATTAACCTCTACACTTAAGCCTTTTCGATCTGATTCCACATACATCTTTGAATCCGTGGTTTTGCAAACTGATTCATGGGCTGAGCTGGCAATCTCACTACTGCTTCTGGAGTTTTCATTGTTATGTACATAATCCTTCTCCTCATTAGGCTCTGTGTTTTTAAAAATAACAGAACTGTGATTCTGATCGGCTGGGCTTGACATCGACTCCTCTGAGTCCAAGTAAGTTATTTGAATAGAAGGTGTCGAGCTTGTTCGAACGTCAAAGTTACTGCTGGGTACTGAAGTCACGGGAAACTCTGAAGCAAGTGACATGAAAGCAGAGCTAGAAGGAAAATAAAAAAATTAGGTAAGTTAGTTTTGCGACTTGTAGCTGTCTTGGATTTAGTTTTCAACATAGAACTATGTTTGAGCTTATACCTTGAAAGATGGTCTGAAACGTTTTGGGTAAGAAACACTCCAACAACAGAATCAACAACAGATCCCTTCCAAGGTGTAAAACGGCGATCCCCTGTTTAGATAACCGAAGACCATAACAAGAAGTTATCTCTGAGACATACTAATTGAAAGTTTAAACCGTAAGGTTAAACCAAAACTCGCATAAGGACTAGTGTAATGAATAACCTTGTACAAGATGCATCCGTGCTATAAACGAGTCAGCTCGTCCTCGAAACACATTACGTTCCTCGTCCCACCATTTCGCCTTCTGCTCATCTGATCCGTCAACACCCTCGCTATTAATATTTTCCAGTAGCAGTCTCCACACTTTTTCTGTCTCATCGTCTAGGTCAACCTTTGGCCGTGGGCGCCGTTTCTTAACAGGAGTTACAGGCACAATTGCTCCAGCGCCACTGCCGAAGACTACAATCTGGTTTCCTTGAGTTTTCATTGAGTAAGGAACGAGAGCAGTTTCAGAAGTCTCCCTGTTGATGTCTAATAGACGCAATTGCTCACTGATTGCTTGAACCGAGTAACGTTGTTTCCAAATTTCATCTGGAGAAAGACCTGCAGGAACCAAACATCATCATTATCTTTAAATAGTCTGCATTCAATAGATTCAAGAAAACAAAGAAATGTAGCTATGTATGTATTCATTACCAGAAACTGAAGCTGGAAACTGAAAAGGATTGGGAAGAAGAGCTCTCTGGTTGGTTTGTGATTTCGCATCCTTCTTCTGCTGTGGTTTGCTATGATATCTTGAGGGTAACATCTCAGAAATTTTATTCATGGAAGATAAATTCCGGAATCGAGCATGGCCTGTAGTTCTCTTCTTTATTGGTGTATCTATCTTATCCGAGAGAACATTAAATTCAGACTGTTGCCTTCTTTGAAAGGTACCTTCACGTTTTTCTTCAGCGGTTAGGACTCTATTACCACTGGGTTGAGTTGTGAAACTGTAGTACTTGGAGTCAAAGGCAGAAACATCCTTGTGTTGTTGGCCAGCGATGGCATCAGATCTCCACCCTTCCTGTTGTAACTTTGGGAAATACAACCAATGTGTTTTCTGGTAGTCACATAGCTCATGGTACTGAATCTGTGATGGATTCATGTCACAGCCAGTTGTTGGTTCTTTTCTTTGTCTTCTCTTTGCAGCTTGTGCCATTGAAATATCAACTTCTTCTAGGTAACTACCATTGTTCTCAGGTTCCTTCCCCTCTCTTTTACCTTGGCTGCGCTTTCTCTTGGGCACCGAAAGAAGGCAACCGTTGGATCCTTGATTCCCACAATCTAAAACAGCTGATTCCATCTCATCTCCCTTTTCGGATTCAAAATCTAAAGCTCGTCTACAAAGCTTCTTGGCACGAGTTGAAGTTTTTACAGCTGCTGGTGATTCAATCGGAGTTGACTCTTGATCCTTACTTGATCTCCGCACATATTTCCTCCTTGGTGTTTTGGTCTCTTGACCATCAGCAACAACAGATTTCCTAGGAGCTGGCGGTTTAGGTGCCTTCTTGGGTTTAGCTTCTTTAAGAACCTTTGGCCGATGCTTCTTCCTCTTTGGTTTTTCAGGAGTCTTGATGATGTTACTCACTGAGATCACACTCTCCACGGCTTCATTACCTTTGTGCATCACTTCGGTGTCTCCTACATTGACAATTAGCTATCTCTCAGTCCATCTTTATAATTTGACAAAGCAATTTCATTACTAATCAAACCAGAATCAAAAGCCCTCTCTTACTCGTTGTAGGTTTCGGGATTTGACCAGAGAAACAGAGTGATGCAGAGTTGGCTAGAGCCAGCAAATCCCCAAAAGACAAGTGATCAAGACCATTCGTGTCCTTGTTCACAACAAATCTCCTGCATGCATCACATCCATAAGCAAGCACCCAATACGATTCTTCTAAATTTCTCAACTTCAGAACCAAAAAGCTTACCTTTCTTCAACCTGGATCCGAGGAGCTTGCTCCTCCACCGTATCTGAGCAGATCGGAGAAATCGGTTTCATGGGTGTCTGAGGAATCCATGGAGGTTGTTGTAAGCTGCTTTCTTCTCTCACTCGTTTCTCCATTTCTTCACTCTTCTTCTCTTGATTCTTGTTCACTCTTCCTTCATTGGAGAAGAAAAAAGAAAGCTTGAAACTTTCTATTTTTTCCACTGCAAAAATTTGAATAATTTCTCAATAAAAATGTGAAGAGCAATGTGTGATCACCAACCAATATTAGAAACTTCAAAGACTATAAAACGATTAGATCCATTTTTTCCTGAGAATTTTGAGAGAGTTTTCATAGTAAGAAAGTAAAGTACTGTACCAGTAGAATCAATGGAGGAGATAAGGAGAGAGTTTTTGTTTTGGTGGTAGCTGTGTGAGAGGATAAGATCACCGAACCGATCCTTCGTTCTTTCTCTTTGGAAACGATGAAGTATAAAGAGTTAGACAAGCAAGTAATATAGAAAAAGAGGAAAAGCTTTTTTAGCGTATGTATTATAGCATGTGTTCGTTTGTTGTGTGAATTGTGATGACTTTTTAGCCATGGCGCGAAAATTCGTTTGGTTGGCGGGAAAAGTTTTAACGGAACTTTATTTAAAAATAATAATTCTTTTCTACGAGGTCTTGTAGACCTGGGAAAGATGATGGTTTGGGAAAGATGATGGTTTAAAAAGTTAATAATATTGTTATTTTTGTTTTCTCTCTCTTCTCTTTTTTTTCTATTGCTTCTTCTTCTGTTTTTGTTCTTATCTACTGATAAATTATTTTACGTTAAATATTATATACATTAACTAATTTACATTTTACAAGAATTAGACAAGTATATTTTAATTTTGATTTTAGGAAAATGATTTGAAATTTGGTTCTAAATTTATCATTGAATCACTTTGTTGTTATAAGATTGTATCTTTGTAATGGTGATCGAAAATACGTCATTTTACCAAATTTTATATTATTTTATATATTTATGAAGTTTCATTTGAGTTTACCAACATGTTATATGATTCGTTTTAGAATTATTATTTTCCAGTGATATGGGAGTAGTTTGTAGGTGTAGACAACTAGGGTGCTCATTAGGCTACTTGTCCAATAATTCTTTTGCTCCTTTTTTCCTCCGAATCCTTCCAAATTTATATGTGACGTTATAGTTTTGTTTTAATTGTAAAATCTAAATCTTAATTTTCATTTATAAACTCAAACCGATATATAATCTCGTTTAATTGTAAAATCTAAATCCTAATTCTCATTTATAAACTCAAACTGATATATAAACTTGTTTAATTGTCAAATCTAAACCAAATTAATATTTAATTTTCTATTTAATATACTGAATTTGTTTCCTTATTTTATTTTGTTTTTTTATTTTATTTTGATTTATTTTTTAAATGAAATATTAGATAGAACATTCAGATTGATTGAGAGGAGAGGGGTAAATACAAAAGTTCACACCTAAAAATGAACCTAAGTATTTTTCGGAAAACAATTAGTGTGCTAAACTTTGAATTTCTACCATGCAATAAATCTTCAAAGAGACGTGCATGAGAAATAATTATCGTAAATCTTTTATTTTATGAATTTGTTGAAAGATTTTTTTATAAGAATGTAAATTTTGGAAACTTATCAAATTTTTTATCAATCTAAAAAAAATATCCGAAATTCATCATTGTTGGATTGGTTAAACTTATAAGGGGAAATCATCGGAGATGAAACGTAATGATTGGGTAATATTATAGGGACGGTATAAGATTAGTAGGGGGTTCTGAACAAAGAAATTTTGGAATATTTCACATGTAACAAATTTTAGAGTATTATTGCTAAAAATAAAATCAAGTGCGTTTCTTTTCGGATATATTATAGATAGGCCGGGACGAATATGTATAAAATTTGAAAAATATATCAGTTAAAATTTTAAAATTAACTAGGATTTACCCCATGGTACACCACGGGTGTATTCGTTTTCATAAATCATTTAAATAGGTTAGTATACTAGTATAATCAGGTTTTTTAGTTAGTTAATATAAATATTAGAATATTATATATAATATGTTGTATTTGCAAAATTTACCCATAGTAAACTTTTTTTTTTTTTGTAATATCAATGCACTTATATATATATTTTTTATTTTGGTGTTTTAACAATAATTAATAGTACTTGTTAGTAAAATTATATGGATTGACTTTGAAAGAATATATTAGTACGTG
Organism: Camelina sativa; assembly: GCF_000633955.1. Classification (NCBI taxonomy): domain Eukaryota; kingdom Viridiplantae; phylum Streptophyta; class Magnoliopsida; order Brassicales; family Brassicaceae; genus Camelina; species Camelina sativa. The sequence continues at coordinate 23,587,868 of NC_025688.1, forward strand.
ATTGCTATAGCTTCGATAGAATTTATAATCATGTATGTTGATAAGTTAGATTCTTCAATCTTTGATAACCAGATCTCCCATCCGAAAACCAATAAAGCCTGTAATCGAGAAACTAAACGTTTTGGACCAAAACAAAATTCAATCTCTATTAAAACGCTTCTCTAAGTTGGATTCTTCAATCTTTGATAACCTGATCTCCTATCAGAAGACTAATAAAGGCTGTAACTCGGAGAACATAAACGATTTTAGCCAAAACCAAATTCAATATCTATCAAAACGCTTCTCTAGTAAACACCTCAAGAGTAAATATGGCCCTTAATTTGGTTTTAACATGAAGAAATGTGAATTATAATTAAGATATGTGTACTTTCAAAAATACAATGAACTATGATTAAAATGAAATTTGTTTTAAGACCATGGTTTTGTGCATGGTCTTAAACCATGGTCAAAAATACAATGAAATATGATTAAAATCAAATTTATAGTGATTAATAGTGTTTAAGACCGTGGTTTTTTGGAAAATCATTTCAAAAAAGATTATTGCACAAAAATATACTTCAAAAATGTTAAGATAGATTTTTAAAATATTATTCGTTTATAAAAATTCAAATCACATCATATGGTGAAAAAATCTAATATTTTTTCTAACTTTATGTATCAAATAGTAATTCAAATAATTAAAGATAAGATTAAATAAAAGTGAAAAGAGAATTATATTTTAATCTAACATATTGCTTTAAATTAGGTAGATAGATTTTAGGAAATTTGAATTTAATATTATCAAATAAGGAAATGATTGTGTTTGGTTGTAATGATTGTAGAGAATTTAATTGAGACTTGTTTGGATATAAAGATAAAAAAAAAATGACACAAAAATGTACTCAAAAAATGTTAAGATAGATATTGGGACAGAAGAAGAATTCGAATTTATACAACTATATAGAAATTAGAAAGCTAATTCTCACTTGGATCCTAATTAACGCTTAACATAACGGAGATCTTATGCTTGGTCTAATTAAGAAGATCTCATGCTTGTTAACAATGTTATTCCTTCTTCCTAAGCTCACTCAAACGACATGTTAAATAACATTGTATCATTATTATTATATTATGGTACGTATATCAATCACATAGTTTTTATACTTTCATTATTCTTTGTTTTCTACTCTTTATTTTCTGATTTAAACGTTGAAACATTTTAAAACAAGAATTTTTTCATCTATCGCCATGATCCACTCTTTAAAATGACATATTTGAAAATTAAGAAAATTAAAATTTTGCTACTACTAAGCTTTCGCAACAATTTGTCATCATGCTTACCTCGCAACGTACAATAACCTTCGAAAAAGATGAAATTTGTTTGTCTTCCAAAGATCAAACTATTCATTCAAAAATTTAGAACTTAATTCCAATAATTTTGAATGAACATTTCCACTTCCAGTGATCTGTCCAATATTTTTTAAAAGTTTATATCAAACAGTATAATAAAGATGTTGATTGATTTTCTCGCTATCATTCGTAAACACTGCATTTGAACCAGTCATGTCCTATTAGACGGATTTCCGACGGTTTTGCTCATCTCTCAGTGATCCCCATAGAGTCCTTCATCGTATTCAACTGTCGGTGGTAAGAGAATCCCGTCCCGTTTTACGCACTGTGTGAGACGTGTCATTAGCTCTCTCTATCTCACCACCAACGTCATGCTCTTCTTGCTAGGTTTACGTTTTTTTGTATCAGATTCATTTGACTCTCTCTTTATTCAATTCACCATGCAAATTGTTTACATTAAAGTTTCGAGGATTCAGCAACGCACTTTATTCTTATCATAGTTATTATATTATCAATATTTTTGTATCAACATGCATATATATTCTCAAATCAAGGAGACAAAAAAGACCATATAGCTAGTGATTTCATGCAAATAGAGATAGTGCCAAGTGGAAGCCAAATGCCAATCTTTCGCATCTTACTTTGCTTAAAATCCTCAGGGTCAGTCACATAGAACAAGACTACAATAACTAATTAAAGTATACACACTTATATATTAATAAACATAAAAATGCCATCTTTCGGATCGTCCTTTGCTTAAGACTACACTAACTAATCAAGTATATACTTATTAATTAACGTAAACCCCGTGTCAATTTTTCTCTATCTTTTCGGATCATTGCTTATAAGTTATAAGTATCACTTTCATTGAATCATTCTAGAAAGAATGTATAAGATGAACGTATACCAAACTCCAAGGAGAAAGGTCTCTCTATCTCTACAGCTAAAGATTTTGCTTATGACGTACACTAGTTTATAGTACCAATTACCGAACACAATATTCACTCTCATTAACTGATAAAACTTGACACATATGTGATATATAAAATTTAATGAAAATTAATTATCTACTAGTTAATGACACCACCAACTAGTACACCCATTTTGGGTATTCCTCATTTAATAACTATCTACTATTTAACCAAAATGAATTGTCTATTAATTATTGTATTATTTATTTTTTTATTTTTTTTCGGTGTGAGTGGTAGAAAACGAACAGACACGTTGTTAAAGGGATGATGAGATAACGAACAAAAAAATAGAAAAAACAGATAACAAAGGGAAAAATTACAAAAAAAAAAAAAAAAAAGTCTTATTTCTGGAATCAAACCTTTTTGAGCTTTTTTCTTAAGATCAAACATATAAATTTGTGATTTTGATGATTGGGTTTTGCTCATTGAAGACAGAAACATAAATAAGAATCGAAACTAATTCCCAATTTGATTTGGATAGAACACCAAACCTTTGGCTTTTACATTAAAACACCAACATAAAGATTCAAACTTTTCAACTCTTCCTACGCCATTTCCCCTGGTTAGTATCTTCTTTCTATTAGCTTTCATCTCGATTTTGCATTTCACAGGTTAGAGATTCATGTTTGATCTGTTTCAATTTGTCTTGAATGTCCTAAATCTGGAAATTGGATTTGTTTAATCTGCTTCATTGTTTGTCGTAATGTATCTCCTTTTGCTCTTCCAAATTGTTAAAATGGTTTTGATTATCCAAAAGAAGAATGTAACAAAGAGATTATGAATCACATTATTGTTAAGTATTTGTAAATTTTTGATTTTTGTCTGGTTTTGTAGGTTGATGGGTATAAATTAGAAGGCTTTTTTGTAAATATGACGACTACTCCAACTTCATCTGGGAGGAGAAGCATATCAAGTATAAGGAGAACATCATCAGCTTCTAAGAAACCTGTTCTTCAATCAGAAGAGAGTGAAAGCGCAAGCGGAAGCCTTAACGAGAACACCTCCAAACCCGATTCACCTCTTGCTCAACCTGTTTCTGATGGCGAGAGAACTGTCAAGAAGCTAAGGTTATCCAAAGCTCTCACTATTAATGAAGGAACCACTGTCTTTGATGCTTGTAGAAGGATGGCTGCTCGACGTGTTGATGCCGTTTTGTTAACTGATTCAAGTGCTCTTCTTTCTGGTATTGTTACCGACAAGGATATAGCTACAAGGGTGATTGCAGAAGGGTTGAGACCAGAGCATACTCTGGTCTCTAAAGTCATGACTAGGAATCCTATTTTTGTCACGTCTGATTCACTAGCCATCGAGGCTCTTCAGAAGATGGTTCAAGGGAAGTTCAGGCATTTGCCTGTTGTAGAGAATGGTGAGGTCATTGCTTTGTTGGATATCACAAAGTGTCTCTATGATGCTATCTCTCGGATGGAGAAAGCTGCAGAGCAAGGAAGTGCTTTAGCTACTGCAGTGGAAGAACGGCATTGGGGAAGTGGGAACTTCGCTTTCATCGACACGTTGAGGGAGCGGATGTTCAAGCCTGCATTGTCAACAATCATTACTGAGAATTCAAAAGTTGCACTTGTGTCTGCATCAGATCCTGTGTTTGTAGCTTCCAAAAGGATGCGTGATTTGCGGGTTAACTCTGTGATCATCGCTGTAGGGAACAAGATTCAAGGGATTCTAACTTCAAAGGACATCCTAATGAGAGTTGTGGCGCAGAACCTATCTCCTGAGCTTACTCTTGTTGAGAAGGTAATGACACCAAATCCTGAATGTGCATCAGTGGAGACAACAATCCTAGACGCTTTGCATATAATGCACGACGGGAAGTTTTTGCATCTTCCGGTTGTAGATAAAGATGGATTCCCTGTAGCTTGTTTAGACGTGCTGCAGATATCACACGCAGCTATTTCAACAGTTGAGAACAACAGCTCAGGAGCTGTGAATGATATGACGAATACGATGATGCAAAAGTTTTGGGACTCAGCTCTCGCGTTAGATCCACCTGAGGACTACGAAACACACAGCGATATGTCAGCAATGCTGATAAATTCAGAAGGGAAACAGTCTTGTCCATCACAGGGACTTGTGAGCTCGTTTGCTTTCAAATTCGAAGATCGTAAAGGGAGAGTACATCGGTTTAACTCAGCCGGTGAGAGTTTTGAAGAAGTGATGGGTCTTGTGATGCAAAGATGTGATGCGGATACAGGCCTTCAGATTATGTATCAAGATGATGAAGGTGATAAAGTTTTGATTAGTAGGGACAGTGATCTTGTTGCTGCTGTGGCTTTTGCTAGGTCTTTGGGGCAAAAGGTTTTGCGACTGCATCTCGATTTTACAGAGACAATGGCTCTTGAGACGATTACAGATTTGTCCGAGGGAAATGGCGGTTGTGTTTGGTGGCAGTGGCAGACTGGCGTCGTGGCTGGGGCTATTGTCCTAACGAGCATAGGTTTTCTTGTTTACTTGAAACGTTCCAAGAAATGATATGTTTTGAATCGAATAATTTAATTTGTGTTACACTGTTACTTGTCTTCTTTTTTGGTTCGATTCACACACATTGCAAAGCAATAATAAAACTTGTTAATTACTTACTAACCAAAGAAATATATACTTGTTCCTTTATGGTCTGAGAATTGTGATTGGTTGTTACAGTAGTCATAAGACATGAAAGCAGGTTTGCCCGAGTGGTTAAGGGGGAAGACTTAAGTTCTTCTGCACATAAGTGCGCGTGGGTTCGAACCCCACAGCCTGCATTTGTGTTTTGTTTATTTTTCTAAAAGCTTCATGAAACCATGAAACAGACAAACAATTTCTTTGGTTTATACATCACTGAAATAGTTAAACAACAAATATTGCCTACTTAACTCATTGTTCAGAAGACATTCAAATTTTGAGATCTTCTAATATTACCACACTGCTTGTTCATCTATAACATATTGCAGGCTTTTTCCATAAAGTCTCTAAAACATGGTAAAATTTCAAAAATTAAAGAAAACAAATGCAGGCTGTGGGGTTCGAACCCACGCGCACTTATTTGCAGAAGAACTTAAGTCTTCCCCCTTAACCACTCGGGCAAACCTGCTTCTTGTATATCAATTAGTAATCTAACTATTTGATGTTTTCTTAGCCCCAAACTCAGGGAAATTAGTTGCTTAGATTATCTCAACGTGTGAACGATTTAAGTCCTAAAGCCGAAAAGGAACTTAAAATTTGTATGAATGTCATATTAGTGATCATCTTGATATAGATGATGTACTGAACTCTTTAAGTTAGTTAATGTTGATTATCACTAACACAGCACTCTCTTAAAACCTTAAGAGCTTGCCGTTTTAACGTGTTAAATGGACTTCTTCAATGCGGTCACCATTAAGAAATACGGTCTCCATTAAGATATTTTTCTATTCTTTTGCTTGCAACCACATTATTGATAGCATAGGAAACCAAACTTCACTAGAGAGAGTAGAGACCATAACAACCAACCTTAGGAGAAAATTATAAAGGGTAAAGCCGAAATTAGATTGTAAATTATAAAGGGCTACCGTCCTCCGTAAAGGCAGAGCTCTCTCATGTTTCCCCTTACAAAAATGAACACAACTTTTCCCACCCCTAAAAAGGGTTCGTGAATAAAAAACGTAAAACCCAACAAAGAAAAAACAAAACAAACGTTTTATTTAATTAAGCAAATGACCAAACTCGGAAGTCATCTTCTCCTCGTCAACAGAAGACCAACTTTGCTTCTAAAAGCTTCACTTAGTAGGGTTCCACTGGTGTGCGGAAGTTGACTCCAGCGTAGATTGCCTCTGCTCCCAACTCCTCCTCGATACGCAAAAGCTGTAAACAAATAAACAGATTAGACAATGTGTTGGAAGTTGTTATAACAACATTACAAAGATTGTTTGGTTCGAGATGTTAAACCTGGTTGTACTTGGCAAGACGCTCAGATCTGCAAGGAGCACCAGTCTTGATTTGTCCCTGTATAGACCAGAAGATCCAAATGAGAATCCAACAAAATATTTAACAACTTAAAATGCTAGAAGTGGTTTCAACTTACAGTAGACAACCCAACGGCTAAATCAGCAATGAAGGTGTCCTCGGTTTCACCACTTCTGTGGCTGGTCATCACTCCCCATCCTGCCTTCTTCGACATCCTAACTGCCTCAATACTCTCGGTTACAGATCCGATTTGGTTAACCTGTTCAAAAAGAATTTGGTTATTAACTAGCTAAACTTTTTTTTATTTCATTCGAATTAATAAACCAAATGAAGGTACCTTCAAAAGAAGAGCATTGCAAGACTTCTCGGCAATGGCCTTAGCAACTCTCTGGAATAAGAAATAGTATTAAGACAGATATAAGCATTTGAGAGAGAACAGACAAATAAAACCTGTATCACAAACACTGGCAAATAAAACAGACCTTGGGGTTGGTGACCAACAAATCATCACCGACAATCTGGACCTCTTTTCCACACTCGGTGGTCATCTTAGCGTAGTGTTCCCAGTCATCTTGGTCAAATGGGTCCTCAATGGACACAATTGGGTACTCAGCAACAAAGGACTTGTACAAGTCCTTGAGAGCATCTCCAGAAATCTTCTGGGAACCATTGTTGTTCTGCAGAGAAGCAAATAGCCCAGCAGCTAGAAGTTAATACATTTTCACACGTTATATCCTAACAAGGAAGAGATTAGGAAGGAAAAAGAAGTTTCACCTCTTCTTTGAAGTTCAAGTCATAGGTCTTGTCAGATGAGTAGAACTCTGAGGCAGCAACGTCCATTCCAATGACAACCTGAAAAAAAATGACTTGGATCCATTAGCTTCATAAATTACGTATCGGGTGAAAGGACAGCAAAATTGGATCAGGTAAGTGACAGACCTTGCCAGTGTAGCCAGCCTTCTCAATAGCAGTCTTGAGCAATTCAAGACCTTCCTTGTTCTCCTGAATGTTTGGTGCAAAGCCACCTTCATCACCAACATTTGTGGCATCCTGGCCGTACTTCTTCTTAATCACAGACTGGAGAAACATGAGAACAATAAGATTGTCAAGCCATAGTAGAAAAAATGTTATTGTACTGATACATGTACATCGCATATTCATTGAAGGGCATTTCAAAGAACAAAAGGATTGTAATATACCTTCAAGTGGTGGTAAACTTCCACACCCATTTTCATGGCTTCCGTGAAGGAAGAAGCTCCAACAGGTAAGATCATAAACTCCTGCATAGCAAGCTTGTTTCCGGCATGGGATCCACCATTGATGACGTTGAAGGCAGGAACTGGAAGGACAATCTTTGGGTTTCCAGCAAGATTGGCAATGTGCTGCACCAAATACCACACGCAAAAGGAATAGCTTAGAACATCTAGTACCAGAAAAACCAAGTAGCCAAAGTAGCAGCAATACAGTATGATCCTCTCTGGCTAGAGGGAACAAACTTATAAATGCAAAGTCGTTCTACCTTGTACAGAGGAATGCCACTGACAACAGCCCCGGCTTTGCAGACGGCAAGAGACACAGCTAGAATAGCATTGGCTCCAAGCTGTACACAAAAAGAAGAAGCAAGTTAGTGAGACTCGTCTTTCATTCCAGAGTGAACACACAAGACATGAATGATTTTCCCTGAATTACCTTTTGTTTGCACCAACCCCACTCGTTTTGGGTTCCATCAAGCTCATGGACCATGAAGTTGTCAATAGCTGTCTGCTGAGTTGGGTCCTGCGAGAAAAAAAAATAACATGAATAAGACTTGAGCACGTACAACTGATGTTAAAAGACAATAGTAGTAGACATGAACATGATGTTCTGAAACAAACAGCTTAAAATGAGACTCACCTTTCCAATAAGTGCTGGGCCGATGATGTTGTTCACGTTGCCAACAGCCTAGTGAATTCAACAAAGAACAAATCAGATAAAAAAGATCAAACTCAGATAAACACTTAATTCCACTAAAAACACACAAAGATCTCATCGCAGTCTCAGTCTCACCTTAGAGACACCCTTTCCAAGGTAGTCTGATCCCCCATCCCTAAGCTCAAGAGCCTCGTAGATTCCTATCAACACCAAAATCCCACAAATACAGAGTCAACCAAACAATACAAAACTGTATACCCAACGACAAACAGGCATGACCAGAAAATAAAATAGTAACTACTAACCAGTGGAAGCTCCACTTGGAACAGCTGCTGTAACCTTGACACCAGTAGATGTGTGGATATCGACCTAAAACCATTATCACATAAAATTCATTAGCAAACTTGGAGATCGAACGACAAATACATAATATAACCAAATCGCGAAAACCAAAACAGATCCGTTATATAACATCCGAGATCAAAAACAAAAAACACCAATCATCCCTAACAAAAACGAAATCGCAACCACGGCACGCTCATAAACCATCACAGATTACAAAAGACAGAGATCGCAGCTCATGAATACTCATCAAAACAAACAGATCCACGGAGAAAGAAAAAAAAAAAAAAAAAAAANAACCTCAACGGTGGGATTACCACGGCTGTCGAAGATCTGCCTAGCCTTAACGACGGTGATAGTAGCCATAGCGAGTAAGTGAGTAGATCTAGAGAGAGACAGAGATAAGAGGCGATGTGTTCGAGGGTTTTAGTGAGAGAATCGCTTTGACAGTAGTAGCTGAGGGAGGAATTAGGTGGGTGGTCTGGTTCGATATATAAAGACGTCACACCTAAAGGCTGAGCCGTTGGATTGTTTTGATATTAACCGTTGGATCAGATGGTAAGAAGAAGCCAAAACGATGCGCTGCACGCCTTTTGCAGTATAGAAAAGGCTTTTTTTTCTATTTTTCTATTTTGCCTTTGCTCCTTGTCCAAGTAATATGAATATGACTAGTTTTTAATTTTTAAGCCTCTAGAAGAAGTTATAAACATATACGAATCTAGATTTTATTCCATTTTCGATTATATGTTTTTCCTTTTTTTTTTTTTTTTTCTTGGTCAACGTTCAAGAACATGATTAATGTCAAGTTTTGAATTTAGATGGGGTGGATATAGAAACGATACTAATAGAACTTTTACTTTTTTTTTTTTGTAAAAGGATACAATGGGTTAGCAAATTTGGGCCTCCACAAAATTATTAGATATAACACATAAAAAACATAGTGAATCCAAAACATCCACATGGTCACGTTCACACGTACTATTAGCCGGAGCCCGGAGGGATCAGATCAACCATTTTTTATGCCATGTTACTAATGACCGGAGGGATCAACCTATATTTTCATTAAGTTGTGCTTATTCTATATATGTCAAAATTTTGAGATTCTTATCAAAATGAGGAGTTCGTGTGGGATTTTTTAGATGATCTTTGGAGTTTCAACTCAAAATGAGAAGGATAGGTGATATTATAATTTTTTTCTTTTTTCAAAATCTAACTGATAATTTACTACTTTTTGTAAAATAATTTAAGTTTTACTAAACTCTATGGTTTTTACATGCATTTATATGTAAATTATATATATATATATGTGTGTGTATATCTGTTACATATTTTAAAATTTATTTAATTATATGCATTTCATGTTTTATATGAATGTGAGAGAAGTTAGCAAACAAAATATAACTCCGTCGAAACTTTAAATTCGATGGAAAGACCAAAGACGTATCGACATTTGTTCATATATATATATATATATGTCCATGTAGACTACCAATGGATTGGTCTTTGTAGGAATAAAAGTGAATATGACAACAATAAAGGATAAGAACAAAAAAAAAGATTTAACAGTATCCAAAGCGCCGCATGAAGATATAACGCCAAATAAATGGCTTTGACCTCGTGAAGCTAAATCGCCACCACCGTCAAATGACTAATATAAATTCATCGTATGAGTCTTGACGATCTTATGCACAACAATGGCGGAAGAAAAGAATAAGAAGAGCATCATTGCTTCGGTCGATAGCGACGATGAGTACTCAGGTGAAGGTGATGGTTCAGATTCAGAGCATGCAGGACTGATTTCGCTTCTGGTTAAGCTTAGTTTAGCGGCGAAGAAGAAACTCTTAGTCTTGAGTCTGAGTGGTCTTCTTCTACTCCGTGTCCACAAAAAAGACATGCGTAAGAAAACTAAGAATCGCTCTCCTGATGCTTCTTGTGGGCCAAATCTTGGTAACGTTTCAATATCATTTTTATCAATATCTAGTTTGTTTTTATATATAGTTTAGCTTAAAACTGCGTTTTTTTTTATTGTTGCTGTGTAGTGTACAAGAGGCCATATGCAGAAGAGTTTATCAAGTTTTGTCTTGAGCGATTCGATGTTGGGATTTGGTCCTCTGCTTGCGAGTTAGTGTCTTCATTTCCCATCGTTATGAATACTGTTTAAAATTGAGTTCTTTGAGCTTTTTAGTGTACGTTGATACGATTCTTTATTTGTTTTGACTAATTAATAGGAATAACGTTGATATGGTTTTAAGCATTGTTCTCGAAGATTTGGAAGATAAGCTCTTGTTTGTATGGGTAAGAGTAGACTTGCTTATTTAGATTTGTAAGTGACCATTTATACACACTCTCTGATGATAAACTTTGTTTATGTACACTTTCTGATACTTTGTTTTAGGACCAAAAAAAGTGTACCGACAGTGGATTTAAGACATTAGAGAACAGTAAGGGCATGTTTATAGGGAGATCAGTTTAGGGTGTTCTTAGAGTATAAATATTGTGAAAATAATGTAAGATCAGTAGTTAAGAACTTTTGTTAAAAAGTTAGTTATTGGGAGAACATGTTTAAGATCTTAATATTTAATAATATAATATTCTTATAGAAATTTAAGAATGTTTAATAAATACATAGATTAATGTTTAATAAAAAATTTAAGAATGTTTAATACTATTTAATAATATAATGTTTATTAATATTCTTAAACTTCATGTACTTGTTCGGTTCTCATCATGGTAAAAATGTAGTATATGAAAAATGACATTCAAAAAAGAAGATAAAAAAGAGATAAAACTTTTTCTTTCACCATATTGATGTTTGACATACAGAGAAGTCTACATCAAAAAAAACCTCAACTACCATATCTCCATCAGGAGGACATTCCAAATCCTGCTACATAACCTCCGAGGTGTTTTTCCCAACCACGTAAACGTAATGCATTTCAAAAGAGCCAATTCACACTAATGTTACCAAGCCAGATCAGAAGAGGAAACTGGGCTAAAACTACAAAGATCAAGAGGTAGTGATGCCTGTTTGAGTCATAACTCCTAGCTTCCGCAAAGAGAACAGCTAGACAAAGGCCCGTGAAAGTATAGCCTGCATATGCCACAATATCCAAGAGGGGTGCTTCTCCGCTACCCAGTGAAAGCAATGATATCTTCAGCAGCATGACTTGCAAAAACCAGCAAGGATCAAAAGGTTGAACAAATGCAATCTAAAAGACATAAACAGGAATAGATACAAAATAAATAAAGAACTTACTTCCCATAGAGTCCTAGTGACAAACCAGCAAGAACAACGTAGGTTCCAAAATTCTAGTCCAGTGTCCCTGCGGTTGCAGCAAAACTCATATATGAGAATAATCTCAAATACAAAGCAAAAAAAAAAAAGCCATAATATAAAAAGTTTGAGTCTTACCCTGTGAAGGAATGGAAATAGAACAATCTTCAATTTGTTCCTCACATATTGGTCATTCACTTGAAAATAGTATTGGGGATCGGAGAAGTAACGACTTATCTGTTTATATATCAACTGGTTAAAACAAACAAAACACCCTGTATAGGAGAAAATCAAAGAGAGAGAAGAGGAGTTACTTACGTTGCTCTGCACATACTCAGAGGGGCTAGGCTGAGGAATAGCCAGATGCATTGGCATCCCAGGCTGAGGAATTCCCTGATGCATTGGCATCCCAGGCTGAGGTCCCATGTTATTATACATCTCTGGCAATTTAAACAAAACCAACACAAAGAGCTTACCGTTAGTAAACTACAAAGTCCCTTAACAAGTCCAAAACCATCAAACGTTTGCCCCAATGTAACTCAACCATGAATTTATATATTTTCTTTCTATCTATTGATCGAAATCATAACAACTTCACAGAGTTCGCTAAGCAAACCAGAGAATATACTACATTACTAATTTAGGGTTTTCCGATTTCATCCCTGACTAAACATACGCACATAATCCAGATTCCGGCCATGGGAAACGCAATTATTCGACAAGAAATCGCGAGAAAACTCCATTATTTGAACCGGACAAAATCGAAGATAAACATAAAAGGAAACACGGAGATCGGTCGCCTTCGTGTTTCAATGGCCGGACAGAGGAGACGACGGTGATGGGAACACAAATCTCTCGCCGTTTCGCATTGTCGTCGTTTGCGAGAGAAAAAGAAAAGATTATGAATAAAATGAAACCAATCTTTCTTTCAGAGCGTGACACGTCACACTTAAGATCAACAGAAGAACTGATCTTATTCAAGATCAATTGGGCCGATCTTATGGGTACTGTTCAATTAATTTTAATTTTAAAAGCCCTAAGATCACCCCATGTGATGCCCCGATAAATATGGCCTAAGAAGCCTATGTTCTTTAACGATCTCTCTAAAGTGTTTCAGTGCTTCAGCGACTTCTCTGCTTCAAACACCATCTTCATTGATGATGAGCCCTACAAAGCTCTTCTGAATCCGGTAAAAAGATCATTAATTGCTTTAATTATGATTCTTAATTATTGATCAGTTCAGTTCAGTTTTTATATACTATTTTCTATTTCTTTTGGTAATTAATCAGTTCAGTTATTTGTTTTTAACTTTAAATATTGATCTTGCTGTGCATGCAGGACAATACAGGTCTATTCCCAGTGAGCTATGATGCTTCTAACAAAAATGATAATTTACTTGGTATGCAAAGTTATAAACTTGTGATGTTCATCTCTTATCATTAGACATGCTTTTTAGTAATGGTTGGATTTTTTATTATTATGAATTTATGATAGATCCCGAAGGAGAGTTCTGCTCTTACTTGGATGGTCTAGCCAAATCATCGGATGTTCAAGCTTATATCAAAGAGCATTCGTTTGGACAGCCCAAGATCGATTCTTCTCATCCTGACTGGTCTTTCTACCGCAATGTCTCAAAGATTGCCTCTTAATCTTTGCATATTTTTCAGTTTGTTGAAGTTTCGTATTCTCAATAATGCCCTTCTTTTGGCTTACTACTGAACTCATAAAAAAGCCTACTTATTCCATTTCTAATAATAAAGTTAAATCACTTATGTCCATCATTTGTTAAATCCTCGCAAGTGTTTGAAATTTAGCAAGGTATACGATATGTTTAGACAAAGAGAAGCAATATGAACGAAAAATAGTTTAATATTATTGTCCATTGGATTGTAAACAAACCAATGTGCTGAATGTTTAGAATTTCAAAAGGAGAGATAATATATATATAGACTTATTAACTTTAAAGTCTTTATTAGTTCAATATTAAAAGTTTCTGATGAGCCTACTTCTGGTTGTGCCACCCTAGACTAGGAATGGAGCTTCCCGCGTTCCTGGCTGTGCAACTTGTCCTGTTGATGAGGAAGCCAGCTCGCTTGGTATTCTAGGTGCAATATTCGCAGCTTGGGACTCATCGTCTTTCTCATGAGAGATGTAAGGGCCTCTCATGTATTGTTGTTGGACTTGTACCATCATGATTGAGAGAGCCATTGAATTTGGTATCCCGGCTGAAAAATTCACAGTTTGAGACCCGTCGCTCCTGTTCTGAGAGTGAGAAGAGCCGCTTATCATGTTTGGTTGTCGGACTTGTCCCCTGGCTGAGAAATCCAGTGTGCGTGGGACAGTAGGGACAATCATCACAGCTTTGGACTTATCATTTGGGCCGCCTATCATATCTTGTTGTTGGACTTGTCTTGAGGAGGAAGCCAATGATTGTGGAATAACGGGTGCAACAGCCAGCGGATGGCTCTCAGCGATTCTCCTCTCAGGCGGATTTGTGACCAACGGCCAGAAACTGCCAACCACAACCTGTAATAATGAATTACAATAAGATAGCTTCAAACCATTGAACCACAAATAAAGAAGATGATGTTTGTTTCTTACTTGGACTGGACTTGCTGCAGTGAGACTACCGACTAAAACACCACCAAAGAGGGCTCCATCTGCTCCACCAATCGTAATCCGCCACTCTCCCGTCTTAGTCCTCACTTCTCCGCTCTCCCATATCTCCATTGAACTTTTCAGAGATACTATGGCATACACATCCTACACCAAAATGTTATTACAACGTATCGAAATGCATGGTATACATTTTGAAACACGAACATGCAAATTAAGACAACTCATTAATATAATTAATCTATAGCTAAGACCAATTTTTCTAAGCATCCTTCCAACATGAACCATTGAGTTATAAGATTCCAAGATTGGACTGCAAAAACCGAGTTCATCGTATTATACCTTAAACGTCACGACTTCGCGGGATCTAAGGAGCGTTTGAATCTTGATGTTAGCAACCAAACCATTTGCCGACAGCACACTTATTCCACGAGAACCATTTACCGTGAAAGACATAATCCTTTCGATTATATCCTGTATAAAAACCATAAATATTTACAAAAACATCCCATCTTCAACACATATATGATATATACTAAGAGTCAAGGACCAAATAGCTCTTGAAGCAAATAAACAAAGCTGTTAGTACTTGACACATATATGATACCCTCATCACCCGCTCTACCTAAGATTGAACAGTATGTGTAACCTTGTAGAGATAAATAACAATGTTACGTACACGTCAAAATAACCAAAAACTACAAATGAATGAAGAATCTTACTGTTATCGTATGTTGTAAAACTAATTTAAAAGATCCGATATTTATGTAAACCACTTTACTCACAAATATATTGATGATTCATTAAAGTTAGCTCATATAATTATTTACTGACTTAAATAAATTTGCTTACCTTCTATGCTAAAAAGAATCTAAAACCATAGCTCCATCAAAAACTCGAGTTAAACTGGGCTAAATTTTTTGTTAAAGAGTTTTTGTTATAATACATGTTTTCGTGGATTAAAACTATATATATTGTGTGTTTTTAAAGAGCCTTCGTTAGACATATATATATGTATACTAACTATGTTGTGGAGGATTGAAGAGAAATGTTTTTAACTTTGATCGAAGGATATATAGTATAAAAAATTAATCTAAATCTAAATCCACAGTTAAGAAACTCAAACAATACTTTTTCAACAACAAGAAATGAAATAAATAAACAGGTATGCATAAGTTATATACTTACCTCTCCTGTGTTAACTGTGAAGAAATGCGGCCTGAAGTCCCCTCCTCCCAAAGTCATAGACATGTCGTCACCTCCAATCCAAAAAAAAAACATCCAAATCAAAACCTGAAGATCTAATATAACAAAAGAAAGACTACAAGGGATTTTCCAAGAAATTTCCATTTGATTGAACAACGTAACCCTAGATTCATTAATTTCTCTAATCGTTATGTTTATATTTCCTTGCACACAAGATCGACATATAGCAGATTAATTTTGTTGTCCCCTCGTCAATAACGAAACTCATATATATAGTTAATATTTGTAAAAGAGCTCAAAGCTTTACCAGCACTACTGTTCATCAACGACGAACTCTTCTTTCTTCTTCTTCTTCTTTGATCAGAAGACGACCTCTTCTTCTGTGTCCCATCTTTACTGAGGAACTTCCCTTGTGCATCGCGCCCGTAAATTATACCTCTCCTCCCCCTCATGCTGGTGGAGCCATCCTCTACGGTAACTGGTGCCGCTACGGCGGTCTGCGTGACCGGAGAGGGAGAGATATGCCTTGATGAGTTCAAGACTGACAAGGGAGTGGGGGTCCTGTTTAGAACCGTGATTTTGTTTTGTGCAAAGTTAAGATCCATGATAAGAGACTGGAAATGAAAGGGGAATTCGAGTGAAGTTTTTTTTTTTTTTGGGGGTAAGACACAATTCGAGAGTGAAGATAGAGATATAGCTAGATTTTGTGATTTATAAAACTCTTCCAGGTCATTGTATACATAGGGAAATTAAAGATAGTTTGGAAAGAAAAAATTTAGCCGTTTCATAATTATTATGTTGCATGCATGTGCCAGTTTGCAAAAACTGTATATCTTTTATGTATTGTGTATGTATAGATATTAATAAAAATAGCATTTTAAAAAGTCTAGTAATAATTATATTAAAAAGTTAAATAAATTATAATATTGTCTGTCCAAATAAACTTTCGCTTTTTTGATTTATTTATAAAGATAAGAAAGTTTAATTAATGACTTTACTAAAATTAGATTGGTAAATTTAAGTAAAATTAATTAATAATAGATTCGATAAACTTTTTTTTTGTCAACATAAATTTGATAAATTTACTTAATATAAATTTATAACTTAGATAATTTGGATTAAAATCGACAAGTATGTGTATAAGATAACATATGTTACAAAAAAAAATGTATAGAATCGAATAAATGTTTAGTAAAGAGTTTTTTATTTAATGCATCTGCTGATCAAATATTTTAAAAATTATTATGGCTAAATTTCTATTTTAAAAGTTATTTTGTCGTTAAGTTGTTACGTAGTATTATGGAGAGGTCGTTATAAACGGTTTAACCATTATAGCTAAATTTCTATTTTTAAATTTATCTTGTCGTTAAGTTGTTATGTAGTATTATGGAAAGGTCGTTATAAACGGTTCAAATACCGTTAAAATATCTGAAATTCCACGTGTCTAAAAATTGTTTACTAATTCCATATTTGACACTTAAAACCTATTGTAAAAAAAAATTTTAAAAGTTTTAACAAATTTTGAAATTTTATTTTAGGTTTCAACTCAACAATATATAACTCTAATTACTGGATACAGATACAAAATAAAAACACAAATAAACTAGCTAAATATAGTCAAAACTACAAATGTTTGAAAGACAATCCAACTCTAGTTACATATTTATATACCATAAGATTAATCGAACTAACATGGCACACATATATAACAAATGAACATTATAGTATAGAAATTATATAAACAAGTGAACATTATAGTATACAATATTTATCCAATGGATGTTAAATGCATCTATTCAGGAATTAAATTTCAAAAATAAAATCATGAAACAGAGAAAGCATTTGATTTTTTTTTAATTGGTATACAACAGTAATTAAACTTGAGTATTTTATATAACTAATAAAATATTATTTTATTAAACAATGTCAGAAAATATAAAATTTAGGAGTTTGAATCAGTAGGACCAAATACACTAAAAGCAAAATCGTAAAAAATGGGAAAGAAAAAAAAAGGAATCAAAAACGACGGTTTCTTTTTCAGTATAAGCAAAATACACGAGTATAGTTTGTAGTTATCTCTCATTTTTTAAAATTATAGTAACGTCTAAACAGGGAATAAGACAAAGGAGAAAAAAAAGATTCTTACCAGTTTTGATAAGTTCAAAGAACCTTTAAGTTATTCAAAAAGAGAAAGAAATTGGTAATATATCCGGAAAAACATCAACGACAAAAAATGGTATTCTAGTAAAACAAAGACTGGCAAATTTCGAAAATGGTATAATAAATCTTCACATTGATACCAAAAAAAAAAAAAAAAAAAAAAAAAAAAAAAAAAAAAANAAAAGACTGGCAAATTATATTTCTTGCCAGTGAAACCGATGAATAATGTGCTGTAACGTATTAACGCCTCTTTCCAAACTCGTAACTTATAAAAAGAGTTTTTTGACATCTAGCTCTTCCCAGTTTTGAAAGTATTTTCATTTTGTGTTGATTACAACATTAGAATCCTTCATAAAATAAACTATTTTTCACTTTTAAGCCCATGAGCCAATGCCCAACAATTCCATGCGCCAACGATAAAACCAAAACACACATACTAAGCCGACCCAAACGGAAAGAGCCTTGCTGAATGATATTGACCCAACGAGAAGTGTTTGTCCAAAGTAATTTTAAGATGACCCAAACTCTCTACTCTTAACTTTCCTATGAATAAGTACTCCTAGTGGCAAATCACGTAAGTTTTGTTTTATAACTAGTTACAGTGGTAGTTGTATATGTATAATTAGATTGTAAATCACATTTTATTCATCAATGTATTAAGATAATTCTTTTAAGTAGGAATAAACACAAACAGTGCATATTTTTTGATCGAGCAACCTACAGTTTTAAAACTTTGATTAATAAGAATGGAGGATGTAAAAACTTTAGTAAAAATTACTATGATCAGCCAGCCTTTTCAACCAAGATGAAAATCACAACGCCAATTGCGCCTATCATTCCTCCTTTTAGGCTTTCTATAATAATTTAACTTTATAAATTAGTTAAGGGGTCTCAAAAAAAAAAATGTCGGGTTGGTAAAAAAAAACGATAAGAGCGAGAGCTTGAGAGAGAAAAGAAAAAGAAAGTGCAAAGCTGACTTTGTTTTCCAAACAAAATCATCAACTGTCGCGTCGTACCAATCATGGCTCCACCATGTTATTTGTTAATTTTTTTGTCGGCACACTCTTAAGTTAATTTGAATTATTTGATTTTATAACACACAAAACAATAAAACACTTTTACTTTTTACTTAAACCATATTTTCATACTCGAGATAGACCATGTTAGTAAATGTTTTATCGACTATGTGTTGTGTATTAGTGGAAATGGGACATACTAGAGACTACCAAAACAAATTTGAGAGCTAAAAGAAACATGGCATTTGTTGTAAATTGTATATGGTGTAAGTCATTTGAATATGTCAGCATTCTTGAATTTATAAACAGTAAACCGGCTTTCACAATATGTCAGCATTCTTGGTGTCAAAAAGAATGCTAAAATGTTCTAAATTTGTGTTTACTTAACATCCAAATAGAGAAAACGAATTGCACAAAATAAATTTAAATGCTCTCAGATAGAGACACAAGTTAAAGCAATATACATATACACAGTGGCTAACTTTTTCAAAGTTTAGGGTAAACTTTTTTATTCCAGGGCGTAGGGTCATGTTCACCCACAACATGGAGTGGAAAACATCAATCATTTATTCACACAACCACCACCATTCCTACTTTTTTTTTTTTTTTTTTTTTTTTTTTTTTTTTTTTTTTTTTTTNTTTTTTTTTTTTTACCATTCCTACTTTTTACCTTTTTGTCACTAATAATTTACCTTCATCTCCTTCTTTGTAACATATCTATCAAACCAGATCTTAAAAAAAACTGATTAAAGAACATTTGATTTGTGTTTATACAAATGCGAGTTTACTTGAACAAATCCTTATGTTTTATATGCAAATTTAACATAGGAAGGTACATTATCCTTCATGAGTTCTGTTACTAATCACTGCTATGTACGTAACTTTTGTTTTTCACTTTCTTCAGTTTTTGTTTTTTCTCTTTTTTTCTTTCTCCCCTTCTAGACTCACACTTCTGACACAGCCTGCATTCAAAAAAACACAACACAACAGAATCAGACCATTAAAAATTAAAAAGAAAAAAGCAAAAGATTCCACAACTTTGTCGTTATTACCAATCTCTGTTTTTACAAAACGATACAGTTTCCTCACTCTTCACACTCTTCACACTCACTCTTCTCTTTCCCGCTCACTCACTCATCCGCCATGTATATCAAAACACTTCCTTATCTCCTCCTCCTCCTTCTCCAACTCTCAATCTCATTCGCTCAAAACGACACAAACGCACTCACACTCTTCCGCCTCCAAACCGACACACACGGCAACCTCGCACGAAACTGGTCCGGCTCCGACGCTTGTGCCTCCTCATGGCAAGGCGTTTCTTGCTCACCATCTTCACACCGCGTCACCGAACTCTCTCTCTCTTCCCTCTCGTTACGAGGACCTTTAACCTCTCTCTCCTCCTTAGACCAGCTCCGTTTCCTTGACCTCCACGACAACAGACTTAACGGCACCGTTTCACCTCTCACGAACTGTACTAACCTCAGACTCGTTTATCTCGCCGGTAACGATCTCTCCGGTGAGATACCTAAAGAGATCTCATCTCTTAAACGAATGATACGTCTCGATCTCTCTGATAACAACATCCGTGGAGTGATACCTAGAGAGATCCTCGGGTTTACCCGGGTTTTAACGATCCGGCTCCAGAACAACGAGTTAACGGGTCGGATCCCGGATTTTTCTCAGATGAACTCGCTTCTTGAGTTGAACGTTTCGTTCAATGAGTTGCACGGTAACGTCTCCGACGGTGTGGTGAAGAAATTTGGAGAATTGAGCTTTTCCGGTAACGAAGGATTATGCGGGTCGGATCCTTTACCGGGTTGTACTTTCACAAACGACCCGGAATCTTCCAATACGGATCAGATTGTTCCTTCGAACCCTACTTCGATTCCGCATTCTCCGGTTATCGCCGAAGAACCGAGAATTCACGGTCACAGAGGGGTTAAACCGGGAATAATCGCGGCGGTTATCGGTAGTGGTGTTGCGGTTATTGTTTTGGTATCTTTCGGTTTTGCTTTCTGTTGTGGGAGATTAAACCGGACCGGTGGAGGATCCAAAACCGGAAGCGTAGAGAGTGGTTTCGTAGGTGGAGGAGGAGGAGAAGGGAAGAGACGAAGCAGTTACGGGGAAGGAGGGGAGAGTGATGCGACGTCGGCGACAGATAGGAGCAGGCTTGTGTTTTTCGAGAGGAGGAAACAGTTTGAGCTTGAGGATTTGTTGAAAGCTTCTGCGGAGATGCTTGGTAAAGGGAGTTTAGGTACGGTGTACAAGGCGGTGTTAGACGACGGCTCGACGACTGTTGCGGTGAAACGGCTTAAAGATGCGAATCCTTGTCCGAGGAAAGAGTTTGAGCAGTATATGGAGATTATTGGTAGGCTTAAACACCAAAACGTTGTTAAGCTCAGAGCTTATTACTATGCTAAAGAAGAGAAGCTCCTAGTTTATGAGTATCTCCCCAATGGAAGCTTACACTCCCTTCTTCATGGTAAAGCTTAACTTTTATCAATTGGGTCACTCGTTAGTGCCAAAATTTTTTGATTTTTTTAATCACATTGAGTAATCAAAGTTTTGATTTTTGTGAATGGTGTTTATTAGGGAATCGTGGTCCTGGAAGGATTCCATTGGACTGGACCACGAGGATTAGTCTAATGTTAGGAGCAGCGAGAGGATTAGCAAAGATTCACGACGAGTATAGCATTTCAAAGATCCCTCACGGCAATGTCAAATCATCTAATGTGCTATTGGACAGAAACGGTGTCGCATTAATAGCGGATTTCGGTTTATCACTTTTGTTAAACCCGGTTCACGCTATCGCCCGGTTAGGAGGTTACCGTGCGCCGGAACAGTCAGAGATCAAACGGCTCTCTCAGAAAGCTGACGTGTATAGCTTCGGTGTGTTGCTCCTAGAGGTTTTAACAGGAAAAGCTCCCTCGATGTTTCCGTCACCGTCGAGACCTAGATCAGCGGCGTCGGTAGCTGTGGAGGAAGAGGAAGAAGCGGTGGTTGATTTGCCGAAGTGGGTTAGGTCGGTGGTGAAGGAGGAATGGACGGCGGAGGTGTTTGATCCGGAGCTTTTGAGGTATAAGAACATTGAGGAGGAGATGGTGGCGATGCTCCATATCGGTTTAGCTTGCGTCGTGCCGCAGCCGGAGAAGAGGCCAACGATGGCTGAGGTTGTTAAGATGGTTGAGGAGATTAGAGTTGAGCAATCTCCGGTGGGTGAGGATTTTGATGAGTCAAGAAACTCAATGTCGCCGTCGTTGGCTACTACCGAAGACTGCTAAGTTTGGTTTTCGTCAGTGGCTTTTGTAGTAATATGTATCGTTTGGATCTTGGTCGATTTTAAGGTTTCTTGCCTTGAATCCTCGATTTGCAAACTTGTCGGAGTTTTTTTAAGTTATGTTTTTGTGTCGTCACTGTACTAATGTGATTTCGTAAAGTTGTGGGTTTTGTGGATTTATAAAGCCGTTTCAAATATGTGTTAAGGCCCATTAAAGCTCATGTGTCTTCTTCGGTTGATTAGCAAATAGCAATTGCTAATTTTGATTATTGAATTGAACCAAAAACTCGAACGCACCTTGATTAATGCTTCTAGAACGGTGGATGCTTTTATCTCCACTCGTAAATTGTCTTCTTGGTTGAAGAGTCAGCCCTTTGGATTTGACCTTTCAGGTACCTTTTGAGCCCATAAGGTTATGATTGGCATCTGTATTAACTAAATTAACGAATGGTCAAGCACATGATTAGCCAATATAATCAGACAAATACCATGGATTCCTTTTCATTTCTAGAAGCGAATCTTTAACAAATAAACAGTTTTACATCATGGGTTTCTGATAGTTGAAGTGTTAAACCATAAAGTTTCAATGGTAACAAAAATAGATTCGTAATTTTAAAATCATACAATCGTGAAAAAATTAGCTTTTATTATACCATAAAGGCAAGTTTAATGGTATTTAATTTGATTAGTGCGACGTCTCGTAAGTCGTAACTGAAAAACCCTCTGGCGCGTGAGGCAAATTTGACCCCTTCCCCACGAAAAATTAAACTTGAAGAATACGAAACCAGCTACGTTGCTCCTCATTTGCTGCTACCACGTGTACGACTAAGACCGTCGTTGTGAGCTCATTGACATTTGTAGATCCTATTTGGGAAAACGTCCTAGTTCCACATGAAAATTATCACATCTTACTAGATAAAGCCAGAACTTTCACCTCGTCTTAAATATCTCTGCACAAATGTCTCTCATCCTATATCTCTCCAAATCCAAAATTTTATTTCTAAATCTCCTTGAATCCATAATTCTCATCAATTTCTCCATAAATACAGGTTTAATTGGTTAATTATTGGTTTATTGGTTGTCTAACCAACTAACAAAAGTTGTAAACCGATTTCAACCTGATTTCGACCCGTTTATATAATTAAATCACCAATTCTTTTTTATTTTTTAAATCTCTTTTCCCCATCTCAACGAACACTATATCATATTTTCATTAACGTTTAACCAGATCATCCACATCAAATAACCCAGAGAGAAGAAGAAATAGAAAAATCCATTTAAACAAATATGACCAGATCTCAAAAATGTCAAAGCTCAATACAAACAAAGATAAAGCAACTGTGAACTTCTAAAAACCCAAAAAAAA
>NC_025688.1:23613035-23613901 GCF_000633955.1 Camelina sativa
GATTCGATTTCTCGTGGTGTGATGCAGACTATCACCAAGAGACGTTGGAGAATCTGAAGATTGCTGTGAAGAGCACTAAGAAGCTTTGTGCTGTATGTTATTCTCTTTTTCTCTGGTTTTTTTTTTTGCTCTTAGTTGATTCTTTGGATTTGGCAACTCGATTAGTTGGTAAAATGCTATAATCTTATGGATTGCTAGGTTATGCTAGACACTGTGGGACCTGAGTTGCAAGTTATTAACAAGACTGAGAAAGCTATTTCTCTTAAAGCTGATGGCCTTGTTACTTTGACTCCGAGTCAAGATCAAGAAGCTTCCTCTGAAGTCCTTCCCGTTAATTTTAATGGGCTAGCGAAGGTTCTATAGATAACCCTTACCGTATAGTTTTGCTTTTTCTATATAGGGTTTTGATGGATTTTTATTTGTTTGATTTATGCAGTCAGTTAAGCGTGGTGACACTATCTTTGTTGGACAATATCTCTTCACTGGTAGTGAAACAACTTCAGTTTGGCTTGAGGTATATGAATAGTTTGCTTATAGAATTACTCTACGGTGTTCTCTGAAATTTGATTTTTAGAATGGTTGTGTTGTGAGAAGACTAACCATTTAAACAAACCTTCAGGTTGAAGAAGTTAAAGGAGATGACGTCGTTTGTGTGTCTAGAAATGCTGCTACTCTGGGTGGTCCGTTGTTCACATTGCATGTCTCTCAAGTTCACATTGATATGCCAACCCTCACTGAGAAGGATAAGGAGGTCAGTGTTGCTTATAATTTTACATATCTGAATGACCACTTTTCTCTGTCTTTCGTAATATTCTAGCTTATCTGTTGGAGTGTTTTTACTAATTTTTTTTTTTTTTTTTTTTTTT
>NC_025688.1:23618072-23625414 GCF_000633955.1 Camelina sativa
TTTTTTTTTTTTTTTTTTTTTTTCTGTTCTGATTGTCTTCTAGGTTATAAGTACGTGGGGAGTTCAGAATAAGATCGATTTTCTCTCATTATCTTATTGTCGACATGCAGAAGACGTTCGCCAGGTCCATTTTCTTTTCACAACAGTTTTTTTTTCATACTGCCTTTCATGTGACTCCTTTCTTTACTTACTACTGATTCGGAGCTTCTGATACATTTGAATTATCACTTTTTCTGCCACAACACAGGCCCGTGAGTTGCTTAACAGTTTGGGTGACCTCTCTCAAACACAAATATTTGCGAAGATTGAGAATGAAGAGGTAAGTTAATTGCATTCATTCTTTCTTTATATATATTTCCTTCTGTAACTTTTCCTTCATTGGAATTGGGGATGGTGCTGTTAATATTTACATGTGTCTTTGATTTTAGGGATTGACCCACTTTGATGAAATTCTACAAGAAGCAGATGGCATTATTCTTTCTCGTGGGAATTTGGGTATCGATCTACCTCCGGAAAAGGTATGTTGACTGTCACTCAAATTAATTTGTTTGGGTCCAAAGCCGACACATTTTCTAATTAGATTTGTGGGTGTCTCATTAGAATTTAGAGTATTAGTGATATTTTGGAGCGTACTAACTTGACCCTAAATCTTGCACAGGTGTTTTTGTTCCAAAAGGCTGCTCTTTACAAGTGTAACATGGCTGGAAAGCCAGCCGTTCTCACTCGTGTTGTAGACAGTATGACAGACAATCTGCGGCCAACTCGTGCAGAGGCAACTGATGTTGCTAATGCTGTTTTAGATGGTATGTTTAATCCCCGAAATATGTATGTTGTATATCTGGATCATAGTTTTGGTCATAACTTGAAGTGGGTTTCTTCCGTTTCACTGTCCGCAGGAAGTGATGCAATTCTTCTTGGTGCTGAGACCCTTCGTGGATTGTACCCGGTGGAAACCATATCAACTGTTGGTAGAATCTGTTGTGAGGTAGGCTTTATTTTCTAGTACTATGGTATTATGATTTCCACTGCGTTCTTAGCATCTCAATCATCTGAGCTATGATTTGTCATCTGCTTTTCTCTTACGCATTTTTGTACTTGTTTACAGGCAGAGAAGGTTTTCAACCAAGATCTGTTCTTCAAAAAGACTGTCAAGTATGTTGGAGAACCAATGTCCCACTTGGAATCTATTGCTTCTTCTGCTGTAAGTCTCTCTTCTGCGTCACCTACAAAAGCTGAGAATTTTCCCTGCATGTTGTTTATTTCAGTCATCATTTCTAATTGAGAGGCTTAATTTCTGCTTGATATCAGGTACGGGCAGCCATCAAGGTTAAGGCATCTGTAATTATATGCTTTACCTCGTCTGGAAGAGCAGCAAGGTTCACACCATTCCTTCTGGCTTTAACTATTCCTTCATTTAAATGCTTTGTAGCTGTCTACTGAATGTTTCTTCCATCTCTATGAAGGTTGATTGCCAAATACAGGCCAACTATGCCCGTTCTCTCTGTTGTCATTCCCCGGCTTACGACAAATCAGCTGAAGTGGAGCTTTAGCGGAGCCTTTGAGGTAAACTTCACTCTGATTGTGTGAATTTGGAAAACGAATTGGGATTTTTCTAATGCAACTTGCGGAATTTCAAATTCAGTGATTACAGTTGTTACTTAATTATGCTTGCGTATCCTATTTATCAATTGTCCACATTGATTCAAAGGGAATAGCAACTCTTAAATCTGCTGTATGATTGCAGATTAAAAGTTACACAAGTAAAACTTTTGTCATATATGACAACATTTTGATTATTGCTCAAACATAACATTGTGTTTGTGTATATTGTTGTCTCAGGCAAGGCAGTCACTTATTGTCAGAGGTCTCTTCCCCATGCTTGCTGACCCTCGTCACCCTGTAAGTCTCTATTGCAATAAGAATCTTTCAAATTTAGTGTTGTGGTTGCAATTGTAAACTCTAGCCCGGTTTGAAACCGTATTTTCTCAATGTATTGTGAAATCCTTTGCTCAGGCGGAATCAACAAGTGCAACAAATGAGTCAGTTCTGAAAGTGGCTCTAGACCATGGGAAGCAAGCCGGAGTGATCAAGTCACATGACAGAGTTGTGGTCTGTCAAAAAGTGGGTGATGCGTCTGTGGTCAAAATCATCGAGCTAGAGGACTAAAAGAAGCAGAGTCAGGAATGAGTCTCGTCTGTCTTTTTTTTTTTTTTTTGGTTACTAATCAATTTTCTTTCCTTCACTAAAACTCTTGGTGCTTTCCAAGAAATTACTTGCGATTCTTGTTTCGCCGGCGATATGCTAGATATCGGAGTGAAAATATTTCTCCTGGACTTCTGATTTTGTATTTTAGGAGATTGATGTTTCCAAGTTATGCTATAAACCACTTCCTACCTTATTCATAATATCTACATTCCTTAGTAAATAGTTCTATATCTATTTTCTTAGCAACATTGAGTTATCTAAAACTTTTATCAAAATATTGCAGTTGCTAGCCTGGCATACCCAATAAAATAGTGAAATCTATGTGTTTGAAACGTTAAAAACTTAGAAACCATTAAAAAATATAAGCAATTAAATCTCTTATTTTATTGATAAGAATGAAATACGAAGACTATATGCAATTATAAGTTTTCATATAAGATGCTATTACAATGAACTACAAATCTGCAAAAACGTGGAAGTTCTTGGAGTCAAGGGCAATGAGCCTAAGAGCTGCTATGGCAGCAGCAACAGACATCAAACTGAAGAAGGCAACGTTGAGCCAGTGCCATAGCTTTTGCAAAGGATTAAGCTTATTGTTCTTAGCTTTATAGTACATGTGGTTGGCTAGAATGAATGTGAGAGGGAATGTGCTCACTGCACCCGTGAGGCTCATGAAGTCCCCGAGGAACGGTAAGAGCGCTGAGAGAAGCGTGCTAACCGCTATGTACCCGCCTCTCGTCATGATCCTAAACAACAAGTTCTTCAAAGCCAATGGGTTTCCTTTGATACCAAACTTTGTGTCCATGTCGGACTTGCAAAAATCTACAACAAAAACTGAGTAAGAACGGATTGAGTCACAACGGTTTTCTGACTCTCGAGAAGAGAAACTTACGTGCAAAGAGATAACGGATTGAAGAATAGCAGAGATGTTGGCAAGGGCTTTGACCCAAACTGGGCCATTAACGTTGTTTAGAAGATATGCCGAGGTTGAGGATCCGTAAACCCAATATCCGACGAATACAACCGTGAACATCGGTAAAAGACCCACCGTGAATTGAAAGTATAGGGCCTTCATCATGTTTTTCACAACCGGTTGCTTTACTGTTGCCTATCATTGAGGGAAAAAGAAGTGTCAATAAAAAGGATCATTTATGCGTTTGCGTTTACATGTGAAATGCTTGTAACAAAATCATAATTTTGGATTGAAGTTTAAACATTTTAAGTAATATTAAACCTGCATATCTAGCTAAATGCACATAAGTAAACTTCACCTGAATTTCTGGAAGCATCCCAGTGTTGTTGAATACGAAAACTAGTGTTGCGGCTGCTCCAGTGATGGTAAAAAGTTTGTTTAATGGTGATCCTTGTATCTCGTAATCTCTTGAAGGTGCTTTGACTCCTACAAAAAGGAAGAACCTGAACTATATAAGTAGCTATAAAATCCAAAAGTAATGACTGAAGCCTGATCATCATCTATGTTTTACCATCTTTAACCGATAGCACAATTGCTACAATGATATAGATGAGGCTGAGGAAGGTAGAAACCGCAAGCCAGATCCCAAGAGCTGATAAATGAGGAATACCAATAGCAAAAACCGCACAAATCAGACCAGCAATGGCTATAAAATGAGGTAGTTTCATGGCATGATCATCCCTGAAAAGCACATAAACAGCCTGCAAGGAAAACAGAACACACACCCCAAGATAACTACCTTGGCTCACAAGAATCAAGAATCAAAAGAGAGAAAAATGTTTATTACCTTTAAGGCAGAACCAGCTAAAATGATGAATCCACAATTAATCATGAAAAGATTGACATATTGCAACACCCATGTTAGACGATAAGCCTTTCTACCGTAAATGAACCCGGCGAGGTCTCTATAGCGGATGTGCCTTTTGCCACCAAACTCATGAAGCTTGGCTATGAGAGTGTTTGCATAGAGTGAGATCGCAGTAGCAAGAATAAGACCAAGCACACCACCAATCCATCCTAAAGGAACCATGACTGTTCCTGAATATCCCAACACGTATGCGCTGTTTACACTTGTTGTCAGAACGAACGCTGCCTGGAACCATGAATCTGTACATTCCACGAAACATACTATTTAGCTTCTCCCACTATGCGACCACTATAAGGTTGTAAAACGTTTTCAAGGGTAGAGAGAGATATATTACAACATTTTTATCGCGTGCTTAACATTGAAACTAAAAAGAGGGGGAAAACGAACTACACACCGCTGCTAATCTGATGAGCAGTGTCAGGGATTTCGATATCAACATCTTCTCCGACATTGTTTATGCGGTTCTTAGAGTTCATTATTTTCAAATGGTTATTGTGTCTCTTGAGCTAAGCAGAGCCTTTCTCTTTATAATAAAACAATTAATCGGAAAAGACTATGGTGTGAAAATAAGAAGTGGCAGAGTAGATATTTAAAAGGTTTTAGAAATGACAAGTTGTTGAACAGTTTCCAAAAATGAGGTGAGCCGGAGATATTTCCTTTGGAATTGAGTGGTTCAAAGCTAGACACAAAAACCTGCATTATTCACAATCATTTACTGCAAAATGGGAATAATGTATGAACAAAGTCTACCAATATAACCGAAAACTCTAATGATAGTAATGTTGGACTTATCACAAAAACTTTCCAGAAGACAAACCAAATCTGTAAATATATGTGGCTGTGGAGATAATACACACTTTAAATGTTTCTTTTAGACCGTTGAAGTGATAGAGACATGTATAGGGGAAGTGAGTGAGTGTAGTTAGCTTGATCGATCATTAAAGAAGATTTTTTTGGACATTTATGCCGTCTTGTTGTTAGACAGAATAAGACTAGATACGAAAATATGTAATGAGACACGAAAGACAATAACAAGTCAAAAGTTTGAGAGTACTAATTTTTGACTTTTTTTTTTTGATCGTTTAAAAAGCAGCTGAGACCACACAGATTTCTTATTAGAGTTTTGACATTTTTCTTGTTTAGTTAATTAAAAAGTGGCCGGTACCTCTATATCAACATTTTCATGCCCAACCAATTTTGAGCCAATCTTGTTTGAATACTTAAAAATCATTATTTTTCAAATGTGACATCACAAGCAGGTTAATCCGTTGTAATTGAAATAATTCGTTTTTTTTTTGTTGTTTCTAAAGCATGTATAACACTGATTATAAATCCAAAGCTAGAATTTAAAGTCTTTACTTTTTGGTCAATCATTTTTAAGATCCCTAAATATCTTTAATTATTTGATTTATATCAAACGTAAGTAGGTAAAGAACAAAAAGCGCCCGTGGCCTAATGGATAAGGCGTTTGACTTCTAATCAAACGATTGTGGGTTCGAGTCCCACCGGGCGTGCCTATTCTTTTTTTTATTGTTACCATTTAATAGCCTAGCTCATTTCTTTTGACATTTTGGTCGGCCTATTCTCATACTTAGTATTAATTGTCGGTCTGTTATCTCGTGAGTAGTTTAGTAGTACAAACAACAGTGCTAATCAATTTTTAGCTAAGCCTTTAATTAAAATACACTCTTCCGTCATCGGTATTGCCACGTGTCAGCCGTCGATCTTCGTCTCTTCCCACGTAACCCTTTTTTTTTTTTTTCACTTGCGGAAAAAAAAATCGAAGCTCTCTCGATTGACAACATGAGATAGAAACAGAGCACTCTCACTTCATCGCCATCGCTATGGCTCTCGAGCATCATCATCACTTCTTTATTCTCCGTTTCTAAGGCGAGCGAGGTTTTTTTTTAGATAGGGGGCACATGGGGTCGTCTTTTTCGAACCTCAACGGTGACAGTAACGGTTTAGCAACCGGACCGAGTCTCGGCGATATACCTGAGAGCTGCGTTGCTTGCGTGATTCTTCACCTAACTCCGCCGGAGATTTGCAATCTGGCTCGTTTGAATCGAGCATTTCGTGGCGCGGCTTCGTCTGATTCTGTGTGGGAGAAGAAGCTGCCAAGTAATTACCATGATTTGCTTGTTCTGTTGCCTCCGGAGAGATATCAGAGTCTCTCTAAGAAGGATATTTTCGCTTTGCTCTCTCGTCCTATCCCTTTCGACGATGGTAATAAGGTTTGTTCGTTCAACTTTTGCTTTGGTTTGATTTGGAATTGGGAAATTAGGGCTTTTTCTTGTGTTTGTGGATGGGAATTGGGAATTGTGAAGCTATCTCTCTAAGGTTATAACAATGTCTTGTGTTGATGATAAATTGGCTACAGGAAGTGTGGATTGATAGATTGACAGGACGGGTTTGTATGGCGATTTCGGCTAGAGGAATGGCTATAACTGGAATTGAAGACCGTAGATATTGGAATTGGATTGCAACTGATGAATCAAGGTACATTGAAAACTTTACAAGGTTCAGCTATTAGATAACCTAAGGAGCATTGCAATACTTGGGTTATTTGATCCTGAGTTTGTTCAACTGTTTGATCCTTCTTAGTTCTCAGTTTCTTCTAGGTTTAGAACAAGTTTGAAAGTTTGCTTCAGCGTTACAGTTTTGATGAGTGGTCTATTTATATGTATGTGATTCAGCTAGCTTTTAGGTTTTGGAATATTACTTATTGTTATGGTCTATCAAGACTTGCAGACTGGTTAGGCTAATGACAAATATCAAGTTTCTGCATTAGAGGATATATATTCCATTTGAAAGTAGAATACACTCATGCAACATTACATTCGTTGATTCTGTTTACTTTGACAGGTTCCATGTTGTAGCCTACTTACAGCAGATTTGGTGGTTTGAAGTAGATGGGGTGGTGAGATTTAATCTTCCTCCTGGTGTATACTGTCTATCATTCAAAATACACCTTGGGAGATTCTCGAAAAGGTTGGGAAGACGTGTTTGCCATTTCGAACACACACACGGTTGGGAGTTGAAGCCTGTTCGGTTTTCGCTTTCAACTTCAGACGGGCAAGAGGCGTCATGTGAGTATTATTTGGCTGATAAGGAAATAGGTGGGGAACACAGAGGATACTGGAGAGAGTATAAGGTTGGAGAATTTGTTGTTGGTTGCTCGGAAACATCAACTGAAGTCCGATGGTCGATGAAACAGATTGATTGCACACATTCGAAAGGTGGAATCTGTGTGGATTCGGTATTCATTATCCCGATCGAGGTGAAGCGACGCAAGA
>NC_025688.1:23625420-23635155 GCF_000633955.1 Camelina sativa
TACTGTCTATCATTCAAAATACACCTTGGGAGATTCTCGAAAAGGTTGGGAAGACGTGTTTGCCATTTCGAACACACACACGGTTGGGAGTTGAAGCCTGTTCGGTTTTCGCTTTCAACTTCAGACGGGCAAGAGGCGTCATGTGAGTATTACTTGGCTGATAAGGAAATAGGTGGGGAACACAGAGGATACTGGAGAGAGTATAAGGTTGGAGAATTTGTTGTTGGTTGCTCGGAAACATCAACTGAAGTCCGATGGTCCATGAAACAGATCGATTGCACACATTCGAAAGGTGGAATCTGTGTGGATTCGGTCTTTATTATCCCGATCGAGGTGAAACGACGCAAGAAAAGGAAAGCTGCTGTGAAATAAATAGTTAGAAAGAAGGAACTGTTCATCACACTTTTGCATATACTGTAGAAAGAAACAGAGTGTGAAAGTTTCTTTCTACATATACTACATGCTTTTGAATGTAATAACTGATTTTCTTCTTGATCTGGGGTCTTGAATTAGGTATAACATTGTGAATTGATCGAGTTATTGTTTATAACTCCGTTTGTTCCAGATTTAAATCGAGAAATCGTGATTGTTTTCAAATTATCTTTTACTTTGGTGTAAAACCTTTGTTATATACAGTACACGTTGTAGTAGATAGGCTCTGACTATTCTAACTTGAAAGATAAAGAGGGTCTTGTTCAATTGTAAGGACCATCCCTTCTTTGGAAAGGACCACTAGAGTTAAATTGTTAAATCGTGTATTTTGCTATTCGAAAGTCTATTTCCTATTGAATGAATTTTGATTTTTTGTTTTCAAGATGGAGGAGACAAGCTGACAATTTCGACTTAAATTTTACCCAAAAGAAATAGGAAAAAAATGTAAAAATGGCAAAAGAAAAAGTCAGGTTCTTCTGTCTTCTTTGGCACTTGACAGTCCAAAGTAGGCAAAAGTTGATCGTCAAATTTGTCTGGAAAACAAAAGCTTTATATATTTCACCATGCTCTTATGTATATAGCAAGTACTTAGTACGTTTATACTGGAAACATAGCAAGTACGTTTTATACTGGAAACATTAACCGTTGGTTTTAGTTTTTAAACAAACATAGTATCTGTGTCAAGAATATAAAAAGTTAACTTGAAAAAAGTAAAAAATAATTCTAATGAGACTGACTCTTCTTTATACGAAATTCTTCTGTAAATGACATAAACACTCTCTCTTGAGCTTTTATTTCTCTGTAATATTGGTCCTCCTTTAGTTTATTATCATTTCTACTTTTTACTATTTAGTACTAGTATTTACTCTTCCACTAGTCTCTCAATTACAATCGGAAATGTACGTGACAACAATAATTAAGTATCTCGATCCCAAAGTGTTGAGTTTTCAATAGATTTTAAGTTTTGACAGACTTTAGTTATAGGCCAGCAGATAATAACTACATCTCTTTGGCACCTTTGATTATCCATCATGTGCATGATGGTAAATTATTCTTTTTAAAAGTAACTTTAATCGTAGTAACTATATATCCAACATTGATGATCAAAAATATCTTCATATTATAACAATTTTTGTCTTCTTAAATGAGCTAACTCTAATTTTGCTAGCATTGGTAGGATGTTTGTTTGTTCACTTTCATAAAGATATGTGAACGAACCAAACTAAAAGTTTAACCAATTACTTGAGGGATATGTTATTTGTTCACTTTCATAAAGGTTTATACTAATGTTTTATTTTCACTAATGGCATGACTTGTGTCTTGCAACTCTTTTCTTTTTTTCCCGTCAATATCACATGATTAAAAATATAACATGTTTATCTAATTATAACGTTTTTTTGCCGTAGAGATTGATTTAGAGAAACATAACTTGTGCTAGAAATCTCAGCTTTATCCAACCATATACGTATATATTCCATATAACAATTTAACATTTGTTCAAGATTCGTTGCATCATTCCCTTTCTAACAATATACTTTATCACCGGATCAATACAAAAAAAAAACTCGTAGATCGATATGATTAAATTATTTTCACCAGTGCGCTGTGTGCTCCCAAATTTTGTCAGGGTCAGAGTTGGACCCTTCTGATCTATCTGTTCGAGTAGCACCCTGCAGCTCCACAGTGTTAAATAAAGATTGTGGGGACTTTACAAATACGACAAAGAGATGAAAACTGGAGGCTATGTTATAGATTGAGTAGAAGTTTGAATTGATGTAATGTCAAATTGGTGGTTGATTAAGGTAGAGAGAGTGATCGACATTTGTATATAAGTAGAATCTGGACCATTCTCTCTTTTCTTTTTCACCTCTATATCTTACTGTTACTTTCTCAACTCACTACTTCTTCATATACACTGATATCCACATTAATTAGTCACGTATTATTATAGGAAACAAATAATAAGCTGTCCTCACCAAAAGTAAAATAAAATGAAGATATATAGCGACTAATATTTTGACTAATTAATGTGGATATCAGTGTTATAAAATGTATATTTTGACAAATAATAAAATGTACTATATGATAATCAAATTTGACTTTTTGATTGAATATACAAATAAGGTGGTATTAAAATATTTTTCTTTCACATTACTGCATTGGATAAATATAAGCTGCATAAAAGTTTTCGAATTTATTTTTTTAAAAAATAATCACTAATAATTTACTTTACCTCATTTTGTACCAATTGTTCAGTTTTATTTTCACACTAATCACATTTATTTAGCTTGTTCCGCACCGCCCATTCTACTCTCACCGTTCGGACTCTTCGTTACCCGGTTACAGCTTAAATGGAAGAGAGTGAGAAACCTTTCGCTTTCATTACACATTTCTCTTGACAGAGACCCAATTAGTTAAATCCCAAGTTGAAAACAGAACCACTAGGGTTTTCAACCACATTTACTTATATATATATAGTGCACATGCATGTACTAACATTTGCATAAACATACACATCATCTTTTAACTCCAAGTTCCAAATCAAACCCAAAATTGTTCATTCCTTTATTTGGCTAAAAAGCAGTCACTTGAAAGTGATTGGTGTACGCAGAAATAGACAAAAGAGGGGAAACAAAAGAATAAGAGAAGATGGAATATTGGAGTAGCTCCTTCATCGATGGCGCTTCTTCCTCCAACTTCATCTCTCCTTTCTACAACTTTGACCATTTTCAAGGTACATTTGCATCCCTAGCAAATAATGGAACTAATTTATATGATTGATGCATATCATTTTACTCAACTATATGACTTCTTACAAGTCACTCTCTATTGTATTAAATTTCTAGGAAACCAAGACAACAGATGTCTCTCTTCAGGTACAATGGTAGGTGCACAACAAGGTATGCTTCATGTCCCTCTACAAATGGTTGAAAGTGGTTATGGAGAAGAAAGCAACAATAACAATGGACAGCAGAAGAAAAAGAAGAAGATGACGAGCGAGCAGCTAAAGTTCCTTGAGAGAAGTTTTCAAGAAGATATAAAGCTGAATCCGGACAGGAAAATGAAGCTGTCGAAAGAACTCGGGCTGCAGCCAAGACAGATTGCGGTTTGGTTCCAGAACAGGAAAGCCAGGTGGAAGAACAAACAACTCGAGCATCTCTATGAATCACTAAGGCAAGAGTTTGATGTTGTCTCTAGAGAAAAGGAACTGCTACAAGAAGAGGTAATTAATTCATCAATCGATAGTAACTTAATAAAGTGACATTTCTTTGGCTTACTTTCACTTTGTTTCAACAGCTTATACAACTGAAATCGATGATAAGAGAGAATGGTTCAAACAAGAAGATGCAAAACTGGGGATAAAAGCCTGCAGCTAGAGGCAGCAACGGCTCAAGTTAGGTTTCAAAGTGGCTCAAATTTGTATTTTAGGTTCAACATGGCACTTTCCATGGCTTGCTCTGTTTTTGTATTAGATATTGGTTTAAGTAACGTAAATGGAAGAGTTCTCGAGGTTTATCAAGAATACATTATCATAAAACTCTAAAGCCAAGTTACAACTCGTTAAATGCTTGATAAAAAAAAACCTAACATTTAGCCTAACAGTGTTAGAAACAAGATGAAAATTCTATTGTGGCGTTTTTGACTATCAATAGTAAAGAACCAAGGGATTTGATACCAAACAAAAAGTTTCATAAGCTGAAGAAAAACCTCAAGTACAATATATTAGATCTGTTTGCAAAACTAAAAAAATAGGTGACAAAAACAAATGTCAAAACAAGAAACAGAGAGAAGTGAAGAGAGATGAGTGGGGCTACTCTATAGCTCCATTCAACGTCTGCCTCCACCACCACCCATCTTAGAAGCCTTGGGTGCGGCACTCTTGGGGATATTGCCCTTCACTTGAGACTTCTGTTGCTTGGAAGCATACTCAACCTTCTTTGCCTTCTTCTCATCCTTTGTCTTCTTGATTCTCTCCTTAATCTCACTGCAGAAACATCAAATTCCTTTTCAGTCAATCACATTCCAAGGTTACAAAAGATTGTTACATAGTGAATGTTGTAAGTGTAAAGAAAACAAACCGTAGAGCAGCTTCTCTGGCTGCATCACGAACTTCGGGTTTCTCTGCTCGCTTCTTCTGAATAACCTCCAAAGTAGCACCGACAATGGACCTTGAGTAAGGCTTCTTGGTTGCACGTCTCCTTCTCTTCACAGCCTCTTGCGCTGCGTCCTGGAAGATATCCATAAAACAGAAGTCAGAACCAGAATTCAACAGTCCTAAAACAAGAAAACAAGAATCAAACAAACAAACAAGAGTTATGACCTTCTTGTGCTGCTTCCTGTACATGGCGGTCCATGAAAGCTTAGATGGCTTCAGCTTGTTGTGGAAGTACCTCTTGCATTTGGAGTTAAGGAACAAAAACACCTGATGAATCATCATGAAATGGATATAATCAATACACATAGACATAGCAACAGAGTCTTGATACATAGAGACACACATTTTGACCCCATAAGTACCTGAGAGTCAGAACGGATAAATCTGATTCCCCTGCCAGGGTAGATCTTCTGGCCACTGAATCGGCAAAGCTCAGTTCTACATATCAATTATAGTCAAATGATTAGAGACATAACTCAACATTTCTACATCTAACCACATACACAAACACAACACAGATTAAGCCATCTCATTGTGGATTACCAACAATGGGAGAGCAATGAGTACAAACAATATACGAATTCTTCAAATTTCAAATAGAGACCAACACAATCAAGTTCAAATATACATAACAACAAGACAAAGTTCTTACCGAACACAAACCAGAAAAAAAAATCTCAAATTGCTGACAGTTTTGACCATTGATATACAGATCTTAACGTAAAAAAAAAAAAAAAAAAAAAAAAAANATTTTTAGCAAAAAGGCATCTTTGGCAGTAGCATATTCAGATTCACAAGGATCATTAGCAATAATGTATGCCTCTGAGCTGAGAAAACACGAAGAACAGAGAGAGATAAGATTGATTACTTGAGAACCATGGCTCCGCCGCGCTTGTTACTCTTTTCACTCGAAACCCTAAAAAGACTGTGCTTTAGATAAACGTATCGTATTTAAGGCGGATAAATTCGCCTGAGCCCTAGCTTCTCAAGGAATTTAATGGGCCTTTCAGCCCATTTAATAAGATTTGTAGTACCGTTCAGCCCATTAGATAATTTTCTTAGGGCCTCCAGTTAATAAATACATATTTCATAGCGTCATTGTGCAATACATTCGAACTCGCAGATTTACAAACTAGATTCTGGATACACAGGATACTTATCCTATATCAACCACCCCAACAAACATATATGGTGCAGATGAATATGTAGTTAGAAACTAAGTTACACCAATGCTCATCAATAGAAATGTCGAGGATAAACATTTTCTTGGGGATAAAATTCAGTGGTTACAAGGTTTTCAATAGAAAAATAAAAGTTGGTAATCTATGTGACGTCTATAGGACCAATTCATGGTCTGGTTTACACCTGATATCTCTAATGTCAAATCCTATCATTTTTTTTTTTGGATTTGACGTCTAACCGCAGACATAAATTTCCAAATAAAATGAAGGCTTCAATGGTTTAAAGTATAGACTGGTCACATGGTGGTGAATGGACCAAGGTGATCCGAATCAGCCCATTGCAATCTCTCTAATCATGTGGTTGATACAACTTTTGGAACCACAATATTTATTGTGTTAAAAACATTTAATCACTGCAATAAATATGTGGGACGTACTCTGGAAAATAATGACCATATACAACCTGGATGTGGTTAGATTTGTGTGAAGTTTCTGTCGACCAAAAAAAACAAAAAAAAAACGTGTCTAAAATGTCTTCTTCTTTGTTAACTGACTAAAAAACAGCAATTTTTAGCAAAGTCTAAATCTAATGCCCTCCAATTAGAAATATTACCATATCAGGTTATGTTTACTTGTAGTAGTTACATTTGAATATGTGAGAAGAAGGAAAAAAAACTACAATTTTTTATTTTTGATCTCGCAAGCATCCAGAGATGCAGTAATACAACGTTGAATTCAAAGATATGAAAATAATTTAGACACACACACACACTCTAATTCTGAAGATGGTCAACTTATGTATTGACCAAGAACAGAGCACAAATGACTTGGACTGCAAGTAAAAACAATCTGATCTTATAACTAGTTCTCATAATAATGGTAGGTGCTGCTGGACAACCGAAATTGTCCAATGAATCAAAGCAAAACACTTGTAAATTTTTTGTTCAAAGATTCACTACTGGCTGCTGCAGAATCCCAAGAATCCCATGAATTCATGGTTATGTATCATCCTTATACTCTTCTCTATCCCAATCACTCCCATTGTCAGAGCACTTGCACAAATGACTCCTGATAGAACGAACACGATTATTGACGCTCTTTTCAGGATCGCCACGAGCTTTCTTATAAACGATTGTCCCCAGAAACCCGCAAGAATCGATACCGACATCAAGTACATTGCTGTCAATGAAACAAAGATTAGTAACCATTAATTAGTTTCCGTACTCTTAAAGTTTCTCCCGGTGTGTGTGTTTAAGAGATCTTCTTACCGTATGGGATTGGGAACCTCTTCAAGAGATAGAACTCTACTACGGATAAAGACGAAGAAAACATCATCACAAAGGTAGCTGTCGCACTAGCAACCTGTTGTTTTAACAATAGATAATGATTAAAGAAAACAAGATGATTGGTTTTTAGGTTTTAAATCATGTATTGATAGGGTTGTATGTGTACCTGTGGGATGACTCCAATCTCAAGTAGCAAAGGGCCGAGAACAAATCCACCACCGGATCCGAGAAGACCACCTACGACACCTCCAACAACACCACATAGACCACAGAAGATTAGACTCATAGGAGTCCACTCGATCGTAGCTTCACAGATACATTCAGTGTTTCCACTGCTCAACCTCTTTTTGCTATCTCCATACAATCTCATTGCTTCAAATACAAACACCACTAAAGCAACTGGGAACTACAAATGGAAAACGGGTTCCAAAGGGCTTTGATTTAGTGAATGCACAAACCACAATCGAAGATTATCAGGAGCAGATATATTATTACCTGTAAGACGAATAGTATCCAATATATTGTGCTGCAGACCTTTATTTCCTTCTGTATAAAACGGAGAGTTAGATGAATGAGAGCTCAAAATAAAGATTATGGAGAATGTTTAGAAGAAGAAGATTACTTGCCTTGACAATTTGGATGAGCAAGAAAGCCAACCACACAGTAACCAGAACTAGAAGCCGTTTCCATTTGAGGTTGGAGCGTATTATTTCCTGCAAGTAAACAAGTTCTTGAATCTTTATGCAAGTCTTGAAGAGCCAACAAGTTCAAAAATCATCTTGTGTACACCAAACTTACCAGCTCTGATTTCTCTTCTCTCGGGTAAAGCGGCTCATAGTCTGTGTCGATTAACACTGTACAACAGAATCAACAAGAGAGTAAACAATGTGGTACGTATATATAAGATCAAGAAACATTAGAGAAAACAATAAATCATAAGTATGAAGCTTTTACGCACGTTCTCCCCGGGAATTAACCATATTAGTTCGTTGCTGCGCCACTTCATTCTGTTTATAAACAAAACCACTTAAAACAATTTCAATAACCCAAGTTCCAACATTAATAAAGTCTCAAACATATTCACTTTGATGGCAGATAAAACTAAACCTTTAACAATGTCTCTTCCTTCCACATCTGAATGCCTTTAAAAAAAGATCTTGAAGAAGTACCAACGAAAAGAATAATGATGAGGACAGTGATGAGCCAGTAAGGGAACACAACACTGAGAGAAACACCAACAGTGATACCGAGAAGAAGCATCGGTTGAAAGAGAAGAGCAAGGTCATAGTCTAAGATTGGTACTTCTTTTGTCGGATGACGTACTCTTACATTGTACCAAACTGAAGATGCTGATGCTCCCATTATCATACCTTCAACAACAACAACAACACACGAATAAACTCAAAACATTTCTCTCATTAAAAAAAAAAAAAGAAGAAGAATAAATTATAAACTGATTGAAAGATTCGTTACATTTGGAGATAGCAGCTGCGGATTTAGTATCGAATCCAAGAATAAGAGTGAGCATAGGAACGAAGATACCACCGCCTCCAACACCACCAACAGTGCCACAAGCAGATCCTAAAAACGCTATCACAGTAGCCAAAACTAGTTTCCAGCTGAACTTCAAATCCTACTTTCACAAAATTTCATACAAAACAATTAAAAAGTCAAAAATTCACCTTTTTTTTTTTTTTTTTTACTTTTTATATAGATTCTTCCAAGCTCTTTTTGGGTTAAAAAGGTGTTTTATTTTTCTGAAGTCAAAGACACACGTCTGTTTATACCAAATCGGCAATTCAAAAATGATAACTTTTTAGTGACCAAGTTAAATGAGGAAGGAAATATTCAGAAAAAGGAAGAAACTTTAAGTTTTACCGGCCAAACTCTCTCGGTGGCAGAGAGAGGAGAAGAGGAGGAAGAGAGAAGAAGATGAGGGTTTGATGTGTCTCCGACGTAAGAAACAGAGAAGATGGCGACGGAGAAACCTACGAGAAGGTAGAGGATAAATCCTCCTGTGCCTTTCCCATTCCACAATCCCATAACAATTCTCTAATTTACAAAACCCCTGAACAAGAAAAAAACACCAAAAATGATAAATAAAGCTTTTTTTTTTGGGGTATGTTTGTCTCTGGTCTGGTCTGGTCTGGTCTGGTCGGGTGGTGAAGCAGAGAGAGAGATACGTTTTATGAAAAACAGAGTCGGAGGAGGAGAGGTGACGACGGAGAAAGATAGAGAGAGAGATGATTGTTTTTTTATTATATAATCAAGTGTGCTCTTGCGTATACTATTACGATACTACCTTTTATTGAATGTTTTACACGTGGCATGATTTCGTTTTTTCTTGTTTTGGAAAATTCGTATTTGATTTCTTTTATTCAACAATTTTTTTTTTGAGGCTGTAATCTTTGACTTGTTCTAGTCCATAAGTAAAATGCGAAAACATTGAAATAAAAGGAGATAATTTTCAAATTTTATTAAGAAATAAAGACAAACAAAAACAATGAACTTTGATTTATTTTCTTCAACGTGAGAAAATATTATTCCTTAAACGGGTTTTAATAAAATCTTCCCTTTGTGAAAAAAAAAAAAACGTTATCTATGATGATTGATAGCCTTATCTGAATAGCGGACGAGATTTAAATCTCTTCAGATTTTTTTTTTTTTTTTTTTTTTTTTT
>NC_025688.1:23635239-23707527 GCF_000633955.1 Camelina sativa
TTTTTTTTTTTTTTTTTTTTTTTTTACGATATTGCAAACATTTTTTTTTAAAAGCTAAGATTGATGTATGATTGTATAAAAATCCGACTATTTGAAATCAATCATAAGTCATAAATATGACCAAGGCTCGTGATTATTTTCCATAGAAAAGATACGGTAAGAAAAAAAAAAACTTAACTAACATTTTTGATGTTTTTTTTTTAACAAACAACTTTTTTTAAAAAAAGAAAGAAAAAAAAAAACTATAAACCTCTTTATTAATCTAATTTTAATCCATAGATATTAGATAACTACAGATAATAGTCTTTTTTTTATGGAATCAATAAAAAGTTATAAGGTTTGAATGGTAACTGCGGTCAGAGCGGCCAAATCTGTATGCGGTCTGGACCGCTTTATTTTTGGAGCGGACTATAAATCGCTGCGAACTAATTTTATTTGTATGAAAATGGTGCGCAGTTGGTCCGCAACGGTCTTGTCTCTGCTTTATTTGGACCGCACCACTGCAGACTACATTTGTTAAATGGTAAATAAAAAGCGGTTCAGTGCGCAGACGAATTTGTCCGCTCCAACCACTGCAACCATTCACACCTATAATATAAATAAATAAATAAAAGCTATAGCGAGGAGCATCAAACTAGTGCTCACTGCTCTCTATACTAAACGATTTATGGGTTATGGCATTACGAACTTTACAAAAATAGCATACCAAGATCTAGCAAAACAATTAATACACTATTAGAGTGTTGAGCTAGGTCAATCGCCAAACCATAAAAATATATATAATCGTACGTGTAGGATTGTGTAACCATATTGATATTACCCAAATACGTTGGAAAATAAAATAAAATATGATTGGAGAAAGGCAATATAAGTATCATTTTAACGTTAGGATAGAGGTTCCACCACACTCTCGGCTATCCTCTCCAGTCAAGTTTTCACTGGATTGGACGTTTCATTTGTAGAGTTCTTGTCGCATCCCGTATAAAGTTAAAGGAACTTTAAAACATGACTCACTAGTGGACCAGACAAACAAACAAACAAAAAAAAAATCTTGTAACTACTATCATACAAATCTAACAAAAAAATTACTTTAGCTTGAATAAAGTAACTATCAAATCTTTCTAACCAGCTATTTCCCTGTAAATCTTATCTTTCTAACCAGCTATTTCCGTGTAAAAAGATTTACAGCATCATTTGGTTCACTGACTTAGAACCGAGTCTTTGATTGATCAACCACTTTACATTCCCATAATAATTCGGTAATGTATAATCAAATTAAATATCATATGTGAAGTTTCAATTCAACGAAATATTAACCAATATTAAACGTGTGAATTTGTATCAGAACTTGGTAAGTTGCAAAACTAAAGATGGCATAGAAACAAGAA
The DNA here is from genome assembly GCF_000633955.1 of Camelina sativa. Taxonomy (NCBI): domain Eukaryota; kingdom Viridiplantae; phylum Streptophyta; class Magnoliopsida; order Brassicales; family Brassicaceae; genus Camelina; species Camelina sativa. Next base: position 23,636,628 of record NC_025688.1, read on the forward strand.
ACAAAAAAGCCATGTCAGTGATTGGAACCGTTTGATCCACAAGAATATCCAAAGAGAGGCTAATCGAACCCATGTGGTGGTTTGTTCTCCTCCAGGAACAAGACAACCTTACTTCATTGTTTCCCATATGTCCTCTTATGCTACGCCAATCAATAAATCCATATATGTAATTCGTCCTAGCCAAAATATCTCACTTTGACGATATCAAATCACATAATTTATGTTACTGGATCGATTAATTTTTTTTCTTCCAACCGACTACTTTCTGATCAAAGCACATTATCAAACAAATATACAAACACTGTTTTTTTTGTTACTTTATCCCTAGTAATATTACTGAAATAAAAACACGTACGCCTATAAGTATTGGTTACCAAAAATAAATTGTACTTCAGTCTGGCAGTGGCGGGTTATGCCTTATGATTAGTCACAGTATCATATATAAACCGTATGGATGTCACTGCGAAGATTAGCTCCCATAACATAGAGTGAAATTAGAAACTAGTTTTCAAAAGTTGCATAAATAGAAAATAAGAATACAAACTAAGAAATTATCATAAAACGTTATCTGCCTACAAGCCCTATAACAGACAGATCCATCCAACACAAAAAAAAGGTCCAAAAGACATTTATGTTTTTCTAATCTTTCACAGCTTTCCCTTATCTTTGCGAGCCTCTTCATCCATACGTCCAACGTTGTTGAATGTTTGACCAGTCATTTGATCCGACGCCTTGAGTGAAGTTGCCACCTTACCCGGCTTTGTATCTTCCACCTTGACTTCAACCACCGTCCTACCCGTCCCTCCATGCTCACGGGCAGCGCGTGTCTCCTCCACTATATCTGATGGCATTGTCAACTTGCTCTTTATGGCTTCCGTCACATTCCCTAATGCTCCAAATATTGTCCCCTTCGCTTCATTTCCCCTATATATGATTTAATCATCACATCAAAACAAAACGTTTTAGCCGTTACCTTCAAATCTCAAAAACATGAAAAGATATCACGAACATATATATCATTTTTTTTTTTACCTTACGGCAGCAGAATCTTTGGTCTCTTGGGCTATTTCAGCTGCTGACTCAGTACTCTCCCTAGTCTTTTGAGAGGCCTCGTGGGCTTTAGCTCCAGCTTCATTTTTGAGTTCTTTACCTTCCAATCTCATCTCTTCCATCTTTTGTCTCGTTGCTTCTCCAGCTTTCTCCATGTTTTCCTATGTCATCAAACAATATTACATTACATCAACCATTCGACATGTACATATCACATATACTCCACATTCCACATGAAAATAACGTTCCAAGAGACTACCTTTGCAATGTCTTTCGTCTCCACAGCTGTTTCTTTAGCCTCTTCTGTCTTCCCCGACAAGAAACCCATAGCTCTCTTAGCCGTATCAACCGCACTATCCTTGAACTCCGCAAGCTTACTCACCCCAACATCTTTTCCCTCCGTCGCCTTCTCCACTGTGTAGTCCTTATACTCTCCAGTCTTCTCTGCCGTCTTATCCTTTGCTTCAATTGCCTTCTCCGCGGTGTAATCCTTAGCTTCCACGGCCTTTTCCACCGTGTAATCCTTATACTCACCTATCTTCTCCGCCGTCTTGTCCTTGGCTTCTTTAGCCTTATCCGCCGTATAATTAGCGGTCTCCTTTGCTTTCTCTGCTGTTTTGTCCTTTGCTTCTACAGCTTTATCCACTGTGTAGTCCTTGTATTCAGCCATCTTATTCGCCGTCATATTCTTTGCTTCCACCGCTTTATCAGCGGTATAATTAGCGGTCTCCTTCGCCTTCTCCGCGGTCTTATCTTTAGCTTCTGCCGCCTTATCAACTGTATAGTCTTTATATTCACCCATCTTCTCCGCGGTATAACCCGCAGTATCTCTTGCTTTCTCTACGGTTGCGTCCTTGGTTTCAGCAGCTTTCGCTGAGGCTATCTGAGCTCCTTCTTTCGTAGCCTCAGCCGCATCGTTGGTTTTTCCAACTACTGCGTCTCTCGCGTGCTCATACGTTCCTTGCACAGCCCTGAACACCGATCCTATCACCCCAGGCCTTTCTTGCTCTGGTGGATGCTCGGTTGTTCTCTCCGTCACCTTATACATCGTGACGTCGTCACCGCTATCTTTGTTGATGTCATGCAAGTCCTCAGCCGCTAGCCTCGCCGCAACCTCGGCTCTCTCCGCCTTTTGTTTGTCTGACGCCATTTGCTTCTCTCGCTCGGTTGCTTGTAAATTTAAGAATCTCTTTTCTAATTGTGGTATCAGTTGAGCTGCTTTTGTTTCTTCTTATAGTAAACTGTTTAGACATCCACGTGGTAGATAGGCGGACGCAACAGCTGCCACGTATCATTTACTTCGTTTTATCTCCTACGAATGTACTATGACACGTGGAGTTTTCATGCATGGATCTTGAATGTTGATGGAAATGACTTAGTAGTTAAGGCATAAGCATGTGTTCTCGACCACAACATTTCGATAATGTAGTGTGTAGAAAATACGGTTCGTGATTACTAAATTACAGAATTTGGTACGTAGTTAAATTTATACAGCGTGAGTTAATATATAACGTGTATAGTTTTTGTATTTTTATAGATAACAAATTTTAGTAATAAAAATAACGGAATAGTCTCTTCTGGTAAGAGAAATATTAAGCTTTTAAAAATCTCATCTTTAAACATGGAAGAAACAAATCATATATGATTAATGATATATCGGTCAACTATTGGAATTTTTGCGGATTTGCAAAGAGTACAAATCAGAAGGGGTTTTAGGTAAAAAATTTGAAAAATTTGCATTGACAAATTTCATTACAATTTTTTAACGGTATCTATCGATCTTATTCCAACCATCAAAATTACTGATGCAATAACTTGGAAATAAGCATTTGGTTTAGATAAACAAGGACACTCATCCGCTTAGATTGGATTTGATTTCAAAAGTTTCTCTATTTTTCAATACTTGATCCAAGTTAGCACATGTAATGTATTGATCATAACCGAATATTTCACCTTTTCTTTTTGCTGTTAAACATCTTAATTAATTAACTTTTTTTCTGCCAACAAAGTTCTCACGTTAATCATGCATGTTGTCACATAGAATAGTTTATATTTAAAATTAGGTATACATCAATCGTTTATTAGTATTATTTATCCGAGACGCGCATTTGATCCCAATCATCCAAATCGGTCACGTTTCCCACATGATTTGTCGTTAATACACAATCACATGAGGACTGACTCCTTTTACGAATATTTGGGTCCTACTTTTATGAAGATCGTAGAGTATCTTGTAAGATCAAGTCAAATCATATATAGTTTATCAGTTCAAGTTTATGATCCAGATTTTGATTTCTAGGTTTCGATTTGATTAACCATAACAACCGGACCTCCTAGGCTAGCAGACATGCATAACATAACATGTAGATGTAGGTACGTGTGAGTGTGAGTACACACGTGTGTCGTCGTGTAAGTGGAGAATCCGATGCCCAAACGAGTAAGCAAGCAAAAGCAATGGTCAAAAAGCAACAGATGTCAATTAACTTTCTTATTTAAAACTCAATTAGAAAAAAAGCTCACACCAAGGAAACGAATATTCTTACAAGACATGTTTCCTCCAACAATAAAAGAGGAGTATAAAACTATATACTTTTGTAAAGATTATGATTCGCATAAACCATTTAAATTTGATCCAATCCTCACAAAGATTCATCAATCAATTCTGTAATCTGTGTTTGGATCATATAAACCGAAAAGAAAAACTTTGGAGTTGAAAGAAAGAGAGGAGGAGACTAATGGATGGTTCAGGTCCAAGAGAAGGAGGAGGAGCTCTGAGAGTTTGTGTTGCTGTTGTAATATCAGCAACTGGTTTGATTTTGGCAAAGTTTGTGTACAGGAAAGAAGATAATGAGGTAACTTCATCTCCAAGCAATCCAGAGTTCTCTTCATCACCTGGCGGAAGAAACGACGAAGAAGAAGAAGAAGAAGAGACAGAGAGCCTTGATCACGATAAGCAAGCGATCCTCAGTTTAAAATCCAGATTCGAGGAGCTTCAGAGTAAAGAATACGAAATGGAATTACGTTTCGAACAGTATTGTAATTTGAAAGATCAAGAAGTCATGCTTATGGAGCATAAAAGCATGTTGAGTCTTGAGAAATCTCAATTAAATTTCTTCCGTAAAGAAGTTTTGGCGATGGAGGACGAACACAAGAGGAGACAAGATTTGGTTACTATTTACCTCAAACTTGTGGGAGAAATCCAAGAGTTGAGATCAGATAAAGGGTTGCTTGAGGGGAAAGCAAAGAAGCTCAGGAGATGATCTAAGCAGTTATACCGTGTCGTAAACGAGAAAAGCAGGAGGTTTATTGGCGTGGAGAAAGAGTTTTTAAAATGTGTTGATGAATTAGAAACGAAGAATAACGTTATGAAGGAACTGGAAGATGAAGTTAAAAACCTAAAAGCCAACATTATTGTGTTGCAAGAGGAAAAGGAAGAGGTTTCCAGGCAATTTTCAAGTTCCGAAGAATCAGAGGAAACAGAGGTAAGTAATTATTATTGTGATCGAAATAAAAATATTCTATTCATTTTTTGTTTATCTGCATGTTCTTGCTTTTGTGAAGATGGTGAGTGTAGAACGTTATAGAAGGGTATTAGATGAGTATGAGGAATTGAAAAAGGATTATGCGAATGGTGTGAAGGAAGTGATTAACCTGAGATGGAGATATGCTTTTTTAAGGCACGACGTGATAAGAAATGGATCCAATTATGAAGAAATTGCGTTTTCTCCACATCGAAATTTGCAAGAGTTAATGGAAGATCAAGCGGAAGACGTTCAGACACTAACAGCAGTAGATGATCATCATGAAGAGGATCACAATCAGCATCATCATCATGACGCTTCGAGGAGGAAGAGGCTGATGAAGAAGCTGAAGAAATGGGTTGAAGGAAACGAGAAGGGAAAATCAAAAGCAGAGGAAAAATGTTTCGGAAGACATTCTTTGGCAGTGGAATTTGAGGAAGAAGTCATATTTCATTCAACATCATGTTCTAGTGTGTAGTGGCCTTGATTTGCAGGTGATGTATGATAAACGTTTCACCTTTTCTAAACTATTACCGTAGTAATTAAAATCATTTAAGCAAATGTATTTCACACAAGAAAATAAAGGCAAAGTAGAATAGCAATCCAAGAACTTAACCCAAAAAAATAAACAAACAAACAAAAGAATCCTACGAGAGTTTGTGTAGCAGCAACCAAGGTAAACTAGGTTTTTTTCCATTTTCCCTTCAATTAATCGAAAGGCCAGAAACGCCAGTCGCCAAGTAATCAGAACGAAGGGTGTTTGGACTTGTCAGATTTGTCTTGGATGACTTCAGCACTTCAACCGCTTCATGGACTTTACCAGCTAAGTCTTCTGGTGACTTCAACAAAATAAGCAACTCCGGCTTGTCCATTTCCAAGAGCATCCCTGTAATTTTCTTAGCAAGTTGGGGCTGCACAAGAATGATAAGCACGGTCACTGAGTATAGTGTTAAATCAATACTTGCCCTACTAAAAATCGAATGTAGATATTACATCATGATAAAATTCAAGCACACCAACCTTGATTTTCTCCACATGAGGGTAGAGCTTCTCTCCGATCATTTGCTTTTCCCTCCCAATTGTATCAGCCTGTCTTTGTTGGTTCAACTTCTTCATATCTTTCCCACGACCATAGGATCTGTTACGCTCCATCTGTTTTACAAAACTTAATTTAAACCATCTTTCACAAGGTATAAGAAAACCAAATAGTATTTGACAAATACCTGCTCGTTCGAGGTATCTCTTGACAAAGGAAGCATTTGAGTAGACTGATACACATGGGGCACATACGAAACAGCATTGCTATCCAACTGTTCGTTTCTGTTCTGCTTATTATTTCTTGGCGCATTAGCAACCTACCACAGATGTTAGTGTTATAACATTATCATAGTGACTTTTCTTTCAACAAATACTAAGGATATTGATAAATACCACTGGAGGATATGTGACTACTTGAAAGTTAGGGTATGCTGAATTGATCAGATTTGGGGCGTATGATGGATAGACCATCCCCGGATGAGTGTTTGTGTAGTAGACTGAAGGGTATGTCCCTGGTATGACAGAAGGTGAAGAAGTGCTTCCTCCTGCTGCCGACACACTTTTCCCAAATTGAACCTGTAATTGCATCTGCCTATCTTCCTTCTTTTGAGCAATAGCCACATAAAGTGGTTTCCCATGAAACATTTGCCCTGTGGCGCAAGTAAATAATCAGATGATAAGATGTGCTAAGAACTATGCCATTTATCCATTATGTACCAATACATCATGATCATGAGGCTTACCATGAAAAGTTTTCACAGCATCAATGGCTTCTTCAGGTGCTGAGAAGCACACAAATCCAAACCCCTTGCTATTTCCTTTCTCATCACACATTAGCTTTGCAGAAGTGATTGTGCCACATTGACTAAAGTGTTTTCTCAGCTCCTCCTCAGTAACATCAACATTGATGTTTTTTACGTATATGTTTGACACCTTCATTTCAGAATTTACAACAGCCATAAATAAGATTAATATCATAACAGACTAGCAAATGCCTTTATCTATGGTAATACCTTAGCAGTCGTCTTCTGTTCTTTTCGTTTCTCTTCAAACTGTTCCTTAAGCAGTTGCTCCCGTTCTGACTTCTTCTGTGCCCTTCCTACATACAATTTCTTTGAACCTATCAAAAAGAAACGAAGGGTTAAATAACTTGACAAGACCTACGACGTTTTCATCATCTCAGAAAAGAAACAACTCCGTCAGACCATATTGTGTTCCATTCATTGTTTCTGCTGCGCATCTTGCATCCTCTGGGTTTTCGAAGTTGACAAATGCATATCCTTTACATAACCCTTTTTCGTCCTTCGCAATTGCTAGGCTGACAATTTTACCAAACTCTGAGAACTTTTCCCTTAAAGAGACCTCACTGACATTTGAATCTAGATTCTTCATGTACAAATTTGTGTACTTCTCCTCAGGTTTGCCTCGTTCTGTCTTTCTCATAAATTTGCCAACATAGCTGCATATATAATTTCCAGAAGTCAGATTCAGAAACCATTGATAAAACATAATGGTAGAAGTCAGATCTCTCATTCTAACTTTCAAAGCAAAAACGAAAGACACAAATCCGAGAACCACTACGTAGGAAGGTCTTACATCTCCTTGTCAGCAACAATGGTCCCGTTCAACTTCTCAATAGCAGCATGCGCAGCATCTTCTTGCTCAAATTGAACAAAACCATAGCCCCGACTCTTTCCATCTTCAAATGTAGCAATCTTACAGGATACAATGTCCCCAAATGTCTTGAACATACCTTGCAACCCCGCATTGTTGACTGATTCAGGCAAATTCTGAAAGAAAAAAAAAAGATGACAACGTTATCACCATCAAACACACAGGACACCAACACATTTTAATCAAACATTGACAGAATCATCCCTATCTTTTAATGGTTTGATTTACTACCTTAACGAAGACATTTCCAACCCCATTTTTCCGAGCATCAGATTCTCGAACTGACCACATGACTCGAATCATTTTTCCATTCAACATACTGTGATTCTTTTTCTCGATGGCATGGTAAGCTGCACAAATGAAGTAAACGAATCCTATCAAACAATGTCTTCTTATTCAAGCATTTCAGACACACGAAGATGCATTTGAGAACTAGTTCTCAACTATGCTCAACCAAGCAAAACTTATTCCGGTGAGGCGTTACCAAAGGAAATGTCACTGATAAACGAAAAGGTCAGATATCAAAAGCGTGAAAAATTTAAACCAAAATAACACAGGCTAAGAACAAGCTCCGTTTCCAGATCATAAATCCATGGAGATTTATGAAGATTGGAGAAGACATCAACATTTTCCCGAGAAAATCGGCTAAAATAAACACAGATTCATCAGCGATTATGAATCAAAGTGCGCAAAAACAACGATAAATATGCGAAACATGCTACAACGAAACGCCTCGCCGGAAACCTAAAAATCATGAAACAAAAATCCCAAACGAAATCGAAGAGATGGAAGAACAGTACCATCCTGACGCGAGAGAAAGTTAGCGTAACCATAACAGAGCGAACGACCAGTAGAGGCGTCTTTACAGAGACGAACAGAGGACAAACTCTTGAACTCGGCGAACGCGTTGTAGAGTGTACCTTCGGTGACGCTAGGGTGTAAGTCTCCGACGTATAACGACGCCGGCACCGTAGAACTCGATCCCGAAAAAGCATTCGCCGCGGCGGGAAAAGGAGCGTGAACAGTCGCCATTTTTTGCCCTGATTCCTCCAAGGAAACACAAATGCACTAAACGACGAAAGAGAGAAAGAGAGAAAGAGAGAGAGTGAGAAAGAAAGAAAGAAGATGGCAAGATTAAAACGAGGCCGTTACGCTTACTCACTCCTCTCTCCTGAGCTTTTTATATTCCGTTTCAGTAGCGTTTTGTTCTAACTAGTGCCGTTTCGTCTCGCTCGTGCCGTTTCGTTAATAGACTATTAATTAACGTTTAATTATACCCCAACACTTAACACTGAATTTTTCTTCAATATTTATTTATAGTATTAGCCATAAGTAGTAACCATATTTTCTTAACAAGAATGACTTGTCTACAATTAATAAAAAGTCACTAATTGGTGAAAAGAATCAAAGAAACTCAACAAAATCAGACTACACTAACTCTAACACAAAACACACACACAAAAACTCTATAATAAATTTACGTCAAGGAGAAGAAAATACAAAGAAGTAGAGTCAATAACATGCTAAACAAGAATCTTAAGAGTATGTTCCTCGTTGAGATGGTCAAGCATGGCTGCCCTGAGTTTACGATATCCTTTCCTGAAGTTACCGATACATTCACAGACATCGAACCTGTCAAAACAAAACACAAGTTCTCTAAGTTCAGATGAAGATAACCGAGGACTATGATTATGACTATGTGAATAGATATACTTACAATCATAGTTTGTCCATCCGATCCGTTGCCGAGCAAGATCATACACAAAGACTTTATCTTTAAGTACAAGATCTGCAAAATATAAAACAGTACAGATATAATATAACCACTGTTGAAACAAGAAGATGCGGTAGTCGTTAGTTTTTTTAAAGCTTAGTCAGTGTCTGACCTCCTAAAATGGTTTGTTCTTCCGGAGCTATCTTAAAACCAATGCACCACATGGACGCACCATCCTGTTAGATAGATAGGAGAGACCAAGTCAGAAGAAGTTATGTAAAAAAGCAGACTATTTTAGTTTTACTACTTTTATGTATGTATATATATATAACAAATAGAAGAGCTTACATAGAAACCGTAATGAAATAAGTACTCCTGAGGTCTTAACATCATTGATGCACCACCAGCAAAGTTGAAACTAACCGGAGGAAACACGTCACTTATGCTGCACAAACACAGAGAACCAAAACAACTCTCCTCTTAACATTGATCTAGAGAGAAAAGAATTTGAACATTGCATTTGCAGTTATAGATGAGGAGACATACCTAGTCGAGACCAAATAGCACTGCTCTCCATTAGAAATGATCGGTGTTACCAGCTGTGACACGCTGTTTGATATCTGCAGTTACAAAACAAAAACATCATGATGTGAAAGTCACAGTCTCATGCAGAACACTTAAAATATACACAAACTTACTGCATTTATAAAGGGATCATAAGCCTCTTTCACCAAATATGTCAGAGTGGTTCCTGTGTCAACAATGGTTCCACGGGTATTTGATGCTTCAAACACGGCTGCATCAATGGGCAGCATCTGTCCATTGACGCCAATGCTCAGCATGTTTAAGTTATAGTGAGGCCTGTATTACATAATCAAAAGATGAGACAGATTCTTATACAGTAACACATGCCACTCAACAACAGTTTCAGAACCATTTGTTAGGATTCACATCAGTACACTTCTTTATTCAGTATTTTAATTCACCAAAGAACTACACATCATCGAAAGACTTGATTAATAACCTGTTAGCTCTCTAGAAAACCAACTCAACGAATGTTGCTGAGCTGAAGACATAGCTACAATCCACTACAAAGTACAAACCACCTATGCTACATATAAAGCTCATGCACTAGACTAACACAAATACACAATTAGAGACACAATCCAAGACTGAAAAAGTATAAGAGGTTAGTGAGCTTACTGTGACGGGACAAGAGGACTGTAAACGATTCCTGGGACCAATATCTCGCCAAGGACAAAGACACCACCTCCACTACCATCTCCTTTCAAGCAATGAGAAAACACTGGCGGTGTAATCCCTCGTGAAGACAGCTGAGAAACAACTGACAATTTGCCCTTACCAAAACCAAATATTCCATCCACTGCTTTGTCTGACTTTGTCAAGTCCCCAGATTGGTAGGTACTACAGCTGTTGCAAATACAAGAAAATCACTTAGAAAGCTTAAGACCTTTAATCTGCCATACACTTTCATGCAAACACAAGGGCTGGCTAATGTTAGATAGTTAAAGCTCTCACCCGAAAACAATGGGAGCAGATGAATTCGCGACCAAAGACTCTCCCAAAATCGCATCAAAATAGAACGTGTCAGTCATGTAGAAACCTGAAGTCCCACTTCCATCGCCATAGCGAAAGGAGTAACCACACTGGTTATTCTCAGAACACTGTGCAGCTGTTGTCTGAAAGACTGAAGAACAAATCGGATCTGAACAAGTAACAGAGCCAGCAGTCAAGGAACCAGGAGCATCAAAGAAATGGAGGTCGATCTGAAAATGTATTTCGAAAAAAAGAGAAAGGATAAGCCTTTTACACTTCTCTGATGCTAATCTCACTTGTAAGTAAAAACTAAGACAAAGCTACACTTACTCCAAGTCCACTAGAGTGAGGGCAATTACTGCAAGTACTACAAGTAACCCACAAGATGTCACTTCCAGTATCAATCTGAACATTGAACTCTGTGGGTGGAGAACCTAATTTGACCTTTGTGAAATAAAGCCTACCAAGAAAAAAAAACACAGATACACATATCACATAAAAGAAAGATCTGTCCACTGTCCACACACACACAAAAAAAAGAAAAGAGCTGATAAAACCCATTAGAACTCCAATAACATAGTGTGCAAATGTGACATACATAGTCGTCTTGGAGCTGCAACAAAGAAAAAAGAAAAGGAGACCACAACTTAATAAGATCTTCTCCGTAATTATAGCATTTCAAACTCTACCTTTTTTCTTCTTCTTCTTTCAATTCAAAACCTTCTAAAGCACACAGGGTAAGATAAAGGCAAAGGGCTAAAGGAACATTAAAGTAAAAACATAATAAAAAAAATAAAAAATTGAAAACCCTAAATCTTTCAATTTCATCATAGAAAACGATCAATCTAAAGACCGATGATGACATAAAAGGCAAGACATTTTCTGAGTTCTGGTTTGGGTAGAACAAGAAATTAGAAAAAAAAAAAAAAAAGAACAATCCAAAAGATGAAGAAAATTATACCCGACGAGGTAAGGATCGGAAGAGCCTTGAACTGGGAAGTCCACAACGCCGCCAACGGAGCTCTGGCGACCTCCTCCGCCGAGCAAGATTCGCGCGTGCCTGACACGATCACGCGCTCTGAGCTCACTCAGCTCAACTTGCTCGTCTAGAGGAAAAGCCCTTTCTAAAGGTAGAATCTTTACCGTACCAGCAGCGTATTTAGCCAACGTGGAAGGTAACGGCGGTGTAGCGAATCCAGTCACGGCCAAAGCCAAAACCACCGCCACCACCGCGAAAAGCAACATCAGGGGACGAAAGATACGCATTTAAGTAGCTTGTTGAGATTGTATTCCCGATAAAGATACACACAAGTTTACAAAGAGCGACACCAGTGCTCGATTCTTCGCATCGAGCGAGCGAGAGAGACAGGAAAACAAAAAGAACTGTCAGAGAAGAAAGAGAAAGAGAGAGACGTTCTGAAATTGTTTTAGCGGAGATAGTGGAGAGCTTTAAGGAAAGATATATATTGATTTTGGTTTAGTTTGGTTTTGGTTCGATTTTATAAATTAACGATTGGTATATCGTTTCTTCTCTTTTACTTGATTATGATAATTAGTAAATTGTGCATATAAACCGGGGAATTTATCTTAAATAACGGATGTTGGTTTAAAGGTATTAAAAATTTGGAGCAACCAAATTGTTAATTTAGGCTATTATTTATTACGAGAAAAAATAAGTTTTCTTATACGCAAATCTTTAGATACGACTACGAGCACCTTATTAGAATAATCACGTTACAAAATCGAAGCATAAATGTAAGAAGATGAACTATTTATATTGGTTGCTTGTCGAGTGAGAGCTAGTGTTCTGATTTTAGAGAAACAGAAACTTAGCCAAAAAGAAAGAAGAACAAATGTTATAATTTCACAACGACATGAGATGATGAATTAGTTAGATACTTAGTTTACTTTATTATTAAACATTGACTTGTGGGTGAGTCGCGCTTAGTCGTCGTGATCCAAAAGGGCACGTCAAAGAAGGAGTCAAGGAGGAGGCGTTTGGGTAAATTGTGGTGTGAGTTTCCTAAACAAATACAAAAGTTTGGACACATTCCCACGTCACCCTCCCAACATAGTTTTGTGTATATTTTATTGTATTCTGTCAGAATTATCCTGTATTTTAAACATACTTAGTTCTAGTAATCTACTGAAAATGTTTCTAAAGTTGTAGTTTAAGCTCTTCTATGTCATAACACATATTCTCTCTCTCGATGTTTCACACCCCTGCCGAGGAAGAAACAATAATAATAATTATAAAAAGATTTGAAGACTCGGATTTAGAGAGCATACTTAGTTCTAGTAATCCAATGATACACCGATCTCGTATATAGATATTATACTTTGAACCATTTTTGTTTACTTACACTAATACACATAAAACACCAAAACATTAATTATTTTTTTGTTTCAACCGATAGATGATGAAGTTTTAGCAGCGAGATGAGTCAAAGCCCGTTGATGAAACTTGCTTCTTAACTTCTTGTATTTCTGCACAAATGCGGCTGTGTCAATATCCTTCTCCATAAACTTATGTTGCAGCTCCTCGGATTCTTCATCGACCTTGTTCATGGCATCTGCATTAAAACAAACCGGGCTTGTGTTTTAGAAAACCAATGTGAATAATTTTGGTTACACATGTAGGCTTGTAGCAACTAAATTTCTTTTACCTTGAAGCCTATGAAGAAGAGAACCGGGAGAGTAGAATTTAAGGATCTCTTCTCTTTGATTCTCAAGCTCATTAAGCTTCTCTTGCGCAGTTGCAAGCTCAGATGTACGGATTATTCTGCACTGTTGAAAATGGTTTTATAGATGGTGAGAACTTGAGAAGGTTTCATATATATGTACTCACTATATTACACACTCAAATATCAACAATATACTTACTTGGTTTCTCAGCTCCACTATCTGTGGTTCCTTCCCCAAGTTTTCTCCTGTTATATTAGCATGAATGTTTTAGATCTCGCGATATGAATAGGATTTTCATCGTTAAAATATAAGTCATGATACAAGAACTCACTAGCTAGATGTAACGTTTCTTTGCGAAGCTCTTCTCTGATCTAATGAACATATAAAGCAAAAGCACAATTAAGACTGAATCATCTCAAAAACGTAAATAGTGAAGAAGCTTCGTTTCTCTAAGACAATAAATATATGATTATTTTGTAACTTCCATGTTACCGATCGACTTACATTGTTTTGAATAGCGACCTGGTCAAGAGAGTACAGAAACTGTTGATATGCATTCTTGTCAGACAGAAGGTTCTTCAGTTCATCCACACTATAGCAAAAAAACATTTAAAGAAGATCAGATATGAGTAGTAAAAATAAGCATACAAGATAATATTTAGTATATGTAAATTATCAACACAATGCAAAATCACAGAGACATTCTTGAGCAACAAAACTATCATATCCACCGATCCCTAAACTCTTCCAAGCCTAAAAGGCCATAAATTCATATTAAAGAATACAAAAAAACATGTGTGACACAAGACAAATGTTAACACATTATGCACAAAAGAGGCAAATTAATTGAAAGCCAACCTTCTGTCTTTTAAAATCGAAATAATGCCGGCGGCTTCACCTGGTGAAACATGTGGTGGAACCTGCCCTGATGTTTGAGACCGGGATGAGCTAGGCCCAGTGACCAAAGACGGTGAATACCACGGCGGTTGTGGAGATGTTTCTGAAGAAGGATGAGACTGCCCTTGTTGTTGTTCTTTTGATCCCCTGAATACAAAACAACAAAAATACAAAAACAAATCTAAAACACACACACCCTGAAATTGTTCCAATACTCAAATATACTAAAATTGCAAAAACTTGAAAAAACCCAGCACAACTACCACATATTTTCTTTCTCTTAGATACCCAAATCTAGTAATCTGTAGAGTAACCATCTCATAAAATTACTGTAAAGGAGACCAACACACAAATCCCAAAACGACCATCAAAAATTACTAATCTGAGCTGATGTAAAAGAGAGTAAAAGAACGCATATGTAGGTAGAGTGAAACAGATCATGGTTGAATGACATATTACCAGAAATTGAACATGATTCTTAAGAGTCGACCGATCCAGCCGAAGGGGTTTTGTTTCCGAAACAATTTTACCAAATCCGAAATCGATTAAACTTTACAGCAGATGTTCATGATGAAATGATCAAGGTAGGAGTCGGCAGCTGCACAGAATCGTAATTTTCTATTGTCATCATAACTATGATGGGCCTGTATTCTTGGCCCATGAAAGATTTTTCGCTCACTTGTATTTTTTTTTTTTTCTCGACGTGGAGTAATTAAGAGTAACAAATACGCATTTTTTTTTAACAAATGTAACAAAATTTTACCGTAATTTATTTTAGCTTATGTAAAATCATCGGAACAGTACAATTTTAGTATTTCTAGTAGTAATTTTTTTTTTTTTTTAATTTTACATACGTCTTTGCTTGGACTTTATGAGTAAAATTATCTATTAATGTTGTTAATTTTGACATATACTATTTGTTTGTTTTTCGAATTTGTGTTTTCTTTATACATACATCGATATCTTTCTAGTTTTGAAAAATTACATGTGTATCAAAGTGGACTTTTAGGGTGTTTTCTCAACGCTAAACATTTTGATTACTTCTACCTGGAAGGTCTACTAAATTCGATTCGCAAAAGACAATCAATAGAATCAATCCGTTTGAAACCAAAGGAACTTTTTTTTTGTCTACGAACAACACAATTGACTTTATTATTCTTTCCCAAACCAGTAGAATTTGGCAATGGGAGATAAGTGACATTTTTTTGTATCTTATAATTCGACTTGATTGACTTCTTTATATACCAAAATCAAATAATGTAAGATCAAGTAGTTATATATGATCATCGGATAAACCCTATATAAAACATGTAGAAGTTAGAGCTACTTTAGATGACAGTAGCTTGTGTAACAGATAACACAAATTAAAATGACTACCTGTACGCTAATGATAAATACAGTTAATCTAATTTCATGATTTATTTTTCAATTTTTTTTTTAACAACACTCTACTTTCATGAATAACTAGTAAAAAACTTGAAAAGTCCCAAGGCTTGTCCGGTTTAATTACAAAATGTTAGCCCAATATTCACGTTATTTCATTTCGTCACAATAAAATGTACGTGTTTTCTTTTAGACGTTATCATTTTTTGTTGAAATAATTTACGATACCTTTTTGTATGGGTGGGAAAACAGAAAAAAAAAAATTATGTTATTTTATTTCTATGGACAAGCACATACTGTGAATCGTTTAAATTATATCTTTCAATTAGTTCAGAACTTCAGATCTCCTGATCACCACATGATGTAACAACTGTACTCAGAGATTGTTCTGGCTGGAGGAGGTGTCGTTTTCTTATATCTTTTAATTCTTACGTGTAACTTACAAGTAGTGCGAACAAAATATGATATCTTCAAACGTTGTTAATAAATATAAATATACAAAATATTGTTGGACAATAATAAAACAGAAAAACTTGTGGTTACTGGTTAGATTAGAGTTGAGCAATAATTTAAGGATAATGCATGCATTTTATTATGATGTCTCTCATTAAATACAAATGCGACTTACTATAATGAAACATATACCAAAAAAAAACGTCAAGAGGAAATGAATGATTAGTTGATCTGGTTTTAATGGTCCGTGAAGAAGAGTTGACCATAAGTACATCTGAAGTACTGTTTCCGTTTACGGACATGGCCAGATCTTTAAAAGCTAGCCCCCCTTGAATCAGGAGACCTTGTCGGCTTTAAACGTTCAACTCTTTGACTATTCGAGCTCCATTATATTGCGTTTTGTTTTTAGTTTCTAGATACAAACAGCATGCCGGTCAGCAAACGGTTGGAGAGATTAACACCGCGTAGTTTTTATTTTATTTGGTGGGAACAGGCACCGCGTAAATCTATGATGACTAAGTCTCGTTTAACAGTTAACACAATTCCAATACTATCAATGAATGTTTCGGCATTTTCAATCTAGATATTCCATAATTAAAATATCAAAGCATATAGGCATAGTATATATGGTCCAAAAAATAGCCTTGAACATACATACAATTACAGCATTTGACAATTAACTAAATAAGTATAATGTAGTTATATGAGATCCATAAAATAATTTGCAATATTTCACTATATAGTATAAGTTAAATTTTCCGTTAAGGAACTTTCAGTATCTTTACGTGAAAATTATTAAAATTCGACAGCCAAGTATCAATTATCTAAGATCCCAGAAATAGTTGATAGCAAAGTTTAAGACATGAAATTGGTTAGTGTCGTGGCTTGTCACTTTTTAAAAATTGTTCGAGTAACGTTACGGTTGCAACCGGTCGTCAGCAATATGTCCCTAGCTCTTCTAAGTTTTATATTAATTGACTTTACATACAATAATTAAAAAAACTCTTACGATAATAACATTTGACTTCGGCAACTGTTATTAGATAGGACTTGGAAAGGTCCACGGATTCGTTTCCCCTCAATTGCAAGATGCTAAGTCACAATGTGCATTAGTTAAACTTAATTCTAGCTATGACTCTTTTAATTAACTTCACATTATAAAATTATACTAGTATACTAATTTATACATATGTACATGTAATAGCTTATCAATGTCTCATAGCCTTTTCACGATTGTAAAAGATGTAGCAATGACACTTGACATCTTTAAATTAAATAACTAATTCATGACGGCGAAACTAATGGCGAATGAACGATAGTTGAAAATTCATCGCTAAATATTACTATTGTTTAAGGTATTCAAGCACTATACATGTAATATATATGTTTCTTTTTTTTGGTAGGGATGTAATATGTTTCTTTGCCAATACATTTAACACTGTTTTAAGAAAATTTAATAGTTACAATATTTTATTTTGAACAATAATAGCTAGCTAAATTTTTAATGCGAAGGAGAATATACAAAAGAATATAAAGAAATAGAGAGCCTGACGTGGCCTACAAAACCAATGCAACGAATGGAGAAGAAAAAGACGAAATGCATGCAGATACTATATTAATATACAGAGTATTTTTCAATATAATTCTCCTGTTAATATATGAATTTTGTGTTTGACTTCGGGGTCTGGTCGTCCATACATATGTGCTACTTGTTTTGTCGCAAGTTTTAACTGTCTTCTATTTTTATTTATTCTTGCCAACTCACGTAACAGTTCCTACTAATTATGGACTCTCAAGGCCAACACTTATATATTGTGTAGGACTCACATCTTTATTTAATAACCAGTTGTCACTAGATTAAATTCGTATAAGATTTGATAATCAGCACCGATAATTAGCCCTAATATTCTCTCCAGACACTATTATCGAGGCGTCGCGACCACCATCTCTCTCTGATACTGGTAAGGATCCGGTTCGCCGGTGTTGGGTGCTCTCACTTCCTACGCTTCTCTGCTGCTTCCTGTTCTCCCTCGATTCCTCTTTTAATTCTTTTTCCCCCTTTTATTTTCCTCTTTTGAATCTTTTTCAATCCCCGACCAACATCCCAAATCCAGACGAAGAAGATCTGCCCCTGCACTCGTATCGAAGGATGTGGAGTCCGGCGAACCCCATCCTCAACTATTCTTGCCCATGCTTACCATCAAAGGCTTCAAAGTCCCTACATCTCCCAATTTCTCGATCCGGAGTGTGCTCCGTCTCTGAAGAACTCCTTTCAGCAACATCATCCGAACCTCCCCAGGATACGTCGGAGTGGTTGCTTGACGGAGAATCCCCCAGAGCTGCATTTTGCCCCCAATATTGGACTCCCATCTCACAGACTTGTCACCTCGAGAGCTTTGCAGACCCATGGCCAATACCACCAGAGGAGCAAACCTTTTTCTCCCCTCTGACAAACCACCGCGCGATACAACTCCCCTGGCCATCCGCAACCACTCTGCGGATAAGTTATGGACCCGAATTTGGTTTGATGGCATCCCAAATGGTCTTGCCAAATCCCCAAAGGACCAAGTTCTCTCTATCTAGCTCCCTGTTATCCTATAGACTGTTATTAGCTTGTTTGGCTATACTCGATGTTCGAAGAGTGCATCAGAGAATCCATTTAGCTAGTGTGTCTGTACAATGAGTATGTTAGAACTATGGCGATTGCTCAACTTACGACATTATATGTTGGCCCTCAAATCTGGAATTACCATGTATGTCTTAATTCCCAACATTCACACCCTTTCCTGAAGCGCATGCTATTTGTCTTTGTCCCCGTGTTTTGTCGAATGCAAACCCTGTGTGGAATCCTTGATCACCATTTCCATGGCAGAGAGGACTCATCTGGTTTGTTACGACATTACATTTATTTTGTGCACCTGCTATTAGCTTCTTCTATGGTAAACTCTCCTGCTCCCATTGCCCTGCAAAAAACCTCTCATTCGAAGCTCAGGTCTGATTTCTCTTCGCCAATGTTTTTCCGACTACAAACTTTGTGTGGAATTCTTGATCACCATTTTCATGGCAGAGAGGATCCACCTGTTATGTTACGGTTCTACATTTATGTTATGCGAATCTTGGTTTTAGCTTCAATCCTGAAATCTCATGCTTCTAAGTTCCTGAAGTTTTATGGCATACTAGACCTGAATTCAAATTGTCGAGGTTGTGGTTATGGTCAAAGAAGTTTCTCTACCAACAACCACCCCTCGATGATTCTAGCTGTTTACTTTAGGTACCACCTTGGTGAGCAAACATCCACCAGCACCTCCATCACCCTCCGGGTGTTTGACCCCCGAATCCCTACTTTGGCTCTACGTCTGTTAGTGCTCCTCACTTCAGTTACTTCCTTGGTTCTGATTCTGCTACCAACGGTACTGTGTCCTTTGACCGTGACCTACTTGTCATCTCTCGAGATCCTCGACAATGTCCAATCCTGCAACCATGATCCCACATGCCTACAATTGCTTCTTAGCGCTTGTGTCATAGCTTTCATGGAATCTTGCTTGATGTTTCCTTTATGTTTGTTTTTGCATATGGCTTTGGGGAAAACCCTTCATTGTAATCGTTTAAACTCTAGGATTTTATATCCATTTCTTTGTATGTTTTCTATATGAATGAATAGAATCATCATTTGTCAAAAAAAAAAAAAAAAAAAAATTGATAATCAGCATATCAACACGACTATTTACATTTATCTTCAGTTTCAGGCATAAAAATAAATAACCAGGCTAAATATATACCCAAAAAAATAAACACTATGCAAAACCTTAGATTTGAAAATTCAAATAATAGAAATTAAAGAACGACTTCACAGCAAAATCTGAAAATCAACTCTAGTACTTACGGACTTCCAAAGCATTACTGTGAGAGAATAGACTTTATAGCTTACATAGGGGTATGTTTTTGAGACTTACTTCAACGACTTTACAAAATCTATAATCCTTTTCCGACTCTATAAACCCATAATTGGATTTGGATTGAAGAATGGTGCATACTGAATAGTCATTAATTTGAATCGGTCAATTTTTATGAATATGTGAGTTTTCAGTTCTTGGAATGATGTGTTTAGAAAACTTTGAATCTATAGATCAATTTTTAAACTCAACATTAAAAACAAAGTTGAATTCAAGAAGTTAAAATCAAGGAGTATACCATCCGGCATCAGTAACAATGACAATAAATAAATTTTCATATTAATGAATTCGAATATTAAAAGTGGGATAATGATATGTTAACCTTGTTATATACTAATCTCGATCGGGGCAGATGCTGTATAACTTCTGGAAACTTTTTAGCTTAAGAAAAAAGATAAAATAAAATTAAAGAAGGGGTCACTTTATATGGCTTTATATTACGTCCAATAGTTTAAGTTAGCTAGCTAGCTACGTGCCCATACATGGATGTGACGTGGATATCGTAAAACCAACCAATGTACTTCACGATGTCGTTGTTTGACTTTCATAAAATAATATCCGATATCCTCAGACATAATTTAATTCATTATTTCCTGATAGTTTAATCAAAACTATAGTCATTACTTGGGGAAAAGATCGTATACAAATACTTCGAGATTACTTTGCATGTTGTATTCATCACATTTATGTTTTTTTTTTTTTTATTAATCGTCAACAGCTGGGATGCATGGATGAAAATAAACCTTAATTAATACATTTGGGAAGATTCGTCCAATCACATTTTATCTATATTGTCATTATTATTCCTTATAAAACACTAAAGCTTGCTTACTTAGTTTTATAATGACAAGATCACATTAGTTGGAGACTTTTATTAGTATTCATTTAATGATAATGTCAAACCCTTAGAGTTGGAGAGGGACTTTGAAAATTACATAATTTCGTAATGTGTAACTATGTTTTTTTTTTGTCATAGGTATAACTATGATTTTATTTTGTAAAATAAGTTATCTTATTGTAATTTTGGTCCAACTATTTATTTCTGATAATTAGTCCAACCATTTTATATAGTACTACATAGAAAAATACATTAAACGATAATTTCAGTTCATGGAAACTGATGTGTTTAGTTTTTTTTTTCTGATCAACCTGTTTAGAATTCTGTTAGATATTATTTATATAGATATACGTTATATAGCCTTGACCTAATAAGAAGATGTAATATTTAAAAAAAAAAAAAAAAAAAAACTCGANGGATGTAATAGAAAGACAATTACGAAGTAAACATTAAATTACATATTTTTAAGGAAAGTTTTATATTAGCAATGTTGCAAAAGTCAAACATATATACATTAAAGTCCTATTGAGTTGACCCATTCCCTCCCCAACGGGACCCGAGCAGCGAAGTCTCGCGCCGGGTACTTTCGTTTCGTCAAATGCTTAAATATCATATTTTTGGGATCTTTTATATATGCACCACTAAGAGTAATTTAAAAACAACTACATAAATGAAAAACATTGGCAAAAGATACATGTACATGAGCCTATTTTTCTAAGTTTTTGTTAAGAAACTTCTTGTGGTACTTCTATTTCCAAGTTTTGATATAATGACATATTTTAGAAATTATAGTCTTGATCACGAAATTTCTTCCCCCTCCTGTTTATGTATATATATGATAAAATGACGGAATCAAATGTATATGCATCTATCATTTACCATTTCAACATATTTATTTCCTCACTCAAAATATTATGTGTTGACAAATTTGTATGATTTTCATTTACAAGAATGATTCCTGAAGTTTCAACAACATTCTAATTAATCTTCACCCGTATAAATACCTCATATAATAATGTGGCATAAGTTAGTTCGTACGAATACCAATTAGCTAATTAAACTTGTTGACTTATAAATTTTTGGTTTTTTTCCATACCATTTACAAAGGAACTAAAAAATTATCATTACGGCTCCTAGCTATTGATGGCTGCTCAAGAACCCTTTAATACGGCTGTGAACACACGACCGACATATTTTTAACCTACATAATCATTTTGCACGTTTTCGATCTCCACATGTTATACAACTGCTACACTTTTTGTTTGTAGGGTATTGATGAAATATATTTGGTGTATGCATAAAATGAGGATTGAGGAATCTAAGTAGAGGTAAATAAATTGGGATAGAAATTTCACAAACTAATATAAGTAACTTTTTTATAGGTTACCATATTTTCGCCATGGCTTTTAAGATCGGATTTTATTGAGTCATATTTTAGGTGTTCACTTATTAAATTCTCACGTTCCACATTATTTTTTAGCAACTATACTTTGAAACTATGCGATTGAGTTGAAGACTGGCATTAGTGTGTCGTTTCTCACTTGTAAAATTTAGTATCAGACCTTAATTTTTTTTAGACTCATTAGTCGATGCTTCATAATGTCAGTATAGGACTCAAAAAAATTCTATTACAATTTTTTGGATCTATGTTGTGTCTTTTTTTAATATGAATTAATCTAATTTTTAAATATATATATATATATATATATATGTGTGTGTGTGTGTATTTTAATGAAAGCTTGAGTACTCAAGTACGAGTATCCACAACAGCCGCAAGTACACGAATATTTTGGCGTATCCAAAATCTGTGTATTCGAAAAGCATTCATTACAGACCTTTTCGACTACGAATCTAAAACGTATCAAGTTTGAGATTTTGCATGCCTCCCCATATCGTTCTTCATTTATGTAAATTATACGTATCTGAGACTATAACTCATATCATATATGTATAAAAATAATCTTTAACCCGAATTTAAAACTTGTAAACAATTAGGTATGCTTTTCATAATAATAAAACATATATGCATCGAAGCTATCATTTTCATCTGGTAATTATAGTAAAACATTATCGAACATTCTTGTAAAATTCTTATATTTGAAATTTAATAAATAAGGATATGTACTATATCATCTCTATATGATAGCTGTTGCTCATTTGTGACCAAGAATGGAGATTGGAGAGCTATAAGATCTTGTTTTTTTTTTTTTTTTTTTGTTCAACTGATTTCTATTGATTTTGAGGAAAAGATACTACTGTTACAAGGATTACATGGGTCTACCACCTAGCTTTCCAAAAAAATACCTGCTAGCCCCCCATAATTAGCCTAAACCTACCTTAGTCAAACTCACCAGTCAAGTAGACCTGGCCTATCCAAAAAATGGTTAACACAAATCCCATTTAGACCATACAATCAACACCCTCAAAACACTATAAAGAGGAACAGAGTCTCTCATCCTCAAACACTCCCTGTAACCAAGTCGGATACCCGGACGCCACATAGGATTGTAGGCGACAATCACTTGTAACACTATAAGCAATGAGAGAAGCTCCTCTATTAGCTTTTGGGTTTTCTACTACCAGTGACCACTGATCAAAAAACCTTAGACACTTTAACAATTCTCCTGTTTCATACGCAAAGGAAGGCCACGCAATCGGTCTCAGAACGCATTTGACAAGCTGGACATCTTCCATCGCTATAATCACATTCACACATCTATGACTCGCCAAACTTTCAACAGCCCATCGTGTAGCTAGAAAGCTTTCTTGGTCTCTGTTTGGCACATTCGAAAAAGCCCTACGGCTATGCAAAATAACCGTACCTTCATTATTCCTCAAAATCCAGGACCCTCCTGCAAGTTGGTTTCTTTTTGACCAAGAGATCCCCACAATGCATTTAAGCCAATTGGTTGTGGACACTCCCACCTCACATCGTTGGTTACAACCTGCGGTAACGGGTTTCGTCTTTCGGCCTCCCCTTCTGCTCCAGTCAATTCTTTCTCCCTCCTATCTTCCCCATTGGAATTCATTTTCTGAGCCACTTTCCATTCCTCCACATCATCGCGGATTTTTTGAACTGATTGGATAGGTGAAAAACATTTTCCTTCAAAAAAGAAAATATTCCTGTTTTTCCATATACGCCATATGATCCACGGAAAGCTTTTTCTTAGCACAGAAGGCCACTCCTTATTACCTCTATTTACCAGAAAATGATGCATATTGGAGTATACTGAGCCTTTACAAAGCCAAACTCTGGAGACGGATAGTCCGATAGCGCCCACACTTGTCTTGCTCCAATACACTCAAAAAGCACATGGTTAATTGATTCTCCCTCCTGTTCACATACGTGACATCTCTCATCCAAATGCAAACCTCTCTGAATTAGTTTTGAAAGAACAGGTAAAGCACCACTCAACACTTTCCAAAGAAACACTTTGAGTTTGGGATCTTTTTGTAGCTTCCACACCTGAGCTTTCAAGACATTGAGAGATGGTTGAATATCTGCTTCATGATAAATCAGATGCTTATTTATTTGACCAGCAAACCAGTAAGCCGACTTAACCGTAAAATCCCCGCTCTTATTAAATCTCCAAACTATGAAATCTTCTCTATCCACCACCGGTTTGTGTTTCTTTATTCGCACTACATCGACTGGCAGAAAATGATACTCTAGCTTCTGGTCATCCCAATCTCTTGTCTGAAAATCTATGAGGTCTTTTACTCTGAGATTAATATCTATCACAAAGTTTTTTATCCAAGGCTATAAGATCTTGTTATGTCCATCTATTTATTTATATTAAACGCAAACATTATCTATAATATATATGTTTTCTCGTCAACAATTTAATATCAAACTTTTTTTTTGTTGTGAAAATTCAGGAGGTAACTCCATAAATACATAAACTATGTAGACTTTTGTAATTTTCATTCTTATTTTTCTTCTATCATTTTCAAATGTATTTAATATTATTGCGAGCTAGAGACCCTACCTTCTTGTGGTCTTATCGTTCAAATAGTATAGTGTATATAATAATAATAACAATATGTCAACGGTTTTTGGTGAGGACGAATTAAGAAGAAGAAGTCAGTGTCTCCAAGAATTTGACTCAGACCAATACCAAAACTGCCTTAACTCGTCAAAATATCAATTCTGGACTATTCATTTCAACGTCTCCTTCAAACATGTATGTATGTATATAAATACCTCCACCCACCAACACCACATCTTACCAAGTCTTTAAACATAGATCCTCGCATTTACGTATAGATTTAATATCTCTAGAATTTTCAAGAGCATCGAGATCCATCAGGTATATTACACAACGTCCTTCCCTACAAAACATATTATTTAAGTTCTAAGTTTTTGTTCTTTGATAAGTTTTCTCTATATTTGCTAATTGATTATTGATGCATGTACGTGGCGATGTCTCATTTGCAGTACAACAAAGGAAAATGTCGCCGTCGATGATAGCTCCGGTGGTGGAAGAAGAGAACAAGAAATACCAAAAAGGTGTGAAACATCTTTGTGACAATGGTGTGACCAAAGTGCCAACCAAATATATATGGCCTGTACATGACCGACCCATCTTCACTAAATCCGACAAGCTCATCAAACCAAAACAAAACCTAAAGCTTCCCCTCATAGATCTCGCTGAGCTTCTTGGACCTAACCGGCCTCACGTTCTACAAACCATAGCCGAGGCCTGCGAAACCTACGGTTTCTTCCAGGTTTGTTCTCAAATCCCAAATGGTTAAAGTAAGCCATAGCTTACACAAAGTTATATTTAGCTTGCTTGCTAAACAAGTTAGTTATGTTAATGGGCATGTAGGTGGTGAATCATGGGATGGAGGGAGATGTGAGCAGGAACATGATAGAAGTGTGTAAGAGATTCTTTGAGCTTCCGTACGAGGAGAGATCAAAATACATGTCGTCAGACATGTCGGCTCCAGTACGGTACGGCACGAGTTTCAACCAGATCAAAGACAATGTCTTTTGTTGGAGGGACTTCTTGAAACTCTACGCACATCCTCTGCCTGATTATCTTCCTTATTGGCCTTCTTCTCCCTCCGATTTCAGGTAAGATTTTCCCACATTTACATTTTTTTTTCGTTTCCTAAAATATAGATATTTTAAATTTTGAAATTTCAACAAGAAATTTAACAAATACTTTTTTAGCACATGTGTTTTAAGTATTAAACTCGAAAACAGGTAGTTCAAAGGTAATATATAATTTAGACATACAATTTAGAATCTTTTACCAAATTCTTCTATTTTGGTCACAAAGTGCATACGCAATCTAAAGGCTATGGCGGTTATTTGATGTATTAGAAAAAGATATGTATGTAAGTGGCGGCTTGTGAATCAATAGAGATGAGTGGGATTATTATCATACTACTAATACTAAATAACAAAGAAAAGGTCACATAAAACGACTTATTTATAATTTATCTTCATAGCTACACCGCACCACCAAAAAACTAGCAGTCACGGGGCTACTTTACATATCACGCGTAATATATAATAATAAATCATTGTCCAATATGTTTTATTTAACATAGTGTAAATTTACTAAAAGTGACATGTAAATAAACTTTATATGTATAAAAACAAATTGAAAAACAGGAGTTTGGCGGCTACCTACGCTAAAGACACGAAAGAGATGTTCGAGATTATGGTGAAAGCCATCATAGAGAGTCTTGAAATCGATGGCGGCGACGAGGCCGTGGAGGAGTTGGAAGAGGGAAGTCAGTTGATGGTGGTGAATTGTTATCCGCCGTGTCCGGAGCCGGAGCTGACGCTAGGGATGCCACCTCACTCAGACTACGGCTTCTTGACGCTTCTTCTTCAAGACGACGTCGAAGGCCTTCAGATTCTTTACCGTGACGAGTGGGTCACTGTTGATCCCATACCTGGCTCTTTTGTCGTCAACGTCGGCGATCATCTCGAGGTATATTAATTAGCATATTCCTTGAACGTTTTCCATGAAGTGTTTTTTTATATTTTGTTGTTTGTTGTCTAAATAATTTGTATCTTAAACTCGAGGGACAGAAATGGACAATGAAAAATTCCAACTATATTGTTAAACTTAGAAAAATATATAGTTTGTTACTAAATAAAAGCATTTCTAAACCAAGTTCCGTTGGTCCAGTGGTAAAGGGAGAAAAACTCTCGCCACTTGGGTTCGAGTAGCGTTGGTCACAGGGTTCAAAATTTAACATGGTTTCTCTCGGTCTCAGAAGATTAGTCTTTGGGCCTAGGAAGCCTTTAAAATCACTTCTGAGTTATTAAAAAAAAAAAAGCATTTCTAATGAAAAATAATTCTACAAGATAATTAATCATTGTTAGACTTAGGCTAGTAGTTAATTTTTGATATTTAAAAGTGATTAGCACATCAACATTAATTTCTATTATAAGGATCTCTATTTTTTTTGTTTTAACTAACAGTTTTTTGGTCACTCTTTCTGTAGATATTTAGCAATGGGAGATACAAAAGCGTGCTACATAGGGTATTGGTAAATTCCACAAAGCCTAGGATATCAGTAGCGTCGCTTCATAGCTTCCCCTTGACCTCCGTTGTGAAACCATCATCGAAGCTCGTCAATGAACTTAATCCACCACAGTATATGGACACCGATTTTGCCACTTTTCTTCAATATGTTTCGTCTCGAGAACCTAAGTGGAAGAATTTTCTTGAATCACGCAAAATTCACTATATAAGATAAATTAAACTACCCTTTTCCTAATGTTAATAACATTGAGGTGAATTAAATTGTGTTATAGATTTACGTCATATATATATATATATATATATATATATATATATATATATCAGGAGAAATAATAACAAAATATACAGCCATATCTTTCCGCTACAAACAGAAAATACGAGACTAGAGATATAGGATATTCTTCAGCTATGTTATTTTAATAGTATTCTGTTCCAAATATGTTTGTAATCTGATTGAATATCCAAGAGTTTTTTTTTTGTTTTTCACATAGATTTTGGTTTCACAGCACGTTAACAATAATAGAAATCATAATCTAGAACTAGAGAGGATTTTAATTTAAAAGGTGGTTTTGATCATCAAAACTCATCGGAAAGCAAATAACTAGCATTAGAAAGAAGTTTAATTACGCAATAGTGTTTGCTTCTGGCTTATTGATTCTCGATGATTACGCTTGTGGGAATCTGTAGGCTGTAGCTTAATGATTGAGTAAGCACAAGAGAAAGTAGTTTAAAAAATGGAAGTAGAGGGTATCTGTAGGCTGTTCTTTGGTGGATATAAGCAATAAAGAATAGTCTATATGGCAGAAGAGGACCAAGAGTTCAAAAGATTTTAGATTAACTAACTATTGCGTGTTTGTAAAATGTAGAATGGTTCAGAACTATGAGCAGAAGAGTGACTTGGAAAAGCATGAGTTTGTGAAATTATAGACTATTTCAGGACTTAAGCTGTTGGATGTGGCCAGTTCTACTCCAGGAAAGGGTTTGAGTTATTGAGATTGGTTTCTTTGGAAACTAGATGGAGACGGGTTACGCTGTTACAAATGGTCGATGAATAGGGTTATTCCATATGTTTATCTGAGATGCTCGAGCTCAGTCTTCAAAATAAAGATTGTTTTATCTAACAACCTGTATCTTTGGAAGCAATTGTGCTGTTGTGCAAGATTTTTGAGAGTTTAACATCTGGATCTTGGGGAAAAATCGATCACCGACACACAATCTGGTCTCTGATAAACATATCCAATTGTGCTTTTAGGTTTATCATTCTCTGTGTTTCTAGGTTGTAGACATTAATGTAGTAGACTTCACAACATAAGTATCATTTCATTCTAGCTTTGTAAACTATGTCAACAATCGTGTTTGGATGGTCGATATGCAAAGGGAATTCTTTGTATTTTTAAGATTGTGTCAAGAACTTGATAATGAATATAATCTTATTTTTTTGGTTTTCTGGTAGAAAATTCACAAGTTTTGGTTATTGTAATGAGTTTAAAATATGTGTATTCACGATGAACTATGAGGGGACAATATAGCTCTTTGATACTCAAACGTGAAATCTATTTGTTTAACATGTTACACTTTTTAGGCCGAAATTGTAATTTAAGTGAACGCTATAATAACAACAAGAAGCTAGTCAAGCAGAAGATATTGTGACTATTTTACTTCAAACTTTTGTGACGCAATAGACAAGGTTTTTTTTGAAACGGGTAGTACAACACATGTAGAGATGGATGTGACCATTAGCAGAAATTTGTATTAGTCAATAACGTATGGTTTAATTAGGTTAACAAAATCCCAAAAGATAGTAATGAAAATTTGGAAACTTGTCTAAAACAAAGAAAATATGTTGACCAGGAAATAAATTCTATGACAAAATAAAGGAAAATGTATATAATACCAAAGAATTAAATTGCATGAGATTGTAGTCAACAAATTAATATTTTCTTTGGAAATTAATTTAACATTTATGTGATGGATTCACTCCTATATATACTCTCAATGTCTAATTGTTGCATAAGTCATAAGAAAATTGAAAGAGTTGGAAAGAGAGAAGGATGATGGTTTGTAAGAGTTTGCTTATCGTTCTCTTAATTGTGTCTCTCTTTGGTCTTCACCAATGTAAGAATTTGTTCAGTTTTTTTTTTTTCCCTACAAACCAAAATTTATAGTTGATGCGACTCAACTCAAGTATATTCGTCTCATCTCACCCATCTAAATTCGTATTAACATTTGTCATATGATTCGATGGATTCATATCCAAAGTTCCAAACACATCCAATAAGATCAGTGTTCTCCTTGGAATATCATAGATCAGTCATACATGCATATATTTTTTTCACATCCATTTTGACAGTCAATATACATTTGTTGTTATTTTCGCATACACTTTATAGAAGAAAGTTATTAGTTGAGATCTAATCAAAGATGAGCTGTAATATTACACTTGATACATAGTCAAAGTTTATACTTAAATATATCAACATTACTGTTGCAACATAATTATTTTGAAATAATATTTGTAGGTCACGAGCCCGATCCCGACCGTCACGAGCCGTATCCCAACCGCCACGAGCCGGATCCCGACCGCTACGAGCCGGATCCCGACCGTCACGAACCGGATCCTGACCGCTACGAGCCGGATCCCGACCGTCACGAACCGGATCCCGATCGTCACGAGCCGGATCCCGATCGTCACGAGCCGAATCCCGATCATCCAAAGGGAATAGAAAGATGTTTCCATAAATATATGGGAGAATCATGGCAACTCGAGTATTTATGTTGTATAAAAAAACCTTCCATATGCACTCCTGTCAGCTTTCCTGAAGATTGCATTAAGTGCCCGTCGCTTACAAAAGATGAAACACCTTCTCCTTCCGTCGATGCAACATTGCCTCATATGTAAAATGTTCATTGATTGATGATGTTATTTTATAAAAAAAAATCATTAGATAAAGTTTCGTGTATCATGCAGAATTTTAGTCTGATATTTAAATAAAAATATCTGAGAAATTTTTTCAGATTTTTATATATTTTATGTCTGCAGAAACAAATAGATTTTTGTTGTGGCGTAACAACTCTATAAACAAGAAAAATAGAAGAGGTGGCTTTTACTGATTGGCACCAATTATTCCATGATATATAATTGTCTCCAAATTACAAAAAGAATAACAAACCAAGAAAATTTAAGTAGAAATGGTTCAAAAACAGCAGAGTAATTGTACATTTTTTTTCTATGTTGTCAAACATTAGTTAAAATTTTCTAAATATTATTTTATGATTTGGCCGAGTTTTTTCTAGTGTTTACTTTTAAAATTCAAATCATATCATATGTAATATATATATCTTACTATAGTTTTAATTTTTTTTTTTATCATCAATATTGCAACTTTAAAGAAAAAGATATAATGAAAACAAAAATTATGATGAGTGAACGAAAGAAGAGAAAAAAAAATGTACTAAGTTTTAAGAAATAGAAAACTCTTTGTAAACTTTTGCAATTTACCAAAAAGTTAATAGTAAGCGACGTCGTTTCGTGACTTGGTCGTGAGTCTCTCTCGTCGCGACGACGGCGACACTGTCTGCTTCTGCCGTTGGAGATATCTCTACTTCCGACTCCGCAATCTGCGAATCTCCTGCAAAGCTCTCAAATTTTATATCTTCCTTTCTGGTTTGTTTTGCCTCCTAGGTACTCAATATGCTTTGCTTTCCTGATCAATTGGTACATTAATAAATAAACATATGTGAAAGTGAAATAGTGGCTGTATCTGTATTCTTGGTTTTGCCCTGTTTCTGTATGAGTCTCGATTCGGTTTTGCTGCTTCTCTGTTTGCTTGTGTTCTTTTCGTTGATTGTTAAATTTGATTTCTGCTGTTTTGATTATTATTTGCTACCATTAACTTTTTTTTTTGTTAGAAACAGAGGTAACATCAGTCTCACTCTTTGAATCTTTTGCCTGTTTCTTTCCAGGTCTAGTACAGAAATTTTTGTTTCATGCAATAAAATCCATGCATTCATGCATTGATAAGTTCTCTCTATATTTGCTAATTGATTATTGCTGCATTTACGTGGCCATGTATCATTTGCAGGACAACGAAGGAAAATGTCGCCGTCGACGATAGCTCCGGTGGTGGAAGAAGAGAACAAGAAATACCAAAAAGGTGTGAAACACCTTTGTGACAATGGTGTGACCAAAGTGCCAACCAAATATATATGGCCTGAACCTGACCGACCCATCTTCACTAAATCCGACAAGCTCATCAAACCAAAACAAAACCTAAAGCTTCCCCTCATAGATCTCGCTGAGCTCCTTGGACCTAACCGGCCTCACGTTCTACAAATCATAGCTGAGGCCTGCAAAAATTATGGCTTCTTCCAGGTTGGTTCCCAAATCCCAAATGGTTAAAGTAAGCCATNTTATTTTAAATAGTGAAATTCCAACAAGAAACTTAACAAAGACATTTTTAGCACATGTGTTGTAAGTATTAATCAAACTCGAAAACAGGTAGTTCAAAGGTATATGTGTATTACTTTAGACACACAGGTAGAATCTTTTACCAAATTCTTCTATTTTGGTCACAA
Organism: Camelina sativa; assembly: GCF_000633955.1. Taxonomy (NCBI): domain Eukaryota; kingdom Viridiplantae; phylum Streptophyta; class Magnoliopsida; order Brassicales; family Brassicaceae; genus Camelina; species Camelina sativa. The sequence continues at coordinate 23,668,475 of NC_025688.1, forward strand.
AGTGCATACGCAATATAATCTAAAAGGCTATGGCGGTTNTTGTAAGAGATTCTTTGAGCTTCCGTACGAAGAGAGATCAAAATACATGTCGTCAGACATGTCGGCTCCAGTACGATACGGCACGCGTTTCAACCAGATCAAAGACAATGTCTTTTGTTGGAGAGACTTCTTGAAACTCTACGCACATCCTCTCCCTGATTATCTTCCTTATTGGCCTTCTTCTCCCTCCGATTTCAGGTAAGATTTTCCCACATTTACATTTTTTTCGTTTCCTAAAATATAGATATTTTAAATTTTGAAATTTCAACAAGAAATTTAACAAGTACTTTTTTAGCACATGTGTTTTAAGTATTAAACTCGAAAACAGGTAGTTCAAAGCTATATTGTGTATTACATCTTTAGACATACAATTTAGAATCTTTTACCAAATTCTTCTATTTTGGTCACAAAGTGCATACGCAATATAATCTAAAAGGCTATGGCGGTTATTTGTTTTATTAAAAAAAGATATGTATGTAAGTGGCAGCTTGTGAATCTATAGAGATGAGTGGGATTATTATCATACTACTAAATAACAAAGAAAAGGTCACACAAAACTGTTGGATAAGCTTGAAGTTAGCATAAGCAAAAGGTGTTGTTATCCTAACCGAGTTATTGTTAAGAGATAAGAATGAATTATGTTTAGGAGTTATCTAAACATAAGGTGTTTTGTAGTAGAAATAAGTTTTGGTTTTTCATATAAAAGGGATGTCAAGGTGTGACATTGGTTGAAGGATTTGAGAGAGAGATCAAAAACTTTAGTTATTTGAGTTAGTTTTTCTAAAGCTATTAAAAGAAGCGTTTTTATATTTCGATCTTTACATTCGAATTCTAGACACGAACATGATAACAAGACCACCAAAACTAGCAGTCACGGGACTACTTTACATATCACACGCGTAATACATAAACATTTAGTAAATAATAAAAAATAGTATATTTTAGTAATCAAGTGTAACTATATATATATTTCGATTTCAAAAACATTTAAACAACTCTGAAAAACTTCAAACCATTTAACTATTTGTTGCATTTCAATCAACAAATTCTTTCATTTCTTATTAGACACACATATTCTTATGATTCTTGACTACGTAAGTTATGTTGCATTATCTACTATTTTATATTTGTGTACGCATTTGACATATGACACATAAATGAATGTATATATATAGGCATATCATCTATGGTATAAGTGTTAAATATCTAAAATTTGCACAAAAATTGCTTAACATTTGCTTAAAACATATTTAAAATATGCAAAAAGGAGTAATTTTTTGCTCTATGTAATAAGATGAGACAACTTAATCAAAATTTCCAATGAGATAAATAAGTATACTCAAAATAAGAATACAAAAAAACAAATAATCATACTTTATGCTGGTTGAGTCCAAAGTGCTTTGCATCTAGTTATCATCCACACTGAGAGATTATTACTCCTGGTTTATAATTTTTTTGCCTAAATCTGTGATGATGCTTCGGGTTTGGTTCATTCAATCTTAATCGAGAAAACAAAAAGGCAACAAAGAGAGGATTCTTTCACATTTAATCTTACATAGATTACTTGCATTAGCAAGCATAAGTAAAACTTGTAAATAATCTTCTTGATTTTGGTATGCTCTAAAGCCATTGCTCACCATCGATAAAGGAGATGTTGGTGAAAGGAGCTGCTTCCACATCGGTGAGTTGTTTCGCATAGGGAACTCGTTCACTATGATTGGCTCCCTGTCCGTAGCACCGATGTTCTCCATAATACATCGTCTTTTGCGTCTTGTGAGGAGAAAATTGTTAAGAGGACAAAGCTTTTTCTTTCTTTTATAGAAAACTTTGGGAAGATGATGTTGATCAATTAGTATCCCAATTTTCATTTGATATTTCTTACTGTCATCACAACTAAAGATTCCCTGAATTTTCTTAATTTGTTTTAATTTTTAATTTTTTACCTCTTTATATGTTCAGCAATTTATGTATATGGTTTTGTAGTTTAGGCATTTAAGAAATTTGAGACTCAGAAACGTCCTTATGAGTTGGTGTCATAGCTTTTTTGCACATGATGCTTTTAACGCTAGTCATCTAATTTTAGTGTCTATTTTCGTTTCTGTAAACTAAATACTAGCATACATTTTGATTCTGCACAGTTGAGAGTAATTGATATCATGTACAGTGAAATATTTCTTCCATGATTAATGTTGTATTTTACAAGGTAAGGTTAATGTGTAATTGTTCTCAAACAAATAAAAAAATCTGATATTTTTTTTGAGAAAAATTCATTGCAGACCTAAATTATTTAACACACAATAAAAATAATAATATTTGCGTTTGAAAGTTTACAAATAGTTGGGGTTTCTTCAAAAATTTGGATTTTTGGTTTAATTGATATCATATACAGTGACATAATATTAATGTTGTATTTTACAAGCTAAGGATCATTTTTAAAAGAAACAAATAGTGTGTATATAATATATTTTATGATCATCTTCCAGAAAATTGAAGATTGTGAAAGTTTAAGTGTAGTGTAGAGATAGACTGAGAATAAGAATCATAAACAAAAAAATTGTAGAAAACCAAACCCAAATGGTTTAGTTGAAAGAAAAAAAGATTTAAATTTGTTTTGTAAACCAAACTGAGCCTTGTTTAAATATAAACCGAACCAAAACAACCTCAAATATTAAAGCTTTGCTCTCGGCAGCGTTATGAACCAACCCAAATGTTTTATTTATTATTATGTAATAAACCAACTAAATAAAGGCATACATTTTATTTTCAAGTATTTTGCTTTTAAATAAACTTTGTTAAATAAACTTTGTTTGGGAAAATCTCACAGAAACTTAAATTCTCCATACATTTTTGTTTATGAAAGGTTCATAGGGTACGTAGAGATTTCTTAATTACTGTATAAAAGCAATATACTACAGTATGTGTAAAGATTGACTTTTTCACCAGCACAATAAAAAGTCAACCTTAATAATATTCAACTCATTTAATTAGGCTAACGAAAATCCCAAAAGATGAAACGAAAACTTGGTAAAAAGAAAAGGAACATATGTTTGACAAGAGTAAATGTATGAGAAATATACAAAAGATTGCTAAAAAGGTGGTAAATAGGAACATCAAAAGAAAAACTGACCAAATAAAGGATATATACGAAATGATTTACATTGTATTATGTCGTCCATATTTAATATGAGAAATATTCTAAAATAGCCAGGGCCGGTTCAACTATCTTAAATGCCCTATGCCGATTAAAAAAAAATTGCCTTTTATTTTTAACAAAATTACACAAAAACAATAACATAAAAAAAAATTAGTTTCTAAATCCCTAAACCAAAATATGTTATTTTGGCTGATCACTTTCCTTCTTTTGCTTTGAATTATTATGTTATATCTATACAAAAATAAAATATTATATTACTAATCACTCATGTTCTTAAAACTCTTTGACTATGAAAACTCTTCGGTTATAGTTCTAAATTTGTTTTTTCTAAACCAATTTTCTTTTAAACTCATAACAGCAAACTTAGTTAACATTAACTTAATACTCACGAACATAGTTAGTGAAAAACCTAAAAAATTTGGCTTAGAATATGCCCCCAAAAAAATGAATACCCTAATCAATTGCTTCCGTTGCTTACCACCTCGGTCGGGCCTGAAAATAGCACTAAAACAAGTTTTATGGACAACTATAGCGTTCATTCCATAAATTTTTAAAAATAACACTATTTAACATATTAAAATATTTAAATTAATTTTTAGAATTTGTTTTTTAGGTTTGGGTTCTCAATTTTATATTTAGGATATAGCTTTGAGGGGTAAAATTTAATATTTTGAATTTAGGATTTAATTTTGAAAGATTAATTGGTACTAATTTTGGAATTTTAGAGATATTGTACTAAGTTTGAGAAAAGACTTATTTTAGTGTTATTTTTGAAAATAATCCAATATAATATTTATATTTTTTATACGCATACTGTGTTTTATTATATTAGAGGGTAAATACCACCATTATACTACCCATAAGACACATTTTTTTTTGGGCAGCCAACCACCCATAAGACACATCTGTTGTATAACTAAATGAGCATGTATGAGGAAATAACATAAAGTCGACAGCTGCTGCTGACCAGTGAAAACAAACCATGAAAGGTTAATGTGAGGCCTTTTGGACCATCTGAAAAGTAATAATTTTTGAGGTCGGTTTTCATAATTTACCAATTACGAAAATAATTTCAATATTGTTGGTAGAAAAATACTTGGTCGGGTTTGTTTAATCACAGATATGTTTATGTTAATTTTATTTGAGTGTGAAGTACATTTTTGTCTATGATGGAGTTGTGAATTGGTGAAAGGACTTTCCAAAGAAGTAGGTAAATTTCATTAATGTTTTTTTATAATGAAGAGTCATGGAAACAAGATCTAATGATTAACATTTAGTAATTAATAAAAAATAGTATATTTTAGTAATCAAGTATAACTATATATATATTTCGATTTCAAAAACATTTAAACAACTCTGAAAAGCTTCAAACCATTCAACTATTTGTTGCATTTCAATCAACAAATTCTTCATTTCCTATTAGCCACACATATTCTTATGATTCATGACTAAGTAAGTTATGTTGCATTATCTACTATATTATATTTGTGTACGCATTTGACATATGACATATAAATGAATGTAGATATATATGATATGTCTACTACATATATATGTACATATATATCTCTATATATATATACATTCATTAAATAACTAAAATTTATTATAATATATTTGTGTACGTATAAGTGTTAAATAACTAAAATTTGCACAACAATTGCTTAACATTTGCTTAAAACATATTTAAAATATGCAAAAAAGGACTAATTTTTTGCTCTATGTAATAAGATGAGATAACTAAATCAAAATTTCCAATGAGCTAATAACTATATTCAAAATAAGAATACAAAAACAAAGAATCATACTTTGAAGCTAATGATCTCAAATTTCCAATTAGCTAATAAGTATACTTTTTGCATGAAACCTACATTACTACAAGAGAGATAACAAGAAGAACATAGACTATTAGTTTGTATAGAATACCTTGACAATGATGAGGGTCTTGTAATTGCTTGAATCAGGGACAACGTTGACAGCTCCCTGGACATTGCTGAAGTTACCCGATCCCTTCAAGTACACAACAAAAACTAGTGCAGAGCGAGAGATAGGTGTAATTGCACACATAGATGTAGCGATAAGAGAAATGATTATGGTAATGATTATTATCATAATCAGGAGTTTAGAATTGATGAAACACATAGAGAAGGAGAGAGAAGAAGTTTAGGTGAGAAACGAGAGAGATGGAAGGTAAGTGAAGTGAATTACTCCATTACTTCATTACCATTTACGTATGCTAATCCAAAAATTGCCTCTCAAACATAATTTGGAGCATTGTGGTTTGTTTTGTATAATAAATAATCCAAACAAAAACATTCTTCATTCTTTGTAAGAAATGTGAACCTAATACGTAACAACAAAAAAAAAAGAGCTCCGCATCTACAAAATTTACTCGTCTCTGTTGTAAAAACTCATTAAAAGCCTCCTAACCCCTTCACTCTTTAATCCATCTTTAACCAAATACATGACTTGCTTTACCTCAACACAAAGGATGAACATACAACTCATTGGGTTGTTTCAAATCAAAATTTTATCTTATTGTCAACGACTTGGTGCGAGTGCACCGGTTTCTGCAGCATGGATGCTCCTTTGAACCTCACCATTTGGTAGCACGTCTTTATGTACTTGCTGAGCTGTAGCAATGAAGGGTTTAATTTTCATGGAACGAATTTCAGAAACTACATAATTCACAAACGTGTCAAATCCATCGTTGTACCTATTAACGTGCGAGCTTTTCTAACCCAAAGTTGTTCATCCATAAGAGACCTGCCTCGTCAGCTGCTGGAAGCCTGTAATTATAATGCTTGCAACATTCAATGAGAGTAGCTTCTCAATGCAGGAAAAGAACTATTGAAAGTATCCCTCTTTTGTATAAAACCCCATGAAACTCGGTTAAGCAAACATGCATGTTGCAACTAATGGAAGTTCTGAAACCTATTGGCAAAAGACTCAATAGTAATCAAGCAAACAACAGTTGCACTGTATAATTCAGCAGCAGAAAATAGCCAATAAATACTTAAAAGCACAGGAATCCTGTAAGAAAGACACACACAAACTTAGGGTACGATGGCAGAGTTGAGTAAATTCCAAATGATTAACCAAAACTTATGGAGAGAAAATGTTTGTCATATGGTTCCATTAAAAATGCAGAGGGATATAAAGCTTCTGAATAGCGAAATTATACAAATTTCCCAGAAGAGGGGACTGGTTATTCATGGTTTTGCCTTACTTCGGTTCAGCTTGTATTGTAGGCATAGAAATGGAGGTATCTCTACATACTAACCAAATCAAGATCACAATTTGCTTCATATACGTGATTCAAGTTCTAAGTTACTATACTTTAGGATAATGTAGACCTATGCAACCTTCCTTGGCCTATTCTGTATTATCAAATCAAAACTAAAAAACTGCTATAACAAAGTTCTAATTCTAAATTTCAAAAATGCAGAGGCAGGCACTTACAAGAACATTTGGCTTTGCCACTGATCAATCACCATCTGATGTCAAGATCATTGATGGAATCTACATCAGTTCTCTCTTGCTTCATCTATCTAAACCAAGACATAACTTTTGTAATGTGGAGTTGATCCTCATACAGTCCAATGGAGCAAAACCAATTTCCTTTAGGTGATTCCTGTCAGAAAATCATATACCAATTGGACAGACATCAATACAAAACGCAGCTACCACATCAAAACCTGTGATTGAAAGACACTTTAACATAGACCTGATGGTTCATCAAAACAGTAAATGCAAAAAAGGGACCTAACGGTTTTCCGAAACAAGTAATTTATGATACACCTGATTGTCTCAATACAGGTGATATGAACCTTTCAGGACAGAGTTATGAAACAATTTTAAGCATACAACACATTAAGAGGAGGAATTTAGTCTCAGTCAGTCAGAATGGTTAACTGCCTGCATAACACACCCATTTGTTTCAGCTTACCAGGAGGCTTACACATACTTGGCAGGGGAGTACATTCTACATAGACGAAATTAAGGTTGCAACATCTACATGATACTAACAGGACAGCGTCTCTTTTCTGAAGAAACAGAAAGGGACACAAGTCCTTAAGGGTCACAAGACTGTTGGGTCAACCTTCAAGAATTTATAAGCAAACCAGATGCACCAAAATAAGAATCTTCATCATCAGAGTTAGTTTGGCTGATATCATCATGAAGTAAAGATATGATTTTTAAGATTACCTGAGAGAAGTCAACGGGAAGATGCAAAGATTCTCGTCGGAGTCAAAAGGCATTCGGGTTTCGGCGAAAGAAATCGTCGCCGGAGTGTACAGAGATTGCTATCAGAAATGGAGCTTCGAGGAAGAAGCAACGGCGGTTCGTGGTTTGACCGAGGGTTCGTGTGTCGCCGCCGTCGGGGAAAATGCTGTCGCCGGCTAAAAATTGTGAATATATGGGCCTCAGTCATATCCTCTAGGCCCAATATGAAAGTCTTCATCATTACAGATGTGCCATGATAAATCTAAATTTGGTTTACTTAAAAAAAAAATATAAGATACCAAATCAACATTTTTTTTACAGTAGTTTAAAATAAATTCTTTTTTTCTTATTTCTAGGTAAATATTCGTAAATAAACATTACAATATGTATCTACAAACAAAAAAAAACAAATAGGATGGATTGTTTTCTTAAATAAATTAGAAACTAGATTAGGATCCATGCTAGAGCACGCGTTGAAATTCCTTTTATTTATATTATAATTTTAGAATAAAATATAATTTATATGATTATTTTAAAAAGTTTTTTGGATAAAACATTATGCAATAAAATCATATGCTAAATATAATGACTTGAAAAAGTATATATTTTGTAGTTTTATATTGTTAATTTTGTAATTTTATGTATGAGAAATGGTTATGTTTATTGTTTGTTTTTATTTTAATTTTTGAACATGTTTGGTGAAAGTTTTTTAATATGACCCGTGCTTAGGTAAGATTTTATTTTCAGTTGCACATAAGATATCGGAAATCACGATTAAGTGTGATAAATTGCCAAGATTTTATTCATTTTTACGTCTAAAAATATATTTTTATGCCTAACAGTATATATTTTGTAACAGTACATAGAATACTAAAGATTTTATTTAGGAAATTGTATAAATCATTGGAATATTCTCTTTAAGAAGATTCTTTGGGATATTCTTAAGTGTACTCATATAGCCCATGGATTGACCAATTAATCTATAACGTTTTTTTGTAACCAACTTATATTTAATGTATAACCTATTTTGTAACCAATTTATAAAAATTATATAGTCTACAAAAAAAAGTTGTGTACTTCCGTTTTATTATACAAGGGATTTTTTTTCATCAATGTAATAAAAAAACTAAAACACTAAAATCATATCTTAGTAAAATTGTTCTGTCCATATAAATTTTTAAAACCAATTAAACCGCACATATTAGAAGATAATAAATGATGATTTTTAATATATTGACCAAAAGAAAATAGGTTTACAAAATACCCAAAAAAAGGGAAAGAAAAATATATATTGACCAAAGGAAATAAAGGAAATGAATGAGAAAAGGTAAAAGTCATCATTTTCTTTGGAAAGTAAAATTATGGGATGGATTCTCTCCTATATATTATTCTATGTACTGTAAACATACAAGTCTAATTGTCGCGTAAGTCATATAAGAATATTGATTTGAGTTGGAAAAAAAAAAAGCTAAGAATGATGGCAATGAATGATCATCTATTGACAAAGGTCACAAAAGAGGAAATTCGATTGGCGGTGTTCTCTATCGATCCTTCAAGTGCTCCAGTAGCTGACGGAATGACAGGGCTGTTTTTTCAAAAATACTGGGACATTGTTGGTTCTCAACTGACCTTGGAAGTGTTAGAATTTGTTGAGAAGGCTTTTTTCCAAGAAGAGTGGAACTTTACTCAGCTTAGCCTAATCCCGAAGAAGTTGAATTCGGTCCTCATGTCTGATTTGAGACCTGTAAGCCTCTGTTCAGTCATGTACAAAGTCATCTCCAAAATTATCGTTTCAAGACTGCAGCCACTTCTGGCCATTAAAACGGACATGTCAAAAGCTTTTGACAGGGTGGAATGGAGCTATCTACAACATCTTCTATTAGCTCTGGGCTTCAAACCTGCTTGGGTGGATCTTGTAATGAAGTGCGTAACCACAGTTACTTACACAGTCTTAATCAATGGTCAACCTCACGGATGGGTGAAGCCTCAACGTGGTCTTAGACAAGGAGATCCCCTTTCTCCGTTTCTCTTTGTACTGTGTACAGAAGGTCTCACTCACCTCTTGAACCAGGCAGAAAATCGTGGCATTCTTAGTGGCATGAGTTTCTCAGAAGATGGCCCATCGATTCATCATCTATTATTTGCAGATGATACGCTATTTGTTTGCAAAGCTGATGAAGACCAATGTGGAGTTATTAAAGATATCCTTAAGGTCTACGGTGAAGCAACAGGTCAGGTGATAAATTTGGACAAATCTTCTATTACTTTTGGCTCCAAAGTAGACACCAACATCAAAACTCTAGTCAAAAATGCTTTGGGTATCTCAAACGAAGGAGGAGCAGGTACCTACCTGGGTCTCCCAGAATGCTTCAGTGGATCAAAAAAGGAGATGCTAGCATACATCAATGACAAACTCAAGAATAGGTTGTCGGGTTGGTTTACCAGATCACTCTCTCAGGGAGGGAAAGAGATTCTGTTGAAGACAGTTGCTATGGCCATGCCTGTATTTGCAATGTCGTGTTTTAAATTACCCAAAGCTACGTGTGACTCTCTTTCTAGTGCAATGTCTTCCTTCTGGTGGAGCTCAGTTGAAAATCAAAGGAAGATTCACTAGATAGCCCGGGAACGCTTATGCCTATCAAAAGAGCAAGGGGGTCTAGGTTTCAAAGACATTGAACTATTCAACCAAGCTCTTCTCGCAAAGCAAGCTTGGAGATTAATCCAATACCCTGACTCCCTTTTCAGTCGTTTCATCAAAAGCATGTATTACCCTGACGGTGACTTCCTCTCGGCGGTTATTGCCAACATACCCTCCTTTGCATGGCGAAGCATCATTCATGGAAGACTGTTACTGGAAAAAGGGTTTCCAGCAAAAAATAGGAAATAGCAGCTCCTTGAAGGTTTGGACCACTTTATGGCTGAAAGATGGAAGAATGAGAGCTCCTTTCATGAAGAATATCCTGGTGGACCTGGAATTAAAAGTCAGTGATCTTATCGATCCTATTGCGAGAACTTGGAACCCATTAATCTTAGAGGAACACTTCTTTCCACGAGATATGGAATTGATCCGAGCTATTAAACTTATCCTCTCCTCGACAGACTTCAAGGTTTGGAAGCAAAATAAGAGTGGGGAGTATATAGTGTAAGATCAGGGTAATGGTTGGCATGTCAGGTTTTTAAAGAAGACCAAATCAACTTTGCCACCATGCTGCCCTCACTTAATGGAATCAAAGACTTGATTTGGAAGCTGTTTGCTCCCTCGAAGATCAAAATATTCTTATGGAAGGCAGTCTCGGGTGCTATTCCGGTAGCAGAAAAACTAAGATCAAGGGGTATGCGCATAGACGTTCGTTGTCAAACTTGTGGACTGGAGGGTGAATCAATTAACCATTTGTTGTTCGCTTGCACTCGAGCTCGTCAGATTTGGGCTCTTTCAGGTTTCCCGCTGCCGGAGGAAAGATATGATCAAAATTCTATCTATCAAAACTTCCATTTAGTGCTCAACCTTACCAAAAACGCCATGGTGCCATTGCAGACAAGACGATCCCTCCCCTGGATCTTATGGTTACTCTGGAAAAATCGAAACAACTTGGTGTTCGAAGGTAATGTCTTTCTGGTCCCAGATATGGTAAAAAAGATAAGAGAAGACACGGAAGAATGGTTTCTAGCCCAAGAGCTGGATAGTTTAGAAGAAGGTAGAATCCAAAAGGAACAGCATGTGCAGGTGCGGGCATGGAAATCGCCTGATAAACCTTGGTTGAAATGTAATGTGGCTGTTTCTTGGGATAGAGGAAAAGACTCAGTGGTGCGGCATGGGTCTTAAGAAACTCAGAAGGATCGGTCCTTCTTCATAGCAGAAGATCTTTTGGTTTGATCTCTTCAAAAGGAGAGGCAGAGTTACAAGGTCTCCTTCGGGCTATCGAGAGTATGACGAGTTTACACATTCCTAAAGTCATTTTTACGATAGATCAAAAGGAGTTGGTAGGTGCCATCCTCAGACTAATCGCTTGGCCAAATTTCAAATTGCAATCACAGGTTCTGGTACAGGCGCTAAATCATCTACCCGCCTGGCAAGCAAGATTGGAAGTTTGGAATGCAAACCTAGGTGCCTCCCTTATAGCAAAGAGTGTCACTAGGGATGAACGATCACAATCGTATGTAGCCCATGGCTATCTTTTTTGGTTACAGACGGTCTTTGAAGCAGATAAAGCAGCTTCTTAAACTTTTCTTTTGTTTTTGTGCCTGTATTTGATTTTCCTCGTTCCCTTGTAAGTGACAAACTCAGTTTGGTTTAATTAATGGAATCATTGAGTCGGAAAAAAAAAAAGATGGGTTTTTCCAAGAGTTTGGTTATAGTTCTCGTAATTGTCTCTCTCTTTGGCCTTCACCAATATTACAATTTGTTCAAGCTTTTTTTTTTTGTTTTATTTTTATTTTCCCACAAACCAAAATTAATAATAGATATGCAAGGTTTTGCGTTGTGTGTTCTTTTGAACTGTATGTTTTGTTTTGTTTCGTTTCTGTTAAGCCTTCTAACTTCTAAGTGTACACATTAGGATTAGTCCATACGAATTCAATCTGTTGCTGTTACATGGTTAATAATAGTTACTTTTTTTTTTGGTGTGATGGTTTATAATAATTACTAGCTACATGGTTACGTTTGATTTTATGAGCTAATAATGAAAGTATTGTTTGGTGTGCATAATATTTGCAGGTCAAGAAGATTATGATTATGAGCATCCAAAGGGAATAGAAAGATTTTTTACGCGATTTGTTGGAAGGCCATATAGATTGGAGGATTTGTGCTGTGTCGAAGCTCCTTGGATTTGCTTCGCTGGCTACCTTACGAAAGAATGCATCAAAAGGTGCCCGCCTCTTCGAGAAGGTGTACCTCAGCCTCCACCGCTGCGAAAAGGAGCAGCGCCGTCTCCATTGCCCATGTTATCTCGTTTTTAGTTTATTCTTCTAATAAGAAAAACTATATATCTATATGTATCAGTGACATTTCTTTGTGAAAAGTGTGCATGTCTCTTCGAATATATATTTGTTTTTAACTTTTAGAGTATAAAATAATTTTGTTCGTTATTTTAGTTCTGGAAAGTGTGACAAAAAATTGAAAATAAATATTAATCTACCGCGCTACCTTTTTATATATCAAATTGATATTGGTCATATAAACACGTCAGGGCTCTTCATTTGTGGTTGTTTTTAATTTTTGGGTTTGCCTTTGTTTGGTTTTCTTAAGGTGGGTGAAAGCCTCTTATGAATCTATGTATTTGTTAGATTAATATATAGCATATTCTTTATTCTAACACGTTTCACCATTTGTTTGTGATGTTCATGACTATAATTTCCTTTTCAATCGATGAAGTTAATTTGCATCTGGATACTTACAGCTAATCAGTTACCAGATTGCCTCTATTCTTATTAAATACACAAATCACTTAAAAATTTTATTTAAAAACGTGAGCTAATTCAACACATTTGATGGATTTGTCTGAAGATGTTATGCTTGAATGATATCTAGTTGAACACCTCGACCTCAAGTTACATAAATATATGATCTCATCACAACTCAGATCTCAATGTGACTATCAGACTATATATGTATCTAGCTCTATATCTTAATGGTTTTTTTACCCTATGCATCTTTTATAAACGTTAGTAAAACCCAATAAGATCGTCTCTAATGTCCTTAGATGTAAGGTCAGAGAGTTTGTTGGTGTGATCATTAAGCCATTGATCACCATTTATAAAAGAAAGATCTATGAAAGAAGATGCTTCAGACTCTGTGAGTTGTTTCCCAAACGAAACCCTCTCTTTGTAATTTGCTCCCGGTCCATAGCACTTATGCTCACCAAAAGTCACTGTCCTGAAAAATAAATCCATAGAAGATACAATTAATATTCTTTTTGTATAGAGTATATAGTTTGAAACGTGTGTGTATGTAAAAGACAAAACCCTCTCTTTGTACTTTTGTTTGGCTGGGTCGCCCCAGTCATTCCATCCTTCTGGAGTGATGATTCCAGACATGTAAGTATTTGAGAACACAACGGTAGCGTAGGCTCCCCAAGCTCGTCCAAGCAACACTTCCCCAATTCCATCTATCTTACAATTCACAAAAGAGAATCCTGATTCTTCATCTTTTGATTGTCTTCCCTGAGCCGTGATTGATCCGGTAACTCCAGCAGATGCATTCCCCTTTGCTATTGAATTAATCTTACAATCCTGCTTGCATGCGGTTTTAGAGTATTATAGTCACGTTTTGAAATGTCATGAATGTGTTATTTTTAATTGTAACCTGGTAAAGTGATCTTCCATTTCCAAATATGAAATCTATGGAGCCTTGAATGAAGCAATCTTTGAAGAAGTGCCTTCCACTATCATCTAGAAGCGTGTCTTGAGCCCCGTAGAAACCACACCCATAAAAGGCAGCTTGGTCCCCTTCAATCCTTAGAGCTACCGCTTGTCCATCAGCTTCACCAGGATCTGGTTCTGGCGCAATATTCTTCCTCCATTTAAAACATACACACATGAGAACTCATATCGCCAAATATGTTAGATAGTTAGGTTTTGTTGTTGTGATCTCGATGTCCTTCTTACCTTAAAACTGATGTTGTAAGCTGTGAAGTTAGCTGCAAACACTACAAAGGAGAAGCTATCAGCAGTGCTTCCTGCGGATTTTGCTGTGTCGTTCCATTCGATGGATGTGTTTTGATATCCTCTTCCTTGAAGAACAATATTTGTCTTGTTTTCATTAACCGTAACTTTTTCCCTGCTTGCTTAAATCGAACGTTAACTCAAACGTTACTAAATATATATCATAATACACAAGAATATATGTCACTAAATTAATATATATGGAAGAATTATTGATCAATAGAGAAAAGAGAAAAAGAAAAGAGGTTGGAGTTGAAGATAAGACCTATAAGAACCCGAATTGACGATGATGAGAGTCTTGGAAGGGCTTAAATCAGGGACAGCATCAATGGCACTTTGAACATTGCTGAAGTTACCACACCCATGCAAATCAACAATCAACACAAGAGAAGTCTTGTATTGGTGTGTAAGCCTTGAAGTCCATTTCTCACAACGTTTTATTGGCTCATGGTGGTGTCTGTATCCAAAGAATGTTGAATGTATTGTTAATGCTCCGAGTTGGGAATTGGTTATGATAGTTGTAGCAATAGAAGATAGAGAGGAAGGCAATGGGATTGCGTAGAGAGCAAGAATGAAGAAGGCTATTAGGGTGGTTAAAACCGGTTTAATGGGCATGGTTAAGAGAACCGGGTTTATTGTGTCTCTACTCAACTAATTAAAGGTAAAAAGGGAGCAAAATGTTGTTTGGTATTTATATAGAGATGTGTGGAGATGTGTGAGGAAGAGTGGCGTGGGAGTAAAGTGAAGGATATGGGCTTCGAAGACATTGTGATACTTTTTTCTTTGTAAATCAGATACGTTTGGTGATTCAACATTTCTTTTTTAATATCAAACATCCAATGGCATTTCTGAATTACAATTTTATATCTTTTCATCTTTTTTGTTAAAGGATTTATTTTATTACTTTCATACTACTAATTAACTACATATTTTTAAGGAAAACCAAATCTTTAAAGTTTGACGTAGATGAAATATGGAAATTAAATGTTGCATAAATCTTCATCTATTCTGAAATCGTCAAACTATTAGAAGAAAATGTTAACAATGATAAAATAAAGATGGTGATAATATAAGTTTTTTCAGAGGCATTTTCAATCAGTTAGAGACATATATATATATTGTTTAATAGTACGAAAATAGTAGGTAACAAGGCTATCTATCTAAAATGGTAAAACTTAAAATTATAATGAAATCTAGCCAAAAATATACTATAAAATTCATGTAGCGGTCTACAAGTTTTGTAAGTTTTCTCTAGAAATGGGTATACATTGTTGGAAATTAAATGATTCTAAAGGAGTAGTTGTTGGGATCATAAGAAATAATTTTTAACTCATCCGACAGCCAAGCGAGTTGGGGGTACACGCCAAGATGGTGGCTAATGATGCTTAATAAAACCATTACGAAAGCAACTTACTATATTTTTATAGTTTTTGATTCATAAAATTGTTAGTGTTTTCGTTGTTGGTGGAATTTGTTTTTATAATAGTTTTGGTGGAATTTTGATCAAAAATGATATCATAAGAGCAAAATTTGATATAATCCAAACATAAACAGTTTAAATAAAAGATATTTGGGAACAAAAGAGCTAAAATGTAACAAGAAAGAGCTTGCAACTACACAAAATATTTACACAAGTCTATTGTAAGACCTCCTTAAAATCCTAAGCCCTTCACTCTTTAACCAAAATACATACATGACTTGCTTTACCTCAGCACAGAGGATGAACATACAACTCATTGGGTTGTCGCACTGTATAAATTAGCAACAGAAACAGCCAAATCAATGCCCCCATTGTCNGAAGGCTATTAGGGTGGTTAAAACCGGTTTAATGGGCATGGTTAAGAGAACCGGGTTTATTGTGTCTCTACTCAACTAATTAAAGGTAAAAAGGGAGCAAAATGTTGTTTGGTATTTATATAGAGATGTGTGGAGATGTGTGAGGAAGAGTGGCGTGGGAGTAAAGTGAAGGATATGGGCTTCGAAGACATTGTGATACTTTTTTCTTTGTAAATCAGATACGTTTGGTGATTCAACATTTCTTTTTTAATATCAAACATCCAATGGCATTTCTGAATTACAATTTTATATCTTTTCATCTTTTTTGTTAAAGGATTTATTTTATTACTTTCATACTACTAATTAACTACATATTTTTAAGGAAAACCAAATCTTTAAAGTTTGACGTAGATGAAATATGGAAATTAAATGTTGCATAAATCTTCATCTATTCTGAAATCGTCAAACTATTAGAAGAAAATGTTAACAATGATAAAATAAAGATGGTGATAATATAAGTTTTTTCAGAGGCATTTTCAATCAGTTAGAGACATATATATATATTGTTTAATAGTACGAAAATAGTAGGTAACAAGGCTATCTATCTAAAATGGTAAAACTTAAAATTATAATGAAATCTAGCCAAAAATATACTATAAAATTCATGTAGCGGTCTACAAGTTTTGTAAGTTTTCTCTAGAAATGGGTATACATTGTTGGAAATTAAATGATTCTAAAGGAGTAGTTGTTGGGATCATAAGAAATAATTTTTAACTCATCCGACAGCCAAGCGAGTTGGGGGTACACGCCAAGATGGTGGCTAATGATGCTTAATAAAACCATTACGAAAGCAACTTACTATATTTTTATAGTTTTTGATTCATAAAATTGTTAGTGTTTTCGTTGTTGGTGGAATTTGTTTTTATAATAGTTTTGGTGGAATTTTGATCAAAAATGATATCATAAGAGCAAAATTTGATATAATCCAAACATAAACAGTTTAAATAAAAGATATTTGGGAACAAAAGAGCTAAAATGTAACAAGAAAGAGCTTGCAACTACACAAAATATTTACACAAGTCTATTGTAAGACCTCCTTAAAATCCTAAGCCCTTCACTCTTTAACCAAAATACATACATGACTTGCTTTACCTCAGCACAGAGGATGAACATACAACTCATTGGGTTGTCGCACTGTATAAATTAGCAACAGAAACAGCCAAATCAATGCCCCCATTGTCTTCCTAAATAAAACATGCACTTGTGATTGTTATTGATAGCATTTGAAAGTGTTATAAGGATCAAAGTCATGCACTGATGCATATGATTCCCTCATTGACCATTCGTTGTAGAAATACAAAGATATATGTGGATGTGGAACGGTCCTGATCTAATTAACGTACGTTAGAAATGACTACGAACCAAGATAAAACCAAGATGTGGAATATAATTAGATGCCCTGCTTAATATCATTTCCAAACAAGCAACTGATCCTTCCTGTCTTAATTTTAATCTAAGAACAACATTTCTGTGGAATCAACTGATCCTTCATGCGTAAATTAGCAACAGAAACTGGTCTATGCATATATGCATTAGGATCCTTACATACTTTCAGTAAGAACTGATAATATCGTCTTTGTTTTCAAGTTCTTCATAGTTAAGCTCGGCTGGTTTAGTTCCATTCAGCCACTGATCTCCATCAATGTAAGATATGTTGGTGAATGGACATGCTTCTGGTTTGATTTCCCCAGTCATTCCATCCGTCACGAGAGATGACTTTGGACATGGAAGTCTTAGAGAACACAACAGTAGCGTAGGCTCTCCATGCCCGACCGAGCCACACCTTTCCACTTCCATCGATCTTACAGTTAACAAAAGAGAAGCCTGTTCGCTGATCTTCTGATTCTCTTCCCTGAGCTGTAATTGATCTGCTAATAGGTGGTCTCTGTTGCTATCGATCTGATCATACGTACATTCCTAATACAATGATAGCCAATTGCCAAAAATAAAATCGATTAAGCCTTGGATGAACACTTTAACATGTATGTAGACATTTGAATAAATTTGTTTCATAATAATAATTTTGGTAGATATTTGAATAAAAATGATATCACTAAGAGCATAATTTGAATAGAAAGTAACGATCTTGATATTATCCAAATACAAACATTATTCGTTGTAAGAAATTGCACAAAAAATGCTTAACATTTGCTTAAAGCATATTTAAAATATGCAAAAGTACTAAGTCATGCATAATAGAGCTTTGTTAGATACATAATTTTCTTTTATTATTTATTAAACAAATATAAAAACAATAAAATATAAATTATTTCATTAAATTTTTAAACTGTTGTGGATATGATTTATCTTAATAAAATAAAATTTGAACTAATTATGAAAAGACATATATGTAATTCTAATTGTGAGAGGTTAGAATTTTAACCCTTTTTCTTAAGAAATATATATTTTTATCATTTTAAACTGTGAGAACTCTCTAAGCCTACAAAATCTTGGAATTTGTTTTTACATTTATTTAAAGTATCTCCCTCTAGAGTAAACACTCTTTTTCAACAGTGAGGACAGGATCCCACTATAAATTTGCTTTCATAATTATAATTTTGGTAGATATTTGAATAAATATGATATCACAAGAGCATAATCTGTAAAGAAAGTAACGATCATGATATATCCAAACAAAAACATTCTTCTTTGTAAGAAATGTGAACCTAATATGTAACAAAAAAACNTACGTAACAAAAAAAACAGAGCTCCGCATCTACAAAATTTACACAAGTTTCTGTTGTAAGAACTCATTTAAAACCTCCTAAACCCTTCACTCTTTAATCCATCTTTAACCAAATACATGACTTGATTTACCTCAACACAAAGGATGAACATACAACTCATTGGGTTGTTTCAATTCAAAATTTTCTTCTAAAGATACACCGGTTTCGATCTTATCGTCAACGACTTGGTGCGACTGCACCGGTTTCTGCAGCATGGATGCTCCTTTGAACCTCACCATTTGGTAGCACGTCTTTATGTACTTGCTGAGCTGTAGCAATGAAGGGTTTAATTGTTATGAGATTCTCTTAGAATAAATTTCAAAAACTACACAATTCACAAGCGTGTCAAAACTATCGATTTACCTGTTCAGGTACAAGTTTTCTGAACCCAAATTTGTTCATCCATAAGGACTCTGCCTCTTCAGCTGCTGGAACCACGATGCTTTCAACATTAAGGAATGAGAGTAGCTTCTCAATGTAGGAAAAGAGCAATTGAAAGTAGCCCTGTTTTGTACAAAACCCCATGACACTCGGTTAAGGAAGGAACCTCTGAAGTCTATCAGGAAACAGCCTTTCGCTTCTAGATATAGTTTTTAAAGAGCAATGAAGACATTACCTTCTCTCGGCTGCACATGCGTGTTGCAACTAATGGAAGTTCTGCAACCTCTCGGCCAAATACTCGTAGTAGTCCAGCAGTAACAACAGTCGCACTGTGTAAATTAGCAGCAGAAAAAACGAAATCAATGCCTAACCGCAGTATCAATATGGCTTATTGTTAGGTAGCGACAGGGAAAAGATCTTACTTAACAGTCAAAACAGCACAGCAGATTCCCCCGTAGTCTTGTCCTTGCATAGTCTTCCTAAACAAAACATGCACTTGTGATTGTTATCGATAGTATTTGAAAGTGTTATAAGGATCAAAGTCAAGCTACTTGAAGCAGGCATAGATGGAAAAGTCCTCACCCATAAACCATTCTCGGAATAAGATTGCGTCCAGAAATTGGATCAACTATAGGATCAAAGCAATCCTGTAAGAAAGACACGCACAAACTTAGGACACGATGGTAGAGTTTAGCAAATTCCTATCGGTTAGAGTGGCCAAATCTTCATATGCTTCAATTAAAAATGCGGAGGGATATAAATCTTGCGCAATAAGTTTCTGTATTTCGATACTATACAAATTCTCCAGAAGAGGGTACTTTTTATTCATGGTAATGCCTTACTTTGGTTCAACTTGTAGGCACAGAAATAGATATATATGTACATACTAATTAAATCAAGATGATAATTTAGTTCATATATATACAAGATTCAAATTTTAATTTACTATACACTACGGGTAAACCTATGCAGCCTTCCTTGGGTACTGTGTAGTATGCACAGCCTTTGCGAGTTACCCTGCCCCATAACTTTCCGGCCAAGATTAAATGGAAAGAGAATCAGCCATGACCTAAACCAATTCGTCCTTTAACTTTTAACTACTAATTATCTAATCGAAACAAAAAGTGGCCATCACAGAGTTCTAATTCTAAACTTTCGAACAGTAGAGGCACTTACATGAAAAATAGCCAATGCCTGAGACAGTAACATTCGGCTCTCTGGAGAAGTAACTCTGCCGCTGATCAGCCTCCATCTGATGTCAAGATCATTGATGGAACCTACATTAGTACTCCCTTGTTTTGTCCGTATTATTCCCAAAGAAGAATCTGAAAGCTTCTCGTCCCCACCA
Organism: Camelina sativa; assembly: GCF_000633955.1. Taxonomy (NCBI): domain Eukaryota; kingdom Viridiplantae; phylum Streptophyta; class Magnoliopsida; order Brassicales; family Brassicaceae; genus Camelina; species Camelina sativa. The sequence goes on from NC_025688.1 coordinate 23,688,846, forward strand.
AGGAGTAACTTTTGTAATGTGGAGTTGATCCTCGTACAGTCCATGGAGCAAAACCAATTTCCTTTAGGTAATTCCTGTCAGAATATCATATTACCCTGTGTAAGCTGAAATCAGGGCAGACAATCTAAATATAATGATCGAATCTGGGAACAAACGCAGAAGATTGTAAGCTGGGGTTGAAGCTATACGTGGTCACCTTTAAATCCACAATATTCTGACTACTCAAACATCCAATGTGGTACTCCTTTTCGCACTGTTGCAAAAAAAGAGAGAGTAAAAGTGGTAACTAATTTGATATGAAATTTACAGAATAATCTAATTCAAGATCTCATTTCGATTGAGAAAGTACCTGATCACATATTATGATTGTCCGGGGCCCAAATCCTGATCTACAAAAATCAGAACCACTGAAAAAAAAAAATTTTATTAGCTAAGATTGTGAAAATAAATACTTATTTAGTTTTATCTAATCTACCATTGGCCAGACAAATACAAAACGCAGTTATCACATCAAAACCGGTGCTTTTAAAACACTATAACAAAGACCTAATGGTCCACTAGAACAGGTAATTATTATAAGAAGCCTAGCAGTCTTCTGAAACAAGTGATTTAGGATAGACCTGATTGTCTCAGTACAGGTGAGACCCATGAACCTTTCAGGACAGAGTTGTCAAACAATTTTTAGGTATACAACACATAAAGAGGAAGAATTTCGACTCAATCAGAATAATTACCTGCATAAGACACACCCATTTATTTCAGCTTCCAGGTTCTTGACGACGCGAATGCATCGTCCAGCTAACTGATCAACAGGGTCAACAGGATCAACTCCTTCTAGTTGCCCAACTGCAGAAGAATTACCAATATAGTCTCCAGCAATTTCGCTCTTGGATTTTTTCTCGCAGTATTTGCAATGCCAGTTACCACGAGGTATACTTGGAAGGGAAACGCATTCTACATAGACCAGAAAGATATGTTGAGCAAAAGTGACTGAAACTTCAGGAGAGTTATTGAGAACATAAGAATGCAGCAGACCCTCTTGTTTAAGAGACGTGATCAGAAATGCAGCAAAGTGACAAATATGGGAAAGGTTCTCGAAATGATCCTGCTTGTTAATATATACATATCTATTTCTAGTTCAGGGTTTTAATCATACAAATTAATTAATCATGCATGTAATATTTTACCAACAAGTGTAAGTATCGAAGTAGAAGCAAAAGTATTCAAGAGATAGAGAAAGAAAATGAAACGATGATGCAAAAATGATTAAGTATAGCTTTACCTATGTGGAACGCTCTTGGGCAGCTATCGCAAAGCAATAGATTTCCACCATCAGCACAAATAACACACAAGTTATCATTTTCATTAGCAGAATATTTCCGACCTTGTGAGAAAGTAGTTGCCCATTCGTGAAGAGATACACCGTTAGATGTATATATATAAAAATAACTGCAACAACAGAGAATAATCAGACATTAAGGGAATGCAACAAAACCAATATACAAGAGACAAGGGAGCAAGTTCGCACGGTTTTCTACGAGATGCCCAGCCTGCATGAGCTTCGAACAGGGAGGGGCTCACCTGCTCACAAAATACCAAATTAAGAACTAACTGATAAGGCATAATGTTGTTCGTATAATATCCAAATACCTCAGACTTGCAACAGTAACAGAATATTCCAGCGCCCATTTTGTAGCCTCCAACCAATTTCTGCCCACAGTGATAAATGTCTTAAAAGAAAAGGACATGAAGAGGGATATAACAATATAACGACACAATCGATAAGGTAAGTAACCTTTCCACGGGCATAGTATCCTAGTTCAGTTCCATCTGGTAATCCCCCTCTCTCAAACACTAATTTATGCAATCCGTGATCTCTGTATGAAAAAGGATTTAAGTAAAAAGATAATAGACAGTAACCAGCCAGAATAAATGAAATTATGGTTGCTATAAACAAATGATACCAACTTTTTTGTTAATCTATAACTCCTCTTTTTTGAAGAAACAGAAAAGGACACGCTTGTAAAATCCTCGGAAGTCACAGAATCTTGGGTCCACCTTCAAGAAATACAACGAAACCAGATGCATCAAAACTAAGACTCTTTATCAGCAGTGTTGATGTGGCTAACATCATCATGAAGTAAAGATACCAACATCTTCTTAAATTTATTTTGTGAAGATATATTTGTCGAAGCACTGAGATAAGCCTTCCCAACCAAAGCTTGACGTAATGCCCTGAGAAGCAAGGTGATGATTTATAATTTGATAACCAAATCCAAGAAAGTAAGGACATGCACTAAACATAACATGCCACAGCGACAACGAAAATTATAAATACGTCTTATCTTATGGTTTGGAAAAGTGTGTTTTCGCAATTACATGGTAGATGAAGATGCACAATACACAACAGCAGGAAAACAAAAAAAGCAACAAAAAGGTACCAACTTTTTTGTTATCTTTCGAGTGCTATTTCCAAGTGGTGACATAAATACTGGAGATTGTGACGTCGATTCTGATGGCCTGAAAAGGTAAAACAAGACGGCACAGAATTGAATATTTATACTCATGCATGATGCCCAAAGAAAATATTTTTTCGCTACACAGAAGATGTAAATCTAAATAGAAGAAGAGACTTTCTTGTTACCAACTTTATGACAACGAGTACATAGAATAAAGGTTACCAACTTTCTTGTTATCTTCAATCTACTCTTAACCGGAGATGTTAAGCATGCATGAGCAATTTTTAAAGTCCTTGTAGTAGCAGGGCTGCCCTGAGAAGTTTCTACCTCCAAGCATGACATACACAGAAACCCTCTATGGCCAAGAGAGGATAAAGGGAAGACACCTAGAAAGCACAGGCATTGAAGTTCAAATTTAACCGCAAATCTAGGAAATCGATACATATTAAAAACAAGCTAGGGAGGAATAAGAAAACAGACCCACCTTTGCATCTTTTACAGGTAAAACATTTTTCTTTAGAAGCACTATTAACAGCGTCAAGAATTGTTGCTTCAAGTGCATGTAGAGGAGTGTTCCTACCAATCTTCAGAACATCTAGCAGGCTCTTACCATTCTCAAAGCAAATGTATTGTGATGCTCGTCTGTATTGTTTAGAAGCATGAATCTCAAATTTGGAAGTTGAAATAACCTACAAAAAATGGGAATTATCTATATATCAGAGTACGTCTGATAGAATAAGTAGAGATCATCAAAGTCAACCTGCATTCTAAGTTGCAGGGTGGAAACAGATTCTTACATTAGCCCAATCACATGAGGAACATGAGCACAAAATTCCACCATCTTTAATAATGCCACGGAGACCAAAGGCTTGAGACTGGCACATAAAGAAATCATTTTTTAGATTAAGCTAGAAAGAAATGGTCATAAAAGCATACAGAAAAGAATAGCCCAACCTTAACAGTACCCATGTAAACCACCGGTAGACCATCGAGTATACCAGTCTCAAAAAGATCCCTCACAGTTTCTGGCCTCCTGCGGATTAAAATGGACTTGTCCGCCGTACGGCCAGAATGACTCTGTTCATCTAAACCCTCATGGTCAAACTCTGGTTCCGCAAGAACCTCTACATCCTCAGGCACCATTCTGTTTACCTTCTTCACTCGTAGAAGTGATTTATAGATCTGTGCTGTACGCTTAAAAGATCCATGCCTTTTCTCCTTGGAAACACTATAAGATTTTCCCATGGTTCTGACTTTAGTTCGTAGTCCCTTAATCTCAAAATCTAGGCTTCCTTCTGACATAATTTCAACAGGAATCTCTTCTTGCAACAGTTCTACAAAATTGATGTCATCAATTACAACATCGACTAATGAGCTACTGTCAGTCTCAACTACCGAACTTTTAGCCAAGCTGCCAGTAAGTAACCTCTCTTCCACAGCAATTTTCCCAGCGGGGCTTCCAACAAACGTATTCTTAATACAAGAGCTCCCACTAACGTTAGTTTCAGATATCGAGTTGCTGTGACAAATATCAACTGAGCCATTTGTATCTCCACCACTTGCTGGTTTCGACTCCTCGAGATGATGATGATTCGACATTCCATTTTCCAACAACAACCCAGGAGTTTCATCTTCTTCGTGGAGCTTGGTGAATTTAGTCTTCCTAGTTCTAGTGTAAACAATAAAACCATTGACCTGAGTCGTTTTAATTCTCTTACAGCTAGTCCTACTCCTATCACCAGCTTCCCCACATGAACCACCGTCTACGGCCATCCGCTTAACCGGAGACTGCCAAACCGAACTGACACCGCCGCCTATAGAATCTTCCTTCATTGCAAACGAATCTGCTCTACAACACTATACTCCCCCAATGAAATCTACACAGAAAAAAAAAGGAGAAGTATGAACTAGTGACGATTAGATTCAGAAATCTAATCGTAATATTCAATAAAAGGGAAGCTTTTCGAATTTGGCACAGAGAAAGAAAAAAACAAAAACGAAACGAACCTTGAAGAGTCTTAAAACCCAGTTCGATTACGAGACGAATCGAGGGAGATTTCAGGATTTAGAAGTTAACATCCGATCGAAACTCAGTGAAATTAGGGTTCAGGCGAGGTTTTGTAAATGGATCTGTACGAAGAAGAAGATGAAACCCAAATCCTTTGAGAGGTTGGCTGTTAGGATTTTGCAGCCGTTGGGAGGAGAAGAACGAACAAGAGATAGAGAAAGTGAGAGAGAGAAAATGCAGTAAATTACAGTCTACAAGGCAGTGGCAGATTTCGTAAATATAAACCTTTTTAAGGGCATTTCTTTAATTTATAGTAGTAATAGGGCTTAAGGCCCAAATGTTGCAAACGCGAAAATTTGCGTTTTTTTTTTCTCGTTTTGTTCTCTTTCTTCACAATAACAGCGTTTATGATTTGCGTTTGTATATTTACAGTTTCGTACCTCCATTTTGATCATTCGTTTATTAACGGACGAATTATATTGTAGATTATTGTATCACCCGAAAAACAAATTATAAAATCTAAAGCTAAAAAAAACTAATGTGAGAAAACATCATACCTTTTCATATAGTAATTTCATCTACATGCGAGAATAGGTAGATAATATCAATCAATACAAAAACAATATAAGCTAATACACCTCATTTAACACCAAGTATTTTGATATAATATGGAGCTAACACCTAATTTCAAAGTTTTTATTTTTAAAAAAATCTACATGAAAAGTCCATACAAAGGAATTCTATATTGTTTTCATAGATATATAGAAACACAAAATAAATATAATATTAAAACTGTATTGCTATAACATAAAATAATTGCGTTTGTTTATTACAGTTTCGTCGGTCTATTTTGATAATTCGTTGACAAATTTTGTTGTTTGCTTTTGCTAGATTTGGTTTTTCCCGATTTTTTTTTTTCAAAATTATTTTGTATATTTTTGTTAACATACGTAGTTATATACATATCACCCAAAATGTTTTTGGATATGCTCAAAAATTTAAATGAATGAAAATGATAAAATCTAAAATCTAAAAGTAAATAAATACAAACACCTATCAAATATTGAGAGTGCAAAATATGACAAATTGAATTCTAAGATGGAGTTATTGGTTCTATGATTTAATGGATTTGGAAATCCAAACAAAAATCATGTCCTATTAATTGATTTTAAAATACTTATCAAAATTATGTGTTATTGTCCTTGATTATATGAAATACTTGTTAAAATCTCATGTTATTCAATTAATGATTAGTTTTTGGATTTCAAAACCTACATTATGTTTTTAGGGGGGTATATTGAAACTATGATTTTGAAGGATTTTGTGGGATTTAGAAAATTTGGAATTTTGATAGATTTTTAGAGTAGTTGATATGATTTATGTTATAATTCTTTCAAATCCCACATAAAACTATGAGATTTGGATTTCTGTATTTTTAATTAAACAAATCCCTCAAATCTTCCAGAATCCCTAAAATTTATTAAGGGGGATGTATTGAAACAATGATTTTGGAGGATTCTATGGGATTTAGTAAATTTGGAATTTTGATAGATTTTAGGGAAGTTGATATGATTTTTGGTAAAATTCTCTCAAATCCCACATAAAACCATGAGATTTGGATTTTTGTATTTTCAACTAAACAAATCTTCTCAAATCCTCCGGAATCCCTGAAACTTATTAAAATCCAAATCCACAAACTGTTTTGAATAACAGTGGATTTTAAAGTAGATTTTTAAATCATCAGTTCAATAACAATGAATTTCAGGAGACTTTTTAAAATCCATGATTGAATAACATAAGATTTGTAACTTTTATGCAAATCACCTAAAATGTCAAGTTGAATACACCCCCCCTAAAATTCAAATCCACAAACTGTTTTGAATAACAGTGTATTTTAAAGTAAAATTTTAAATCATCAGTTCAATAACCGTGGATTTTAATAGACTTTTTAAAATCCATGATTGAATAACATAGGATTTATAAATTTTATACAAATAACTTAAAATGTCAAGTTGAATACACCCCCTTAAAATGAATTTGAATAGATTTGAAAGTGTAAAATAGAAGATTCAAATCCAAGGATAAAACATTTTATTTCAAAATCCATATGTTTTTGTTTCCATTTTTTACAATTATATATGGATTTTAAAACTGAACGCTAATATATATGTCTAAAGCATTTTTCCTACTAAAAACTCTAATAACATCATACATTTTTATCCAATTTTCCAAGCTTGAAAAGGTAGATAATATTTCATTTACTACAAATCTTCAAGGGAAATCCATACAAAGGAATTCTATCTTATTTTTCGTAGATATATAGAAACACAATATAATGGGGAGGTATTGGTTTAGGATTTAGAAAGAATTTTAATGACTTTAAAAGTTAGGTAAATATGTTGTTATTCAATCAAGACTTTTTAAAACTCTTCAAAAATTTGGTGTTATTGGTTGTGGATTTGTAAAAAGTTATCTAAAATCTTGATAAATCTGTTGTTATTGGATTAAGAGTTTTATAAAGTCATTAAAAGTTTTATGTTATTCAAGTAAAACAAAAGAATCTTGGATTGTTAATGAATTCAAATTTTATGTTATTGGTTTAGGATTTTATATCATTTCCTTCATAACAAAAGTCATGAAAACTCTTTCATCAAATAGAAAGATTTTACAAGATTAGAAAAAACAAATCAGCAAGATTTTAAAAAACTTCCTAAACAATCAGCAAGATTTTAAAAAACTTCCTAAACAATCTCTTAGAATCCTTCATTTTTAACTTTCAATTTTCTATGATTCTAAAAATCAGCAAGAACATAAAGTCGTTAAAATTCTTTCTAATCCTAAACCAATACCTCCCCCTAATTGTATTGCATCCTATAATATATAATATAAGATACCAAATATTAATTGGAAGTCATATGATCATCATCACTTCTTTAGAATTATAAATAGAGAGACTTACTTTCACATTGTGGACTCATTCAGTGATCAACATAAAAGAAAGAAAAGAAAAAAAAGACAAATAGATACAAGGAAGATGGGTAAAGATCTGAGCATGATGCTGATGATGGTGTTGATAGTAGCGGCGATTGTGGTCGGAGGTGAAGCAAACTCGGAGGTAAAATGCAGTATATTGTGTCGTCCCCATTGTCAATTTTCATCATCAGCAGGAGAATGTTCCGACTGTCATAGAACGTGTAACCAATCTCCACCGGCTGCTACGAAGACAGATGTCCTTAAGAACCAGCACCTCAGCAGAAAATTTGGTCTAGCCAACTAATTTCTAACATATATGATATGGTACGGTGATTGTATGATTGTATTAATGGACAGTTAGTCCAACTGTTATTGCTTCAACTACTTCTACATTATATTTGTAATAATAAGATATTCTTGTTATATTCTTGTTTTCAATCTCATGCTCATAATAAATGGTGAAAAACTAACTAAAATTTAAGAACATTATAAACATAACTTCTTATTGTGGAATTTAAATTATTTTGGTAGAATCAATATATATATTATCTCGTCATGTCTCTTACAATATTTTCAACTTGGTGTGGTAACAGAGTAGCTAGCGATCATAAGAACTAGTGCACTAAAATCCCAATTGAAGAAGACATATTCAAATTAAAAACTCATCATCAATCCATAAACTATAGGGTAGTAATCATTAAGTTTATAACAGAAACCGCAAACACAGATGAAAAGAGAGTGGGAGACAAGAGGGTGAACAATACAAACCAGAGAAGAAGTGAAACTATGAAACAACACAATTTGATCAGAAGTAACTCTCAAAGGGAAGACGATACACACATCTTCTTCTTCAATCTCAGGTCGAGGAAATGCCAAAGGATCCGATGTTGCCCTATCTACATATATATAAAAAGAGAACCCAGTGGTTAAAACCGCGGGTTCCAACTTCCTCAGGTTCTTCAGAGAAGAGCCAACACCACCGTCATGTTTTGGTTGTGTGGAGAGGGTTTTATAAATGATGCCTTTATGCTTTCTTTATAGACTCACACATATACGTATACAAAATCGTATACACTTATGTCCCTTGTACGCTAGCATAATTTTCTGATATTCGACTTCTTTTCAATGAATTATATATCATGTGATAGTATTTTACTCCTCTAGCTCTCCATTTGGAAGAAATGAAAAAAAGAAAGAAGAATTGATGTGTTGAGAAATTGGTGATTTGGGAATCTTCCAAGGGATATGCTATATTGCCCATTAGCTACCCTTTTCACTTCAGCTCCAATCGCACTCCATGGATTATCATATCATATTGACATAAATCAATTTATGTTACTTTTCTTGCTTACTTTATGATGAAAACAATTTCATTGATCATCTTTTATGATGAAAATAACATTAATAAACACCCACGAAATTAAACAAAAAATAATACCTATATGACATTTACGGCTCCTATGGATCATACGTATGCGATGACTTGACGTACGTACTTTTCCACTCGTAAATGCTTTGAAAACATCAAGTAACTACACTTTCCGGCATGCAATATACATTTTGTTACACATATATACCTAATTAGAATACACAAAATTGCATAAGTTATCAAACGTGAGAGGATCAACGTATCAACTACTTTGGTGATGAACTGATGATCAACCTATATTGTTAATTTGTTATGTTAGATTCACGTACGTTAGTAAGCTCTCAATGGATGTGTCTATGTTATATTGTTTGTTACTTTCTCCGAAGAAGAAGTGCATGTAAAGCGAAAATTCAAAACGTTATATCTTTTCTTTATTTGATGTATGACTTTCATAACATTCAAGAATTTAAAAAAAAAAAATCTGAATCGTTATGAAAAGAAGCAAATCAATGAAAGTCGGAGCCAACGCTAAAGACACAACTTTTGGTTTCAAGACTTTTAAGTAATGTGAAATAATGATAAAGACTTCACTTTTTATATTTGTGAAATCTTGTTGAGAATCTTCCATTGGATATGCCATATTGCCATTGGCTACGTTTTTCTTCGTTGTTGCTCCATTCGCACATCCATATATATTTTCCAAATTTGAATTTACACTTTCCATGTATTTCAATTGCACTTGCCTATATCAAAAATTTTACTTTACACTATCTGAAAATAAAAGAGTATATATATTCTGATTGGTTCAAGTTTTTATTAATTTTATAAGAAAAACTTGGTGTTATTGATTATAAATTTTGTAAAAGATTATATTTGATTAATGTTTTTTTTTGTAAAATACAAAAAAAATTGTCATATGGTTGGATATTACATTAAAACCCCAAAATAATAGTTTTTTTCTAGAGTCATTCACTATAGAAAATCTTAAGTGTAATTTAAGAAACTAGAAGAGATGTTAATAAGAAGATGGATTCAGATCACACTAGACAACAAATGATTGTCATATGTCAAGTGATGAAACTTGAACAAATCTAATAACTCATAGATAGAAACATACTCAGAACGAGGATCATATCCAGAGAGAAATCTATGAACTGAACCTTCTAGCTCTAGACAACTCTCTCCTGCGACCTTCTTCATCTTAGTTTCCTTCATTACCTTCCTAACTTCAGCTGCTTCATCCCACATCCCCGCTTCCGCAAACCTATTCGCCACAATCACCAAATTCCCACTCCTCTTTGGCTCTAACTCAATCAATCTCTTTTTTACTTTCTCTCCAATCCCTTTATCATCATCATCATGATGGATAGTACACGCAGATAGTAGAGTTCTCCAAACAACCGCATCAGGCTCAAAAGGCATTTTCTTTATAAAGTCATACGCCTCGTTTAGTCTACCTGCACGTCCCAATATATCAACCATTGCACCATAATGAATCATCATTGGTTTGATCTTGTGTGTTTTCTCCATTTCGTGGAAGTATCTGTACCCGTCCTCCACCAATCCCGTGTGGCTACAAGCGCATAAAACACCGAGAAATGTCACGTAGTTTGGTCTCACAGACGATTCTTTCATCATCTTCGAGAAAAGGTGAAGTGCTTCTCCTGCAAATCCGTATTGTGCTAACCCTACAATCATGGCGCTCCAAGTCCAAACATTTTTATCAGCCATTCTTTCGAAAACTAACCTAGCATACTCTAAACCACCAGACTTTGCATACATATCAACAAGTGCAGTACCAAGTCTACAGTTCAACTCTAACTCTCGTACCATCACCTGTGAATGTATCAATTTTCCCAAGCTCAAGTTACCAACACACGCAGAGAGCAAAACCACCATTGTCGTCTCATCCGGATAAAACCGCAAACCAATCATCTCTAGAAAACACTCAATCGCTGAATTGAACTTACCATTCTCAACGAGAGCAGTCATGATCGAGTTCCAAGAAACCAAATTTCTCTCAGTCATTTCGTCGAACACCTTCCTGGCACTAGAAGTTTTCTTACAAGTACCATAGAGATGAATAAGATTGTTCCCAACATAGACATCAGAATCAAACCCATGTTTAAAAACCTCGACTTGGATCTGTCTCCCTGCAGTGAGACCTAAAAACGAAGCGCAAGCCTTGAGAAGAAAAGGAAAAGTGAGCTTATTAGGTTTGATCCTTCGTCTCTTCATCTCAGAGTAAACCCAAATCGATTCTACAGGAGAGTCGCTCGATGAATAGCCTCTGCTGAGCATATTCCAAGTGGAAGGAGTCGAATCTGAAGAGTGAAGCAGAAGGGTTCGCGCAAAAGTAAGGTCCTTGGCGTGAGATAGTGAAGATACACGTACAAGCTCGCTGATGATAAAGCTGTCATTTTGGAGAGCGGAGACATGGATTTGGCCATGGATCTGTAAAAGATGTTTGATTGAGGAACAAAGCTTGAGTAAGATAAGGCATTGGTGTTTCTTTGATTTGAAACTTGACTCTGAACTACGAATCATTCTACTTCCTTGTGATAATGTCAAATTATGCCATTGGAGCTCCGAGTCTTGAGTGATCCAATAGCATAAAGTTTCAATTTTTCAAATCAGTGTTTTATTTATAGCTTTGGAGTTTGGTTTAACAGAACCGAAGTAAAATCTAACGTTCATTCGGTTCGGTTAAATGTGAAATTGATATTACCTGAACCAAAAAATATAATCTTTCATGTCACAAGTTAAGTAGAGAGAATTACATGAATTTACAAGGTCAACAAAATATATAAAATTACACTTTTTTTTCCTCTCTGATTCGGTGATGGTGTCGTAGGTTCTGGTTGGGAGGATCAATCTCTCTGATTCGAGTGCTGTTTCAATTTCAAGCTCTGATCAAGAAAACTTCCTCCATTAATGTTCTTCTTATCTCTGAGAACCAAAACCATTTAATGATTTTATACACATACTGGTTGTGGGAAGTTCCAATCATGTGATGTGAGCTGCAGGTTATACAGAACATGATTACGACTCTAAGTGGCATGATCATGTTTCAAGGAAACAAAGGCTTTTGTTTATATATACTTACCAAAGCAGAGTAGGGAGAGGTGGTTAATTATTATTCTGAATCTTCTTCACTTTCTTCTTCACTTTCTTCTTCAGACTCGAACCTAAGGAAACGAGCTGAGTTTCTGAGGGTAAATGATTTGTTTAGCCTCGGAATCTTTGTTCTCTTTTGTTTCGTTGTAAAACCTTTCGCTACAAGTGTATCGAACAAATCTCCCATTTCCATTTTCTTTCTCAAACCATCGTGTTCGTCCATGAACCTTCAAAAGAACCACAACATAACGTGTGTGGAATATATCAGATTCTAAAACTATAGTTAAATGGCAATGTAAAAGCGTGTTTCCCTGACAACGTTCATTTGTTTTGATCCATTGGGAGGAAATAACGAATGAATATTTCTTCAGATGACATCAAAGATGCAGAAGTTTTTAAATTACCTTTCACGTATTGCTTTGAAGGCGTCTTTAGTTGCATAAGGAAGACCAGTTTTTGGATCTCGGTACCTGTATCATCACCAATACACAACAGTTAAAAACTCGTTTTAGAATTGCAGAGAAAAGACAATCAGGTTGCTTGTGTAGAACATCATTTTTTTAATAGGTGTATAACAAAAACAAACTGATAACTTCTTTTTAGTAGACCTACAATGGATCTTGTTCTTCTAATGACAAAATAGATGAATAGAAAACCTCTTACTTGGCAGGCAATCCGGTTATCACACATACAGCTTTTTCTGGATCTGGAAAGAGAAAAAAAAAACCAATATACAGACAGAGATCAGTATAGAACTATAGATCAATATGAACATATTTATGTTCATCTCCAAACACAACTCAGAACAAAATTACTTACAGGGAACAGACTTCGTTGACAACTCTGAATTGAACGACGCACCATTACTGAATTCTAAATAGTTGCATCCTGCATGTAAAGTTAGAAGTTAAACAATACAGATGTTAGTCTGGAAATATCCGTTTAGATTGGAAAACTTATTTTGCTGGGAGAGCTTACCATCTTTTGAAATATACCGAATCTGAGGACCCTTGTAGACTGCTTTATGCACAATCGCTTTCTTTTTCACTTCTTCTTCCCTTGCCAAGACACGTTCTAAATTCCTCAAATTCATGATTTCTGCAAAACACCTGACGTTAGCAATTTGAGTTTCTGACAGAAAAAAAAACTGATGCAGCATCAAAAATCCAAACCTGTTTGAGCAGCTTCAAGCAGCATTTCTTCTTGTGTCATCCGTTTTTCCTCCCCTACTTTTTTCCTTTGTATTGGCTGAACAATCACAAGAACGAAGTCAACATGGCAAGACTAAAACAAACTATGAAAATGCAGCCATTAGCTAATGAGGATGAGTTCTGTGGAAACCTTTGTTGTCGCCTGTATAGCAGCACGCAACGCATCTCTTTCTGCTTGCCGCACAACTACTGAAGTCCGGGTAGATTTCCTAATGAACTTCTCACCTTCCATATCTTCTTGTGCTTCATTCTCTTCTTTTTCGTCTTGTTCCTTATGTCCCACTTCTTCACCTAGCTTCTCATCTGCAGGAGTATCTTCTAACTTCGAAATTACCTTTGTCTTCTTCTTCTTTTTCTTTGATGCAGGTTTCCCAGGGTAAATCAGCCGCTTCTTTGGCAGATCCCTGCAACAATGTATACAATTGTAACAAAACTAAAAAAAAAAAAACACATAATGAGCTACTGAAAAATGCCAAACGAGACAAACCTCTCTACTTTTTCATTTTCTGCTACTGCTTCAGGCTCGGGCTCCTATTCCCAAACAAAAGCAAAATAAAAGAAGCTTAATAAAAATGGAACTAGAGCAATAGCTTGGTGAAGAATAAGAACTGAATATACAGGCAGCATGTAAAAACTACATCGTCATTGAAGTCGCTGTCAAATTCATCAGCAACTTCACCTTCTGCTTCATATTCATCATCATGTTCTTCCTGCATATAGCAAAGATAGAAGAGAGATATATAAATTGGCAACATACATACAAAAATATATCTGCAATAGTAGTATCTGATTGTTCCATTATGTATTATAACATCTACAATTTATAATAAAACAAACCTCTTTAAGAGCTTCTTGATTCCAAAACTGTTCATCTTCTTCTACTTCGTCATCAAGCAACTTGGTCATCCTTGCAAACAAAGAAAAGTAAGTGAGAATAAAAAGATTCGAAAAACACAATCTCAGGGTAAAACACCATTCATAAAGTAAGAAGCTTTAGAGCTCGAAGTTGTTTCTTACCGTTTACCCCGAGTTGCTCGGGTTGTACGGTCCAAGAACACCACTGGCTCCTCTTTATCGCTTTCCATTGATAACCTCTGCAAGTTCACTCCTTTAACCAAACAACATTAGGGTTTTTACGAAAATTTCGATGAAATCAAAATCTAAAGGAACAAACAAAAACACCTAAAATCTGAGTGAGAACACAGTGATTGATCTACGAAGAGCCCACGAAAGCAAAAGGAGTGAGAAGTGAATTGTTTGATGAGCTTAAAAATCTCACCTTGGGGAGCATTAGGTTGGAGGAGTTTATTTCGACGAGCACGTCCTCGCCGGCGACCACCGCACTGATTCTTTTCACCCTTTTTGATTCACTTTTCCACGTGGCAGTAGTTCGTAAACAGTTATTATTGAACTTGAGATATTATTATTGGGCCTTTATGTAAAGATAATTTTAAAGCCCATTATATATTTTTTTAACTAGGAAAATTACTTGAGTGAAAAAAGTGAAACACTTTTGTCATACATGTCTGATGATGTCTCTTTCGTTATGTCATCTATTTAAGATAAAAAAACATCCTGAACAGTTGTCATGATCGAGGGGAGAGAGTTTTTGATAAGTCTTAAACTCTTTAAGGAGCCGCAATATTGAAGTTGAGATATATCCTCCTCATGCAGGACCACTCTTGCGCAGGTTTGTACACGCTTCTACAACTATATAAAACGAATTTTTGAATTTGTGCTTTTCTTCTACTTTCATTCTCCATAACATTTTTTTTTTTTTTTTTTTTTGTCTTTTAAATTGAGTTACATAGTGTTAATAGACGTCGATTACTTAATAATCTTAGTATGATATTATTTTTAGATTCGTGAGTATAGGCAATTTCGAATAAAAATTTTATGATTTTTTCTTCAACAAAGGTGTAATCAGAGAACCAACGTAACGTACAATAGTTTTCTTTTTTGGATGAAACCAAAATCAAAGAACCAACGTACGCTCATTTTCTTTTTTTGGGTAAAACCAAGAAACGTTACAATCAGTTCTTGGATTGTACTGCCCGTTGCATTATGTCTTGTAGCAATAATGTGATGTTGGAATGAGAAGAGCCTCCTTCCTCCACAGCCCTGTGAGCTGATTCTCCAAGCTCTTTGACTCTTTTTCTTCTCTCATTAGCATCATTACTATCACCCATCAACTCTTCCACTGCCTTCTTTACCCCTTCTTTATCCACCAACACTCCTATTTTCTCTTCTTCTCCCCATCTCATGACCTCTTCAACCCCGGCACTTACACCTACTTTTAGCACCTGCACAACCAGTTTCTGGTTGCAGAACTGATCTCCAAACAATGGCCATGTGAGCAATGGAACTCCCGAGGTGATTCCCTCTAAAGTTGAGTTCCATCCACAGTGTGTCAAGAATCCTCCAACGGCAGGATGTGGAAGGATAAGCATTTGAGGCGACCATCCTCTTATGAGAAGGCCTCTCTCTTTGGTTCTTTCTTTAAAACCGCTCTCTGAGATCCAGTCAACTAACTCGTTATACCTCTCCCAACCTCTTATGACCCAAATGAATGGTCTTTGGGATTCCTCGAGGCCTAACCCGATCTCTTTGAGCTGAGACAGAGGAAGATTACATATACTTCCAAGACAAACATATAGCACAGACCCTTCTTCTTTAGAATCAAGCCAATTAATACACTCTTCTTGATCAATGGCCGCCTTGTTTCCCCTCTCGGCTTTGTCTTCTCCTACCTTGTTGCACAAGGAAACCGGTCCGATGCTCCATACCTTACTCGCTTTAACTTTCTTGTAGTCTCTAACATAAGCTGGCTCAAGCTCTTCAAAGGTGTTAACAATCACACCATACGAAGTGTTATCCGCTTCTGTCATTCCGCCAAGAAAGTCTTTCCAATCTCCAGGAGCTAAGATAGTTGGAAGCTGAGATTTTGTGAACTCAACTTTGTCAGGGAAATTTGGAACGGAGAAGTACTCCTTTTCCGACTCTAACGCTTCCACGAGCTCGTGGTTTTGGTGCATAATATGCATACAAAGAAGATTGAAGCAACACATGCCATGAAAGATGATTTTTGGT
Source organism: Camelina sativa (assembly GCF_000633955.1). Lineage (NCBI taxonomy): Eukaryota > Viridiplantae > Streptophyta > Magnoliopsida > Brassicales > Brassicaceae > Camelina > Camelina sativa. The sequence goes on from NC_025688.1 coordinate 23,705,073, forward strand.
ATGCCAAGGTTCTTGGCAACTCTGTTTGTATAAGGCAAACACATGTCGGCAATTATGCAGCTTGGCCTAGGTTGAATCTCTTTCAAGAGCTCCTCCACCGGTTCCCCCAGCATATTAATTGCTAGAAAGAAGTTTAATGACGCCCCCAACGAATCGAGCAAGTCCAAATTCTCATGTCCTTCCCATAAACCCGATTCTTGAGATGGAAACTTTATCTGCACAAGATTGATGGGCAAGCCGGACTGGATGGCCCGGCTGAGAACGTTCTTGAACCGGGCTGCGTTGTGAGGCGTCGTGACAATGGTTATAGTCACCCCTCGCTGAGCCAAGAGCCTTGCAATATCCACCATGGGGATCATGTGACCTTGAGCCATGAAAGGGAAGAGAACAAAGTGAAGAGAAGGAAATTGGTGGCTAGTTTCGGATGCCATGAGGAACTCTCTTAATTATGTTCTTTTTGGTTTTTGTTTTGCTTTGATTCTGATTTTGTGTGTTTCTCTGTGCAACACATATATATTTATATTCATCGACTCATGAAAAGGATAAATAGCCATGAAAACAAACCCATAATTAAAATGTGATGTAAGAAAGAACAAAAAGCAAATTGGCTTATTCGTTACAGTTACAGAACACCGAGTGGTTCACAATACGAAGTAAAATATGATAATATATCGTGTCGGGAGCTCAAGTGTTCTTTCGTATTCATAATTTCATATAAGCCCCAAAAAGTAAGAGAAAATATCTTTGAGAACTACGTCGAAATTATAGTGAAGATTTCACAGCCGCAGAAAAAAAAAAACAAATATTGGGTGGAAGAATTTAGAAACAAACAAACTCGAACTATCGGGATCTCCTGCTTTTTATAGCATTGGACAACAAACCTCAAAGCATCAAAAAGGCCCCATCATAACCTAAAGGAACAAAAAAAGACCAAAATTTAAGTGAGAACACAGTGATCTAAGAAGTGCCCACGAAGGCAAGAGTGAGAAGTAACTTGTTTAATGAGCTTAAAAGTCTCACCTTGTGGAGAATTAGGTTGGAGGATTTTATTTCGACGAGCACGTCCTCGCCGGCGACCACCGCACTGATCCTTTTCACCCTTTCGATTCACGTTTCCACGTGGCAGTAAAGAGTTATCGAACTTGAGATGTTATTGGGAAGTCAGATAATTTTAAAGCCCATATTATATTTGTAACTAGAAAATTACAATATACGTAACATCTTCTGTATCTATATTTTTTGAGACATTTATGAAATAAATCCTCAAGTTCAAAACTATTTACAATCATACCATTAGTATTAAATATTTTTAATTTTAATTTATAAATATGATTTGATTATATTTCTCTTCCTTATAAAGGCCCAAGTCCATTAGCATCAAATTAATACTTTTAAAAATAACAAAAGATTTATCATATTTTATGTTTTTTGGATTGACAATTCCTATGTTATAAGCTTTCCAACTTTTTAAACAATCTCCCTAATCGCAACTTTCCTAAACAATATTGGAATCACTACCTAACCATTATCATTAAAGGCTCTTATATACTTTTAAGTTAACAAAACTCACTTAAAGTAAGACTATGTAAAGTAATGTACGCCAACGTAGAGACATTTAGATGATTCATTTGATCTACCAAATCCTATAGTGTATAATTTCATATTTTAAATGCATTTACTAAATTAAAAATAAAAATGTAACATGTAAATGTAAAAATTACTTGTGGGTTAATAAATTAATTTAAGTAAATACTAAATTAAATGCTTATGCCAAAAGAATTGTTTTAAAATAATTTTAGTTTTGAATATCACGGTTATATAGCAGGACAGATTTGGGTTGATATATATATATATATATATATATATATATATATATATAAATAAAAATTAAAATACTATTAATTTGGTGTTTATCTTATTATTATTTTATTAACATCATCAATATTAGAATATTAAAAAATTTAATTAAATTATGCTTATGTAAACAAAAATGTCATGCAATAAATCACAAATTAAATCCTAAAATTAACAATCTAAATACAATTATACGATTTCAAACACTAAATAAAATCAACAAATAATTATAACTTCAAATTTAAAAGTTTTCGGTCAAGAAAATATCGATATACCGCGGGTGAAAATTTAGTATAAGTGAAAGTGAACATTAAAGGGTCTGACCAAACATGTAACATTTTTGTTGTCCTCATACATATATTACAAGTCTCTTTATCTTTTAGTTTTGCATTATAGTATCATCTTTAAGAATTAAGGTATAAACATCATGAACAGTTGTCATGATCGATGAGAAAGAGTTGTTGATACGTCTTCAACAAGAGTGAACAAAAACAAACGTGTTGATATGTCTAAACTCTTGAGGAGCCGCTAGAAGCAAAGTTGCGATCCTCCTCATGCAGGACCACTTGAGAAGGTTTCTACACTCTTCTACAACTAAAAA
>NC_025688.1:23707588-23710311 GCF_000633955.1 Camelina sativa
CTTTTATAATTGGGACGTTACAAATATACTTACTAACTTACATATTAATAGACGTCGGTTACTTAATCTTAATATGTACTAACTTATTAGAAGAACAGGCTGTGAGTAACTGAGTATGATGATCATATTATAATTAGATTTGAGAGAGTATATAAAATTTTAAATAGAAAAAATATTACGAATTTTTCTTCAACAAGAACTGACGTTACAATCATTTTCTTTTTTGGATAAAACCAAGAAACGTTACAATCAATTCTTGGATTATGCCTGCAGTTGAATTATGTCTTGAAGCAATAATGTGATGTTGGAATGAGAAGAGCCTCCTTCCTCCACCGCCTTGTGAGCTAATTCTCCAAGCTCTTTGACTCTTTTTCTTTTCTCTTTTGCATTACTACTATCACCCATTAGTTCTTCACTTCTTCCACTGCCTTCTTCACTCCTTCTTTATCCACCAACACTCCTATTTTCTCTTCTTCTCCACATCTCATGACATCTTCAACCCCGGCTCTCACACCGACATTTAGTACCTGCACCGCCAGCTTCTCGTTGCAGAACTGGTCTCCAAAAAGTGGCCAAGTGAGCAATGGAACGCCTGAAGTGATTCCTTCAAGAGTCGAGTTCCATCCACAATGTGTCAAGAAGGCTCCAACAGCAGGGTGTGAAAGGATAAGCATTTGAGGTGACCATCCTCTTATGAGAAGGCCTCTCTCTTTGGTTCTTTCTTTAAAACCGCTCTCCGAGATCCAGTCAACTAACTCGTTATACTTCTCCCAACCTCTTATGACCCAAATGAATGGTCTTTGGGATTCCTCGAGGCCTAACCCGATCTCTTTGAGCTGAGAGAGAGGAAGATTGCATATACTTCCAAGGCAAACATATAGCACAGACCCTTCTTCTTTAGAATCAAGCCATTTAATACACTCTTCTTGATCAATGGCTGCCTTGTTTCCCCTCTCGGCTTTGTCTTCTCCTACCTTGTTGCACAAGGAAACCGGTCCAATGCTCCATACCTTACTCGCTTTAACTTTCTTGTAGTCTCTAACATAAGCTGGCTCAAGCTCTTCAAAGGTGTTAACAATCACACCATACGAAGTGTTATCCGCTTCTGTCATTTCGTCAACGAACTCTTTCCAAACTCCAACAGGTAAGAGCATTGGCAGCTGAGCTTTTGTGAATTCAGCTCTGTCAGGGAAATTTGGAACGGAGAAGTACTCCTTTTCAGACTCTATATTTTCCAAGAGCTCGTGGTTTTGGTGCATAATATGCATACAAAGAAGATTAAAGCAGCACATGCCATGAAAGATGATTTTTGGTATACCAAGGTTCTTGGCAACTTTGTTTGTATAAGGCAAACACATGTCGGCGATTATGCAGCTTGGCCTAGGTTGAAACTCTTTCAAGAGCTTCTCCACGGGTTCCCCCAGCATATTAATTGCTTGAAAGAAGGTTAATGACTCCCTCAACGAATCGAGCAAGTCCAAATTCTCATGTCCTTCCGATAAACCCGATTATTGAGATGGAAACTTTATCTGCACAAAATTGATGGGCAAGCCGGACTGGATGGCCCGACTGAGAACGTTCTTGAACCGGGCTGCGTTTTGAGGCGTTGTGACAATGGTTATAGTGACCCCTCGCTGAGCCAAGAGCCTTGCAATATCGACCATGGGGATCATGTGACCTTGGGCCATGAAAGGGAAGAGAACAAAGTGAAGAGAAGGAAACTGGTGGCTAGTTTCGGATGCCATGAGGAACTCTCTTAATTATGTTCTTTTTGGTTTTTGTTTTGCTTTGATTCTGATTTTGTGTATGTGTGTTTCTCTGTGCAATACATATAAATTGGATAAATAGCCTTGGAAGTTAAGGAGATAATTAAAATGTGATGTAAGAAAGAGCAAAAAGCAAATTTGGCTTATTCGTTACAGTTACAGAACACAAGTGGTTCACAATACTAAGTAAATATATCGTGTCGGGCATTCAAGTGTTCTTTCGCATTCATAATTTTCATATAAGCCCAAAAAAGTAAGAGAAAATATATTTGAGAACTACGTCGAAATTATTGTGAAGATTTCACAGCCGCAAAAAAAAACAAATATATCAAATATTGGATGAAAGAATTTAGAAGAAAAACAAACTCGAACTCTCGGGATCTCCTCCTTTTTATAAAATTTGGACAACAAACCTCAAAGCATCCAAAAGGCCCCATCATAACCTTGATGAATATGTCTTCAAAATAAAAATAAACTAAAGTGTTTGATTTATAGTATTTGTTTTCTTACTCCAGATTTGATGATTGATCTTCAAATTATTGTGAAGATTTTCTTATGTCAAAATATTTTGATTGTTGAAACTTCAGATTGGTAACAGAACAAATCCAACGGATAAATTATAAGTAGTGAATGTTAGTAGATTTGAAAATCATCTTAGATTTGAACTTTTATGTGATTGATTGATTCGTAAAATCACACAAGTGGAATTAGAAAAGTCAAACAAAACGGATTTAAAAAGTGGAATTAAAAATTTTAATGAATATTTTTAAGGAGGAGATTTAAGATATACGGCTGCTAGAGTTTATGTTATTTTTAATACTAAAATCTTCAAAAAATTTAAAAAAAATATCAACCAGTTGAAGTATCAGAGCTTTTTAAACCTCCCTCCTTATTAAAATTCATCAAAAAAAAAAAAAAAAAAAAAAAAAAAAAAAAAAAAAAAAAAAAAAAAAAAAA
>NC_025688.1:23710610-23727329 GCF_000633955.1 Camelina sativa
AAAAAAAAAACTAAAAACAGTGAGAGGTTCATAAAAAAATTTGAAATTTCATGAACCAATTGCAGTTTTAAAATTTAACATTTCAAGCAAATCTAGACCGCATACAACGGAAATCATATAGATAACTATCATAATATTACTAAACAATGATGTAATCAGTTCTTGGATTTTATCAGCTGCATTATGTCTTGTAAGAAGACAGTAATGTTAGAATGAGAAGAGCCTCCTTCCTCCACAGCCTTGTGAGCTAATTCTCCAAGTTCTTTGGCTCTTCTTCTTCTCTCTTTTGCTTCATCACTCTCACCCATTAATTCTTCAACTGCCTTCTTCACTCCTTCTTTATCCACCAGCACTCCTATCTCCTCCTCTTCTCCCCATTTCATAGGCTCCTCAACACCAACTTTGACTCCGGATTTTAGTACCTCCACAACCAATTTCTCGTTGCCGAATTGATCTGCAAATAGTGGCCATGTAAGCAGTGGTAGACCAGCGGTTATCCCCTCTAGAGTTGAGTTCCATCCGCAGTGTGTTAAGAATCCTCCAATGGAAGGATGTGAAAGGATAAGCATTTGTGGAGACCATCCTTTTATGAGAATGCTTCTATCTTTGATTCTTTCTTCAAAACCGCTCTGTGTAATCCACTCAGCTAACTCATTATACTTCTTCCAGCTTCTAATGACCCAAATGAAACGTCTTTGGGATTCCTCGAGGCCTAGCCCGAGCTCCTTGAGCTGATCCAGAGGAAGATTGCAGATACTCCCTAGAGAAACATAGAGCACCGAACCTTCTTCTTGAGAATCAAGCCATTTAAGACACTCATCTTGATCAATGGTCGCCTTGTTTCCCCTCTCAGCTTTGTCTGTTCCTGCCTTGTTGCACAAGGAAACGGGTCCAATGGACCATACTTTTCCGGCCCTTGCCTCTTTGTAGTCTTTGACATAAGCAGGCTCCAATTCCTGAAATGTGTTGACGATCACACCATATGATTTGTTATCAGCCTCTACCAAATCGTCTATGAAAACTTTCCACTCTCCATCAGCATCAGTTTCGACATGAACTTGAGGTTCCCTAAATTTGATCCTGTCAGGGAAATAAGGGATGAGGAAATACTCTTTGTCCGACTTTATAGTGTTGAAGATCTCACGGTTTCTGCGTAGAAGTAGCATACACAGAAGATAAAAGCATGACATGCCATGAAAAACGATCTTTGGTATGTTGAACTTGTTGGCGATTTTGCTTGTATAAGGCAAACACATATCAGAAATCAGACAGTTTGGTCTAGGTGTCATCTCTTCCATGAGCTTCATGACCGGTTCTTCAAGCGTGTTAACCGCTTTAAAGAAATGTATACTTGAATCCATTGATTCAAGCAAATCCAAATTTTCCTGTCCTTCTGGCAAACCAGCTTCTTGATATGGAAACTTGACATGCACTATGTTGATGGGCAAGCCAGACTCGATGGAACGGCTTAGGACATTCTTGAACCTTGCTGCATTGTGAGGCGTTGTGACAATGGTTATGGCTGCACCGCGCTGAGCCAAAAGCCTTGCGATATCAACCATGGGAATCATATGGCCTTGAGCCATGAAGGGGAAGAGAACAAAGTGAAGTGAAGAATGTGAGTGGTGACTATCTTCAGAAGCCATGTCTGCTCCAGATTTTTATTTCGTTTGGAATATGAGTGTGTGTATGTGAGCATATAAATATATAGATGCAAGAAAATCGTGAATATATAGAACAAGAAAAAACAATTAACCATATTTAATAGATGACGTAATTAGTATGACACTAAAGAAGGAAGATAATCTCCTGAAGAAAAAAGAAAATGATACACAGATAGAAATATATATAAAAAATATAATAGTTTTGACACTAAAGAAGGAAGATAATCTCTTAAAGAAAAAAGAAAATGATATACAGATAGAAATATATATATATATATATATATATATAATTATTTATAAAAGGAACCTATTCTTTGGTTTTTTTGTTCCTTTCTCTTTATTTTAACCTATGAAAATCTGACACGTCAGAACCTATTCATTCACATTCTAAAAAAATAAGGAAATAAAATCTGTATACATTATTATAAAATAAAAAACTCAACCGCTCTTTTATAAACTTAACCCGATATATAATTTCATTCTAATTATAAAATCTAAATCCTAATTAATCTCATTTGTAAACTCAAACTGACATATAATTTCATTATAACTGTAAAATCTAAATCTTAATCATCTCATTTGTAAATCCAAACCACATATAATTTCGTTCTAATTGTAAAATCTAAACCATAACCATCTCTTTTGTAAACCCAACCGACATATAATTTTGTTTTAATTGTAAAATTTAAACCTTAATTACTTCAATTGTAAATTCAAATTGATATCTAATTTCATTTTAATTATAAAATCTAAATCTTAGCCATTTTATTTGTAAACTCAAACTGACATATACTTTTGTTTTAATTGTAAAATCTAAACCCTAATCATCTTATTTGTAAATCCAAACCAGACACATAATTTTGTTCTAATTGTAAAATCTAAAAAGCAAATATTTAACTTTCCTTAATTAAAAGTATACTAAAATTGTATCCATAATTTGTTTGTTTTTTTAATTTAATTTTGATTTATTTTTTAAATGAAATAAATAATGTATAGAAGATTCTGATTGGTTAAGAAAGAGGAAGTGAACAACAAGGTTCACCCTTAGGGTAAATCTAAGTATTTTTCAATATATAATATAAAATCATTTATAAATAGAATACCATCTACAGCATTTTTGTTAATTTACCAAAATCAAATAAAGAAATCTACACGTACCAAGCAAAAAGAGTTTTGTATACTGTTTTAATTTTTTAATCATCAATTCATCATCATGAGATGATAGGTCAAAAATTAAAAACAATTTCTTCTTAATTTAAACCCTCTAAAAACGTTAATTTGTATTTATAAAAATATTCAAACAGATTGTACTTGACGTATGTCTTGTAAAAACAATGTGATGTTAGAATGAGAGGAACCTCCTTCTTCTACAGCCTTGTGAGCTAATCCTCCAAGCTCTTTGACTCTTTTTGTTCTCTCTTTTGCATCATCACTCTCGCCCATCAAGTCTTCAACTGCCTTCTTCACTCCTTCTTTATCCACTAACACTCCTATTTTCTCCTCTTCTCCCCATTTCATGACTTCTTCAACCCCAACACTTACACCAGCTTTTAGTACTTGCACTACCAGTGTTTGGTTGCAGAATTGGTCTCCAAACAGCGGCCATGTAAGCAGTGGAATGCCCAAATTGATTCCTTCGAGAGTCGAGTTCCATCCACAGTGTGTTAAGAATCCCCCGACGGAAGGATGAGAAAGGATAAGGACTTGAGGTGCCCATCCTCTAATGAGAAGTCCTCTCTCTCTGATTCTTTCTTCAAAAAGGCTCTCCACCATCCACTCAGATAGTTCATTATACTTTTCCCAACCTCTTATGACCCAAATGAAAGGTCTTTGGGATTCCTCAAGACCGAGACCTAGCTCCTTGAGCTGAACCAGAGGAAGATTGCAGATACTTCCTAGGCAAACATAGAGCACCGAACCCTCTTCTTTAGAATCAAGCCATTTAAGACACTCATCTTGATCAATTGTCGCCTTATTTCCCCTCTCAGCTTTGTCTACTCCTGCCTTGTTGCACAAGGAAACGGGTCCAATCGACCATACGTTTCCGGCCCTTGCGTCTTTGTAGTCTTTGATATAAGCAGGCTCCAACTCTTCAAATGTGTTGATTATCACACCATAGGATGTATCTTCTGCTTCTACCGTTTCATCCAAGAACTCTTTCCAATCTCCACTTGCATTGTTTCCACTGTAACTTGAGGCTTTGTAAATTCAACTCTATCAGGAAAACTAGGAACCCGGAAATACTCTTTATTCGACTTTAAATTAGTCAAGATCTCGAGGTTTCGGCGTAAAACATGCACGCACAAAAGACAGAAGCAGCTTATGCCGTGGAAAACAATCTTTGGTATATTAAACTTCTTGGCGATTTTGCTTGTGTACGGCAGGAGCAAATCAGAAATTATACAGCTAGGTCTAGATTCCATCTCTTCCATGAGCTTCACGACAGGATCTTGGAGAATGTTAACCGCTTTAAAAAAAGTTACCATCAACTCCATGGAATCAAGCGAATCTATATTCTCTTTTCCTTTTGGCAAACCAACTTCTTGATAGGGAAACTTCACATGCACTATGTTGATGGGCAAGCCAGACTCGATGGCACGGCTTAAGACATTCTCAAACCTCCCTGCATTATAACGCGTCGTTACAATAGTTACTGTCGCACCGCGCTGAGCCAAGAGCCTTGCAATATCAATCATAGGAATCATGTGGCCTTGAGCCATGAATGGGAAAAGAACAAAGTGAAGAGGAGGATAAACTTGGTGGGTTTTCTCGGAAGCCATATCGTACCGACTCAATAGGAACTCTCAAATTTTTTTTATGTCTTGGATTGTTTGCGAGTGTGATCGTGAGATTATATAATACGGGTACGAAGACTTGGGGTCCAAAAAAGGCTGCACCGAAAATGATGCGGTAGATGACGTAATAATAGAGTTGTTGTACATAATCGGCAGAGGTACAACTCGTGACCAATACTTCTGTCGTCCTTTTGTGACCATTATGCGTTTTCAAGTGTCTTTTCTTTACCAAAAAAGCTTACGAAGACACAAAATTAAACGTGGAGTCTTCGTCAACTATACATATGCTAGAAAAGTCTTAAACACACACAAAAATATGACTCTTTCGGACACTATCAAAATCGATTTCTATTTATCATTTTAAAGTTCAATTCAATTCTTATACATAATATACCAACAATTATGATATTTGTTAGAAAACACTAATAATATGTGAAAAATGAAATTAGTAAATTAATTATTTATATATTTTTTTTTTTCATTTCTGTCACCTTTGGAAATTATAAATTAATTTATGATTTCTTGTTTTTCACCTGTTTTGTAAATAAAAGAGTAAAATTTGGTATGTAGTGTATATTTTCTTAAATATTTGACGGATTATCATTACATCAATTATTTATGAGACATACTGTATTTACTTTTTTAAAAAACTTTTTTTTATTTAACTTATATTTATTTTTATTTATTGCATTCCAACTATTAATCAACTAAGACCCGCGACTGGTAAAAAGTAGTACGTTCGAGAAAAATGCTTTGTTTTTCGTTTATGATTATTAGGCGCAGCCTTATATATTTAGATGTCTAAACGAAATTTATACCAACTCTTAGGAAGTTAAAGATGACTTCAGATATATAACTTAGGAAGTAGACAGTAGTACGTGTTTAACTAACGCTCTGATTTAAATTTCTCCAACATGGAAATAAAAGACTGTTTGATGTTTAAATATTTATAAACAAAAAAAAAGTGTCGTATGCTCAATTCTTTGATTGTGCTAGTTGCATTATGTCTTGTAGCAAGAATGTGATGTTAGAATGAGAAGAGCCTCCTTCTTCCGCAGCCTTCTGAGCCAATTCTCCAATTTCTTTGGCTATTCTTCTTCTATCTTTTGCTTCATCACTCTCACCCATTAATTCTTCCACCGCCTTTTTCACTCCTTTATCCACCAACATTCCTATTTTCTCCTCTTCTCCCGGTTTCATAGGCATCTCAACCCCTGCTCTTACACCGGCTTTTAGTACTTGCACGACCAATTTCTCGTTGCAGAATTGGTCAGCAAATAGCGGCCATGTAAGGAGCGGTAAACCAGCGGTTATTCCCTCAAGAGTTGAGTTCCATCCGCAGTGCGTTAAGAACCCTCCAACGGAGTGATGTGATAGGATAAGGACTTGAGGCGACCACCCTTTGATGAGAAGTCCTCTCTCTTTGATTCTTTCTTCAAACCCGCTCTGTGAAATCCACTCAGCTAACTCGTTATTCTTCTCCCAACTTCTTATGACCCAAATGAAAGGTCTTCGGGATTCCTCAAGGCCTAGCCCTAACTCCTTGAGCTGAGCCAAAGGAAGATTGCAGATACTTCCAAGGCAAACATAGAGTACTGAGCCTTCTTCTTTAGAATCAAGCCACTTAATACACTCATCTTGATCAATGGCAGCCTTGTTTCCCCTTTCTGCTTTGTCTGCTCCTACCTTGTTGCACAAGGAAACGGGTCCAATAGACCATACTTTTCCGGCCCTTGCCTCTTTGTAGTCTTTGACATAAGCAGGCTCCAACTCTTCAAATGTGTTGATTACCACGCCATATGATGTGTATTCTACTTTTACCATTTCGTTCATGAACACTTTCCAATCCCCACTTGCATTTGCTTTCACAGGAAGTTGAGGCGTTGTAAATTCAATTCTATCAGGAAAACTAGGAACCAGGAAATACTCTTTTTCCGACTTCACATTCTGCAAGATCTCGAGGTTTTGGCGTAGAACATGCATACACAAAAGACAAAAGCTACCCATGACGTGGAAAACAAGTTTTGGTATATTGAACTTATTGGCAATTTTGCTAGTATAAGGCAAACACCAATCAGAAATTATACAGCTTGGTCTTGGTTTCATCTCTTCCATAAGCTTCATGACCGGCTCTTCGAGCATATTAGCCGCTTTAATGAAAGGTGCCATCATCAACCCCATCGAGTCAAGCGAATCTATATTCTCTTTTCCTTCAGGTACACCAGCTTCTTGATATGGAAACTTCACATGCACTATGTTGATGGGCAAGCCAGACTCGATGGCACGGCTTAGGACATTCTTGAACCTCGCTGTGTTGTGAGGCGTCGTTACAATTGTTATGGTCACACCGCGCTGAGCCAAGAGCCTTGCAATATCAATCATTGGAATCATGTGGCCCGGAGCCATGAAAGGGAAGAGAACAAAGTGAAGAGAAGGATGAAATTGGTGGGGTTTTTCCGAAGCCATACCGGTCCCAACTCAATGTGGAATACTCAAGCTTTGTAGTTTCTTGGATTGTGTGACTTTGTGTGTGTATGTGATCGTGAGATTATATAAGACGGATAAGACTTCACCAACATGATGCCATAGATGACGCTCAACACATCAAGTAGTGGGACAATAATTGAAAAATTGGTCAGCGAAGAGGATATTTCTTGGCCTCGCTCCACTCGCCTAGTGACTCTTCTTTACTGGAAAAGCTTACAAAAATATTTTATTCAGAAATGAGATAAAAGGGGACTTGATCCGGAAGACGCAAAATCAAATTTGGGCTCTCATGAGTCATGAGTTGTTACACANACGTGGAAAACAAGTTTTGGTATATTGAACTTATTGGCAATTTTGCTAGTATAAGGCAAACACCAATCAGAAATTATACAGCTTGGTCTTGGTTTCATCTCTTCCATAAGCTTCATGACCGGCTCTTCGAGCATATTAGCCGCTTTAATGAAAGGTGCCATCATCAACCCCATCGAGTCAAGCGAATCTATATTCTCTTTTCCTTCAGGTACACCAGCTTCTTGATATGGAAACTTCACATGCACTATGTTGATGGGCAAGCCAGACTCGATGGCACGGCTTAGGACATTCTTGAACCTCGCTGTGTTGTGAGGCGTCGTTACAATTGTTATGGTCACACCGCGCTGAGCCAAGAGCCTTGCAATATCAATCATTGGAATCATGTGGCCCGGAGCCATGAAAGGGAAGAGAACAAAGTGAAGAGAAGGATGAAATTGGTGGGGTTTTTCCGAAGCCATACCGGTCCCAACTCAATGTGGAATACTCAAGTTTGTAGTTTCTTGGATTGTGTGACTTTGTGTGTGTATGTGATCGTGAGATTATATAAGACGGATAAGACTTCACCAACATGATGCCATAGATGACGCTCAACACATCAAGTAGTGGGACAATAATTGAAAAATTGGTCAGCGAAGAGGATATTTCTTGGCCTCGCTCCACTCGCCTAGTGACTCTTCTTTACTGGAAAAGCTTACAAAAATATTTTATTCAGAAATGAGATAAAAGGGGACTTGATCCGGAAGACGCAAAATCAAATTTGGGCTCTCATGAGTCATGAGTTGTTACACATGCTATGCAAGTCTCAAAAGACTAATATATAAAGAAGACATTACGTACCAAAATCGATTTCTGTTTGAAATATCAAAGTTTCATTCACCTCTTATAAAGTGGCACTAAAAGATCCACAACCGCCAAATTGTATTTGACTCTTTCCATGACGACTATATCTACTACGAGACGTGTTAACAAAAGAAGTCTCTATGGGTCAAAATGTCTCATGCACATGTTCTATACAACGTGTGGGTTATAGCCATTATTTTTTACAGCCGTTGTTGATATATCTTCAATTTAAGTGATTATTTTAATATAAGATAGTTATATTAACATGTGTGCATACTAATTAACCATTTCTATTAAGATTGAAAGATTATAAGTCTAAATAATTCCAACAAAAATCGGCAAATTGTATATGTATGTCTTTCATACATAATTCTAATTTGTTCATTTGGAGAAAAAATCCAAATCGTTGGATCTTATTTTTCTAAGTGCAAGACATTTTAAAACTTTAGGTTTATGTTTGTTCAATTTAAATTATTATGCATGTTAATCTAGATTTACTTAGACTATGTAAACAAAATTAATCATGTTCAAACTTTAAATATGTAAAATAGAAAGTTCCTGAAATCGGCTTTGAACACAAAAGAAAACTTCTTCCAAAGATGGATACTTATAACTACACTTTTAATCATTTCACATTTTGCCATGAAATTATTTGACATCTATATTAACATTGAAGTACATTTTGTGTTATGCCCTTTTAGTTTTGTTTATTTAAAAAGTTATTTACAACATTAATCCCTAAAAATTTTCCAAAACTAACATTACTCAAGATTTTGTTTCCTAAATATTTTACATTTCATTCCAATTAAAAAAATAACAACAATCAATATGTAAATAGAAACTATCATATATTTAACCACACATTATGTTGTGTTTTGAAAATATTCTATATCTGAATCATTCGTAAACAACATTTTGATTCCCATTTTGTTTTTCAAAACCTGTGAGTTTTGATTTTTAATGTAAAAAAACTTTGATTGACATTTATTTAAATATTATAATTACCATATATAAACTTAATAAATTTTTTAATTAATTATGAATATATAAAATTAAAAAAGTCTAAAATACTATATAATGTGGTTATATAGTAGATGAGTTATAAAGAGGACATGTTGGAATTAATAAGATATTATTAAATTTGTGTTAACACGGGTTAAATCCTCATTTAATTATTTATCAACACTAATAATATTAGAATATTTGACATAAAATAAAATTGATTTAACTAAGATTGTATAAAATAATTAATTTATTAGGAAAAATATGACTTAATCACAGTGTATAAATTACTGATTATGTATTTAGATCTCTTATTTTTTGTTATAATAATTAAAAATCAAAATAGAATCTAAAACACTAAACAAAACAAACTAAATAACAAACAAATGTTCATGAAGTGTATTGTTAAAAAAAATAATATAAATATTTAGCCGCACAACAACCGAAAAATTTAGTTATTCCATATTTACAAAACATCCAAATATTTAACAAATAGATAAAACATAAAATATAAATTATAATAGAAATTATATGTTTGCGGTGTACTGCAGTTTAAAATCTGGTATGATTTATAATTTATATCCGGTCATATTGTAATTTAACCCCACGACTGGTATGGTCGGAGGAAAACCTCAAAATTAGGCGCAGCCTTAAATTTATATATTTCTATAAACGAACTTTAAGCCAACTTTCTCGAATTTGACTCCAGAAAGTGAAAGTTATCACTATGTTTGTCTTCCGCTGATTCGTACAAGTGTGTAACTAATCCATCCAATTAAATTTCTTAAAAAGAAACAAAAACAACAATCTATTAAATGTTTAAATTTCCATCGAAAGATGAGGTATAATCAATTATTGGATTGTGCTAGTTGCATTATGTCTTGTAGTAAGAATGTGATATTAGAATGAGAAGAGCCTCCTTCATCCACAGCCTTGTGAGCTAATTCTTCAAGTTCTTTGGCTCTTCTTCTTCTCTCTTTTGCATCATCACTCTCACCCATTAACTCTTCCACTGCCTTCTTCACTCCTTCTTTATCCACCAACACTCCTATCTTCTCCTCTTCTCCCCATTTCATAGGCTTCTCAACCCCGGCTCTTACACTGGTTTTTAATACCTGCACGACTAGTTTCTCGTTGCAGAACTGGTCTGCGAATAGCGGCCATGTAAGCAGCGGTAGACCAGCAGTTATCCCCTCGAGAGTCGAGTTCCATCCGCAGTGCGTTAAGAACCCTCCAACGGAATGATGTGAAAGGATAAGGACTTGAGGAGACCATCCTTTGATGATAAGTCCTCTGTCTTTGATTCTTTCTTCAAATCGGCTTTCCAAGAACCACTCAACTAGCTCTTTGTACTTCTCCCAACCTCTTATGACCCAAATGAAAGGTCTTTGGGATTCCTCAAGGCCTAGCCCTAGCTCCTTGAGTTGAGACAGAGGAAGATTGCAGATACTTCCAAGGCAAACGTAGAGTACAGAGGCCGGTTCCTTAGAATCAAGCCATTTAAGGCATTCATCTTGATCAATGTCTGATTTGTTTCCCCTCTCTGCTTTGTCTGCTCCCGCCTTATTGCACAAGGAAACGGGTCCAATGGTCCATGCTTTACCAGACCTTACCTCCTTGAAATCTTTGACATAATCAGGCTCGAGCTCTTGAAATGTGTTGATTATCACACCATAAGAGGTCTTATCCGCTTCTACCGAATCGTCCAAGAACTCTCTCCACTCCGCAGGAACATATGTTGCCACCGGAACTTGAGTTCTTGTGAGCTCGACTCTATCAGGAAAATTAGGAACAGTGAAATACTCCTCATCAGACTTTAAATTCTCCAAGATCTCACGGTTCTTGCGTACAACGTGAACACATAGAAGACAAAAGCAACCCAAGCCATGGAAGACGATCTTTGGTATATTGAACTTCTTGGCGATTTTGCTTGTATACGGCAGACAGATATCAGAGATTAGACAGCTTGGTCGAGGGCTCATCTCTTCAATGAGCTTCTGGACTGGTTCTTCGAGCAAGTTAGTCGCTCTAAAGAACGGTACCATCCGCTCCATCGTTTCAAGAGAATCGATATTCTCTTGTCCTTCTTGCAAACCAGCTTCTTCATATGGAAACTTCAGTTGCACTAAGTTAATGGGCAAGCCAGACTCAATGGCACGGTTCAGGACATTCTTGAACCTCCTTGCATTGAGAGGCGTCGTAACAATTGTTACCATCACACCCCGCTGAGCCAAGAGCCTTGAAATATCAACCATGGGAATCATGTGGCCTTGAGCCATGAAGGGGAAGAGAACAAAGTGAAGAGGATAAGGTTCATTGGTTGTTTTGGAAGCCATTTCAATTCAACCTTGATAAGAAACTCAAGTTTTGGTTTGGGTTTGGTTTATTATATTTGTGGAGCTTATATAGAATAAGATATGTGGAGAGCAAAAAATAAAGTGAACAGAAGACGTAATGGATGACGTAAACAGAATTTGCTTGCCAAACACCTCTTATGAAGTCCACAGATTGTGCTTACTACAGGACATTCTTGGCCAATACGTAGTTTGTCCGTTTGTGACCATCCTACATCCTTCGCAGGAAATGTTTCCAGACATATCTTCATAACGAAAAGAAGATAATCCACAGACACAAAAAAGCAACTTGGAGGCTCGCTGATAGCTACATCGAATCTTACCGCAAATCTCAAGAATATAAATAAACAAAAAGTGGCCAAGAGAAATTTACCAAGATCGAATTTGTGTTTGAAACTTGAAAGACCAATTAAAATCACATATAAAACAGAAAATCAAGATAAATCCAACGTTGGACTCTTTCAGAGAGCTATATCTAGCAGAAGCCTCAAAAATCATAATCAACAAAAAGAGGACCTGAGCCTACAACACTTTCCTGTGAATGTTTCTTTCCTGAGTTCGGTAATAGAGATGACACACAAGTGACAACCCTCGCAAGATGAAAACAGAAAACGTAATACACTTTACAACAAACACACAAACCTGGATGGGTTCTCATTGCACACTGTACCTATGGAAATATATATTGCAAACCCCCCGGATTTTTCTTAACAGACTGGTTGGTATTCACACGGACCGAAATGCACATGTTATTTCTTAACAGACTCAGGATCATTGGATTTTCTACCTGATTCACTCCTATCAAGTCGAGCTCCTCTCCATAATTGTGACTTGCTTGATCTTAGCAGCAACCCAAAGGCTGATGAGCATGCTGCTCTCACAACTGAATCTTGCGACCGGGTCATCTTGCTAACCAGCGTTTCAAACACCTGAACAAAGAGACAGGCTTGAGAACTAATAAAGACTTATGTGCATGTTTATATGTAGTTTCTCTTATTTACCTGTGGGTAGTAGAGAGAGATTATGTGCTGATCCTCTGAGAGTGATAACATGGTGGTGGAGAAGTGTATTGCATTCGCCTGAATTACTGGCCACGGTGCATCAAAAGCCTGCATCGGGTAGTAATCACTTGAGCTTTATGTAAATATAGTTTATAAATTTAGTAACTATGAAAATCGATCAAGTAAAGCCTAACCTGGATGGTTGAGGCCATGTAAGTATCAACTCTTTCCGACTCTTGAACCAAGTGCTTTGAGAGATCCCTTACGAAATTTTCATAGTCAGTTCTGAAAGTATAAACAAATTTTAGTATATAACGGTGGTCATTGCGCACAAAATAGATTTGGAATCATAGATTTGGCACCTATCGTCAGAACCAAAAGCACGTGAATCATAAAGGGTAGAATAATTTATTATGTTCACGAGTGAAGCAAGCCGCTTGAGGGTTGCCTATTCAAAATAAAAAATAACAGATATGTAAACTCAAAGATACCTCAAACCTAACAAAGGAGCAATAGGATATGAAGAAAATTACCCGACAAGCCTGCCGTATGCTAAGATCATCGTCATGGAAGTGTACTACTAAGCGCGGAAGGGAGGAGTGAATCTGATATTAGACATTTTCATCAAAGCTTTAGATTAAAAATGAAATATCTTCTTTCCTCGACATCCGTATTTCTTGAAAAGGAAATGCAATGAGTATGCGTCACCTGCTCAACAAATCCCTCCCGCTGTCCTCCAATAGCATATTTACTTAATGCTCCAAGTGCGGCAAATGCATTGGCTCTCATCTTTGGGTCCATACTAACCTGTTACAAATTGGAATTTCATGTAAAATTCAACACACTCCGTTCAGAAAATTGTATCTGACAGTTTGGTGAATCTACTTCTGTTCAAAGTTGAGTCTAGCCTAAAAGCTTTAGTTTATACTAATTTATTAAAACCTTTCAGATAACTTAAAGTTGGACCTTACCTGAAGGTTACGAAGCCGAACAGATAAATTCAGCAAGATAGGTTCAACAGCATCATTAGAAGCTGACTCTGTGACCTAAACAAAAGAAAACAAGCATATATAATTTAAACAAATTGCTAGACAATCAGAAACCTTCAGTTGTTAATGGGTTTGAGCATTACCATCAACAAGCATGACACAGCAGTTAACTGCACAGACTCATCCAGATCATCAAGCAATGCTAATATTACACCAATAACTTGAGTTGTGTAGTGGTTCATGCAAGCAGATGGCATCTGGCAAAAGCACAAAGCAGCTTAAGTGACTATTCAGAAATAGGAGAAGCAGCAGAAAACAATTTAAATTTCGCAGACCATCTTAGTCCCAAAACTGGTAAGATATCCGCTAGTATATGTGCCAAATAACTCTCATAGCATCAATATGCTATAAATATGTGTATAAAGTTGTTTTACTTAGTGGAAGATAACACATCTCCATAATGAGTGATGTAGGGTTCTTTAGATATTAACTATTGATCTAACATCATTATCATAATCAAACAGGAGTATATACTTTCTCGTAAACCTACTTGGATTCTGATAAGGAATAAAGCTGATCCGCATTACTATTTCTTGCACTAGTGCTCTTAGACAATCAAGATAAGTAAATAAAAACTGCTCATAATTACTCTTACTTGCACTAATCCTCTTAGACAAAGGCGCCTTACAGTCGGAGAATCATCTGACACATGTCGGCAGAGTGCCTCGACCATCTCCTCCATTACAGAACTAAAATCACCACTGCATCTCATAAATATTAGAAACTTAAGAATTTAAAGTACTAAGAAAGTGTTTTGTTCATGACAGACATATCTGGCACGA
Organism: Camelina sativa; assembly: GCF_000633955.1. Lineage (NCBI taxonomy): Eukaryota > Viridiplantae > Streptophyta > Magnoliopsida > Brassicales > Brassicaceae > Camelina > Camelina sativa. Next base: position 23,724,897 of record NC_025688.1, read on the forward strand.
TGCTTCGGTCCTTTGGCTTTCTTTCCTTAAATTTTCTATACACATGACCTAGAATTAAAACCCATTTTCTTCACTTTGACCTTAACTTTCTTTTCCAAACAGAGCTTACAAGATGAATGGGTACATGTATCTAAATCAGTGTATCACTAAGCCGCGTAAAATTCCATTAAACTACAGTTTTAGTAAATAAAATTGAAACAGAAGTTTCAAAGACATTGAAAACATTATACCTGTAGCGGATAAACTCTGACAATGCAGCGGCAGCAGCTTCCCTTTGAAATCTTTGTGGACGGTTAAGTGCTTTCGTGAGAATCGAGCATATATGTCGAACCTGTAACACCAGTACACAACAGTTAGGCTACAAAGACCCTGAGAAACACAACTGCAATAATCAATTAACTAGGTACCTCCTTCGGTCTCTTAATTGAAATGCATCCAGCAATATCGCCAATAAGATCAACCCATTTTTCTTTTTCTCTTTGCTCTCCATTACGAGCCAAAATCTAAGCAAAGACAGGTATCAGTTCATCATACTGGAAACTAAACAGAACTACTTTATTGTTTAACTCAAACGGTACCTTTCCCATCTCCAAATCACCAACACACTCACAGAAAGCTTGAAATGACGTTAGAAGTACTCTGCCAAGAGAGGAATAAAGGTTTTACTAAAATAAAAGTACCAATCGTTATGTGGCTACAGTTCTCTTGAAAGTAGAGGAGTTACCGTAATGGATCTTGCTGACCAGAACTTGCAAGTCCATGACAGCTTCCCAATTGAAGAGTAAGTGCCCCAACGACAGAAGAGTAGCTTTTCTCAACAGCTTTCTTTCCAATTTTTCCGCCCCCTCTGGTTAATTGACTATATTAGCCACCAAAAATGCAATATGTACTCTCAACAAAAATTGATGGTTTATGAACGATACCTAAAAAAAGCAGTGAGAGCAAAAATGGCAGCTTGGAGAATATCATCTTCAACATGTGTTTCAGTAGAAGAGCTAGTATTCTCTCCCTTATGTGAATCACCTTTAACTAAAGAACTACGATTGAGAATGGATATTAAGTGTTCCATAAACGGAACTGAAAGTTCCGTATGTTGAGAGAAAGCCTGCATCAAAATATAATTGACAATGAGAGGCCTCATCTTTGAATCAGACAATTTATTCCCAAAATTGTGTCAAGATTTTCGTACAAGATGATATGACCATGAAAGAAAAGAATATAAAATAACATCATCTATGAGAATAATCTCATATTACAACATAGTTCTTGTAGAGAATGGTACTTACATAAAATACATCTTGCATTGGCCAGCCACCACGCATCCTAGTTATATCCTTCGTCACGATGTCCCTTCCAGCAGTAGCCAACACTTCATTAAACACAATAGATGGTTGCGTGTTCTCTGCCAGTACAGAGATCTTCATGTGATTAAGGTAAGCAGTAATATACCAAGAGCATACGAGATAAATGCTAGTGAGTTTTATATTATAGCAATTTTCTAACAGAATTAAGTAAAGGATACAGCTCCAACAGCTTCAACACGTAAATTCTTATCAGTTATATGAACTGCTGCCGAGAGCAAGGACTGGGTCGTCCTGCCAGAAGAGAACCAAAAGAACAAAGGGGAACAAGGTTATCAGATAACAATGTAATATGGAACTATAGCTTGTCGATGATAAGAAGCTTTGATGTACCTTGATATATCATTGTCGCTAAGCTGACTCCCTCTTCTTGAAACAAACTCAGTAACCGCTTGAATGGCTCCCTCAGCAGATTGCCTGATTTTGTCACAGATAGCTGCAGTGCAACTGTTTAAGGCTGCTACAAGCTACATGACATATCACAACATAATGCTCAACCAGCCAATGAGACCAGAACTTATACAAAAGAGAAAATAAAACAAACCTCATTCCCTGTTAAAAGAGCACAAATTGATGAGACTATTCTGTTGAAAACTTCAGATGGATCAATAGAGGCATCCTGAAAGTCGGTTCAAAGAAATATGACACCCTGAAAATGAAGCATACAAAAGAAAGACAAAACTCTAAACCTAACCAAAAATTGCTTACCCTTTTCAAAATGGCAATGACATCCTCAAGGGAAGACAGGGCTTTATAGGATTCTTCAGAATCTAGCCCGCTTGAGAGTGCCGCTTTGGGAAGGGAAAGGGAAATGCTGAAGAACTGGTCAAGAATCTAACAACAACAATAGTAGGAGGAACCATTAGAAACTACCAAAGTCACACTCAGATAAAATGATCACCCATCATTCTATGAAAATTGATCAAATAATTACTAATCAAATACCTGTGCAGAAATTTTTCGAACTTCAGAATTTGTGTCAGCACAGCGTGGGAGATAGGTTATGACCCTATCTCCCAAACACAATACCTCGCGGTCAGGAAATAAAAATACCGCTATATGTCAAACAAAG
>NC_025688.1:23728590-23763732 GCF_000633955.1 Camelina sativa
TTCTTCCATCCTCTCCACTAGATCATGCACAGATATCACTGAATAAGCGGATAAAAAGGTACCATGCACTTGTAGTAGGACTCGGTATAAGAGATTATTGCAAAGCTACAACCAGAATCACTGAATCTAATCTAACATCAGTAATATGTATGTTATGCAAGGTAATTAAACAGATCACATGAACTTATAAGAGAAAATCAACTTGAAATTAGTAATGGATAGCACTTTGAATAAATGATTAAAAACTGAAATTGTATATTATGAAAACGATTCCACTGAAGACTTCTGTTTTACAGAAAGTATTTCATCAATGGAAATGATAAACAGATCAAACAAATGACTTACAACCTTGTTTTTTTTTGGTCAACAAAAATGACTTGCAACTTACCAAAAAATTCAGAGAAGCTGCAGCCTCATAATAGATTTGCAAATATAACCTGTCAAGTAAAATACCTTGTAAGGAGGATGGCACACAAGAGAGTCACAAGATTGTCTATAAGGGGACTGATGACATCAGATGGATCATTAGGCAAAGCAAAGAATCCCAGTGTAGCCTGTCCGAGAAAACACGCATAAATTCAAGAGAAAATAGAGATACAAAACATAAAGCACTAGCTTCATTCTTTTCTTTTTATACTCGGTGTAAACGAGAAACTAATCACCTTCATGACACGATTTCGAGTTTCAATGGTCAGCTTCGGTTCCACAGAGACCAGTGTTGTGCATGCATTCAGAGCGAGTGCCTGAACAAGATTTATTAGAAAGAGAAATTGTATCTGCTTGTTTGAAAGAAATGCCACATGGTACAGATTCTTGCATAGATTACCCTACCTGAGTGTGCAGAACTTCAAGACTAGATTCTGCAAAACCTTCATTTTCATCTCGGCCCATCAAAGTCAATATATAATCAAGCATCTGATCTCTTCTTTTCAATGGGAATGTAGCACCACTTTCTGCAGCATTTATGACAGCACGACCTTCACACAAAGACGCAAGAGATCAGGATCCTATATACTCTCAAGATGTCCCAAACATTATACCCCCACCACATGGGGCGGTGTAACATAATACAAAAAAACAAAGAGAGGAAAGAAACCGCTCAGTCATCGTAAGAATGACTCCTTCACTTATATTTCAATGCTGTACCAACCTAATAAATCAATAGCAGTTATAACAGCTTGTTTTGCCGTTTGTTGCCGCACATGAAGAAGCCGCGAAAGCATATTAGTGCCCTGCGGTACATGCAAACAAAATCTGATTATGAAATTGGAATCTAAAGGTAAAAGTGGTGCAGAAATAGTAACATGGTCACTACAATTCAACATAAATCACTGTCTGTCCACAGAAAACTATTCGGATTTCCAAGTTCTTCTTCATAAATATTTTAATTTCATTAGATGGGTTTTCCTAGCATGACACAAAGTCAATCTGGCGGGTAATTTTATAACAGATAATAGAAAAAGAAGCAGGATGGAAGAATGAAGATTTAAAAACATACGACAAGTGCATCTATTCTGGCCTCAATAACCGATGAGGGAGCATATTTTGCAGCATATCCATACATCAAAGCCAAAGCAGCATGTATATCATCGCTGTTTTCTGTTTTATAGCTCTCAGAGAAGAGAGATAAGATCCTAGAATAAACACGAGAACGTTAAGTCAGTTTTATGTCATAAATTTTACAAACATGTGGTAAACGTGACCAACTCTAGAATGCCTGGAGGAAACGATATGACTAATAAAGGAGCTAATAACAATATGACCAACATTTTCGGCTTGTGCAACTACAGCTTTAAATGTGCAACCTTTAAGATACAACCTTCCACAAGTAGAAAATTTGTGATGATATATAGGTTAATTAAAAGAGAAAAAAAATACTAATAGGTTTGACAATGAGTGACAGATATAAAGGCATATCAAGAAAGTGTATGTGGCGATGATTTCATTAAGTCAAGCAAGATAAACCTTTGGAAAATACTCTGCCCAACATTATCTACAATGATTTTCAGCTTTTCCAGTACAGTGTCCAAGTGGGAAGCTGCAACCTACGCATTCAAGTAGCATATTAACATAGGGTGAAAATCAACATCTGAGCTATGTAAAGATAGGTAAACTTAAAATACCAGCCCCATGGCCTTCGCCAAACCAAGTCTATTTGCAGGTATAGAAATGTCAGCCTGTTCGTACATCCAGTCAATCTTGTCACGAACATACGCTCTATCATTAACTTTCTGAAGAAGTATTCCGATACACCTGAAATTAAAGCAGAAGAGGTTTATAAAACAGCTCTCCGCTCGATTATCAATATAATTACTGGTAGTCTGCTATAAACTAAAGTTATTTGCAGCTTTCAGAGACAACTCAAAACTTATCAGCCATCTATCAAAACCTGAAAATAAGCACTTAAATCACAAGGAAAACAAGCTTCTTCAGCCAGATAGTAAAGTACAGAAAGAATGTACATTACAAAAATCATTACAGGTACTAGAGTGGCTTTAATAAACTTCATTAATAAGCAATGCCAATCAATGTTATACATTTTCTAATTTTGAAGATTGACAATTTTGATCCACATGCTGCTTGATGTCAGAAAAAAAAATCAATAATCCAAACCAAATATTTGTGCTCAACAACTAACGTCAAAATAGTGCACCAATAAGAAGTAGAGATAGCTCAACTTCATTAGAGACCAGAACAAAATGAAAATCCAAGAATTTTACCGGTGTAGAAGTGCTGCATGGTCATCATCCGGAGTGTAAAGAATGTATTGTTTTGCAAAAGAATTTCCAAGAGATATAACCCAGTCCGCATCCTGGGTGACATCCAGTGATTCTGCTAGAAACTGTATAGCAGAACAATGAGTACAAGTCATATATAGAACAAGCTTGATTAGTCTTGAGAAAAAAAAAAAACTTGATTAGTCAATTTCATAGATTTATAATTGCCTTGTGTTTAGGCTTTTAAGAAACTTCAGCTAAGAAAAATGTTTTTAATTCCTTCACACTAGCTGAATAAGCTTACATTAATTATCATATCATCCCATGTTTCCTGGTAAGTTGGATCAAGCTGCAGATCTTCTGTGTCAAAGACATACGCCTTCATTTTTGGAATCTAGAGCTTACCAAATGTGAAAAATAATTAGGGTTACTGGTAAACTCACATTTGATATGAGTAACTAAGAAAAAACAACAACATTCAGTAGCTCTTATAGCCGTCATAATTGAAGTCATATCTAGAGGAAATATGATGCAAAAGTAAATATACTAGGAACTACGGTGCAATCTAACCATATTTTTCGCTCTCTAGTAGCTGATTGGATACCAAAAATAATATATTAAAAAAAACTATCAGAGTATCTTGCCAAAACAACAGTGTACCTCATCTTGCCAAAACATGCTAATGTTTTTTGGAAAAAGAGGGGACAGATAGCCAAGGACCTGAAGGAAGTAACAACAGAGTGGTTAAATAAAAATAAGCTATTAAAAAAGCATTTAGACTTATGGAAAACAAGAATACATTTTGAAATTATGGGACATAAAATGTGAGTCTGTAACAGGAGTTGTGAAATTACTGACACAAACTTACCGTCAAAATTTGGGATGCTAATTGGTCTTTAGCCAGAGGGTTGTGCAAAAGAACCACCAAACGGGTAAACAACTCCTGCGATATATGTGTATATGTGTTTTCAATTTTATGATCTTGCCATACACGACAAAACTTATAGATCATATGAAAGGGCATACGAACAAATTTACCTCAGGGCTAGGAATATCAGCACGAGCTTTACACTCGATCAACATGGGAGTGGTTGAAGATCTACGTCGACACAGTTCAGATATACATCTACAGATCTATCAAATTATATCAATAATACCGTTAACTCAGGTCCAATCTCTGAAAGGAAAAAATCTAGGCAGCAAAAGAAAGATCTTACTGATGCAACAGCGCCGGTGTAAACCTTAGGGATAATCATTTTCAGTAGGAAAGGCCAAAGAATGTACTGCAATTTCATATATATTTTAGCATTAAAATCTGAAAGCTATAATTGGATAGTTCTATAATAAAAGACAAATCGCACCTCCATCTCCGGGATAGTAACGGTCAAGAGCAGAAGACCTTTTCCACAAACTGCTCTTAGCTGTGTTGGACTAACTGGTTCCCCTTTTGCCTAAGAGAAATATTTGTAGATCACATAAACTTCTAGAAGAAAACATAGAAGTAACTTGACTTCAAACTTGTTCAAGTTATTTGCTCCTTATATACAGTTTTTAGAAGACTCCAAAACTTGGAACAAGTTAATAAGAAGACTCAATCACACAACGTGGAGCAAGATAACAACCATGTTCCGTTATAACTAACAGCAACACCCAGGAGTCAACCTTAACACTTTTCTCGATTTTTTCTTAAATGAAGCCAACAAGTCACTTATTTTTTACAAAAACTTTAGCTGGGTGGATGAAATATCTAAGCACCAGAAAAAGTGCATGAGATAACGGCAACAAAGATACTAATTTTTCATTGCATTTGGAACACTCGGCAGGACATGAGGATACGTATACTTAGGCTGCCTTACTCTATAAATATCAACAAAGAAGGCAATTCAAGCTCAAGGGATCGGGAAACTAGAAACAACATTCAATTTTTCTACTTTTCCCTTGTTTCGATTTTCTCTTTCTGTTTCTAATTTAAATCTTCTTTATTTCCGACCATTGTAATCATATTATTCGTGCATAAAAACTAGTTTTCCTCTTGTTATACTACGGCACATGAGCACCATACCTTATTTTGTAAGTTAAGTGTTATGTTATATGGTCTTACCTTCAGATTTTCACTCTCTCCTATTGCAGAATGGCGGACAAGGTATTCAACAAATAATTCCCCAGATGGACCGGCCAGATAGCAGTGTGAAGCCATGACCACGATCAACTGTCATCAAAGCAGAAGAACAATGCTAAAGCATGCCTATTTTAGTAGTAACTAAGAAAAAGATATCACAGTTTGGTACCTCTGAAAGGGCTTTTCGAACAGCTAAACTTTGCTCATCTAACAAAGAGCTCGCAGTATCGACCAAAAGAGTCCGTTTTGAGTGCCAGGCTTCAAACAACCTCCGAACGCGATGCAATATCATTAAGTTGGGATGGCAGATAACTCTAAATTTAAAATTTATACTGATATAAGATTAAGAAATACACCTCGGAAGCAGATGTTTCAAGATGCAAAGAGCACCAAACGTCAAAGGGTCTTCTTTCAACTTGCATTTCTGGTGAAAATATACGAGGAAGACAGGGATTTCAAGGATAAAAAGCCAGTAAAAGATATCACACAGCGGTGTGGCAATAAATAGTTCTTAAGTCTTTTTTTTTGTTTTTTTTTTTTTTTGGTCAAAAAATAGTTCTTAAGTCTAATATGAGTTTACACGAAACCATTCCGTCAATCAATTTTTTTAAGTCTCATATAAGTGCTAGGTACTGCCACTGTTTGGCATTGCATAGAAAAATAATATCTAGAACCATATCCATCAAACAAAGTTTGTCCTTACGTTAAGAAGAAATGTAAACAAATCCTCGGGGTAAACCAAGCCAACAGTCAGAAAACACCGCTGCACTTCATTGTATGTCTGCAACATAAGTAATAAAGAACAGGCAAAAGATTAATACATCGCTCACAAACTGAAGGTTAAAAAAATGAGAGAGGCCTGATACATTAACAGCACACTCTCACCCCTACCTTGCAAACTAAAATTGAATGAAGGCGATCACTTACCTTACGTCCCACTGAAATATCTGAGCACCTTCTGCGTTCACTATTGACACCGATCACAGGAAGAAGTGTTGACAGAACAACTGTGAGGTCCTGACAAGAAACAAAGCTTTACTGACACATTATCTAACAAACTATTTTTATCCTTCCAATACCGCATCACATTTTAATAAAAATGTGCCAGATGACTGTAAATAATGAGGCATATTAGCAACAAAAAATGATGGAAACACCATACCTCAAACTCAAGCAGTGGAGGACCAGACTCGGAAAGTAATGAGGCATTTAAAAGATTGTGAAGACTAGACGTTGCCAAAAGAGCATCGTCATGGTCTCTCTTATACCTAAAATTTGAAATGAAAGGAATGAATAAATGCTACACTCAGAATTAAAAATAAACACAAGTTTACACGAAACCATTCCATGGCTTGGTACATACTTCTTTCTAACTTACCCAAGCTTTAATTGGTGGGAAAATATATTAAGCAGACAGCGAATTTACTGGGCTCTGGGCCTTTGAGAAGTAAAGCTTGAGATAGAACGAAAAATAGAAGAAAAACAAAACTTACAGTTCAAGTATTGCTGGAATAAGCCGTGGTAATGCTGATTTCAGTTGTGTCCGCGTGATAAGACCGACCATCTGACCCAAAGCCTCTACAGTAGATACTCGTACCTTATTCAGAAGAGAAGCAACTAACTCAGCACATTTTAAAGTCACGAGGGCACGTCTGCAACCAGAACTAGCAAAATCTTGCAGAGATTAATCTTCTTACATTCTGAATATCAAAGAAACAATTTACTGGGGGAAAAAACCCAGAAAACAAACTTTCCTTTCTTCATTGTCTTTGTTATGAAATAACAGTCTGTGAACATTTACGAAACATATGCTTACCCTGGTAATCTTTTGAACAATTTTAACTGAAACACACAATACTATTAAAACCTAAAGTGGCGAATAATACTAAAAGAGATAAGGGACTCACCTTATGATCTCGAGAAATTGCCCAAACTCTCAACAAAAGCTCAAAAACAGAGTTCAGAAATGACCTGCATCAAATGAAGCCATTGACTTGAGTGCGTTCAACACAAAAACTAGCAGAAATCAAACAGAACAAAGAAAGTGGTCTCACATGACATCACTGTCAAGCGGAGAATCTGATGTAAGATCTGTGATGTATAGCCACACTGCCTGAGACCAGCACTTAAATGCTAGACATAAATTCAATGATTAATATATGAGACAAAATAAGCAAAAATAAGATAGTGCAAGATACTAGCTGGGATATTTGAATTATACAAGCTCTTCCTTGTGTTTGATATTAGCACACATGCAAAATTGCATGATATAGGTTGATCATCTCTTCCACCATTTTCGAGAGTGCGAAGATGTACAGATCAACAGGTTAATAACCTAATTTTCTGTTAGTGTGAATTAAATTGCCATATTGGTTCAGCAAGTAAACAAACTCTGACCTGATGACCCTTCTATTAGGCCAAATTAGAGTCAACTAACCACAAAGTACAGGAAAAAAAAATCCAGCTTATCATATGAGGGGGGAAATTTGGCACAAGGTAGCAGTTTCTATAAAAGAGTTTCACACCCTAAACAAAAACGGATTACAAAATTTCACTGTACCATTTGCAAATATTGGTCGGTGTAAGTCCCTAACATTCCCAAGAATAGGCGACACCCTTGAAAGTACATCTTTCAGGCGTGGAGTGAACTGCAAAGCTTCAAAGGAAATATGAAAGAAATTCAAAATATCAGAGAACTGCAATTTCAATAAACTTTCCAATATGAGAAACAAAAAAATAAAAGGGACGCGGATGAGAGTTAGAAATTAACCATCAGATGTGGCAAAGTCAGCAAGAATTTGAACCATAGCAGGCGAAGCTGTGGCCGGACCAGACAGATGAAGAAATATTTCGTCCATCATCTGTCAATCAATTTAAAAGGATCAAAATTACAATAAAGAGCAATAACTTGGACTTTATAGAAAGAAAAAAAAATATAGAATTGGTGAAGGAAAATCAAGGCCAGCGTCTAATGAAAGAAGCTCCATCAACCTCCAAAATGACAGTAGAGAGACAATGGACCAACTTTATTCATGACACTATCTAAAATGCCTCAATTCAAAAATTAACATGATGACAGATGACAAGTCTCTACTATGGTTTTCTCATCAGCTCCAAATTTTTTGTCATACAATCTATCAAAGATAACAACCTACTTCAGCATTGTTAAAAAAAAAAAAACAACCTACTTCAGCATACTGATCATTCTTTAAACTTAGATCCACATATACGTGCAGCGCAGAATGTAAATCCAGATTGTAATGTATCTGACCACCAGTCGCATTGTACTAGAGGTCCAAAAATTACCCTATGAATTAGCAAAGAGGGAAAAAAAAGACTTACAAGATCAGGAAAATGTGTTCCAATTGAGACAAGCAGCCCTGACGCTTGCCTTTGCCAATCAGCATTTAGTTCCTGCGTTATGATGAACCATTAAAAGATGCTACAATAATCAGGAAATACGACGAGAAAGTTTTTTAAGAATTGCAGTACGTTTCCCCTGTTTACGTTGCTTATGTATGATGAGAATTTCTCAATCATCTAATCCTAAATTCTGTACTTCAAATTTCTAGGTAACACCTGCTACAGGAATGAGCAACATATGATTCACTTTGTGTCCAGCGCATTACAAACCTTCTTAGATTCAAGCAAGTAACCGACACATAGATGGTATACGGAAGAAAACAGACATCGAAACAGAAATATCCAAGAGTGAAAAGCCACAGAGGACCATCTATCCATCTTCAAACAAGCTACTTTCCAAAAAATTCCATCTACGGTTCGAACTGCACTATGTAATCTCTAACTATACAGAGTATAAAAAGGAAGTACTTAAGAATGATGAAGCCTTCACAACACAACACACCTTGGAAGATATTATCTCAGCTGTAGCAATCTTAGCAAGTTTCCCCATGAAAACTGCATCACTCTCCCCTTTCTCCAACGCACCAACACTAAACGCCATTACTTGAAAAACCCCAGCCATGTTACCAAACCGCTGCAACACCGAGTAGCAACAGATTTACGCACAAATAAAAGAAAACAAAAGACGATGAAAAGAGACCAAAAACAAAAAAAAAAACAAGAAAACAGAACGTTACCCTTCGTCCTCCACGAGACACAGCATAACAACAATCAAGAACCAGAAGCGGATTCCTGGGAAAAAAAAAACACACAACAGTTACAGTATCAGAGATCTCCCAATACTCATTATGCATGTCTTGTGAATGAAGTAAAAAGAAGATAAAACAGTACATACAGCGAGGCAATATCTCTAAGAGAAGCCATGGAAGCTTCTCTAACCACAGAGGAATCATCAGCTAGAGACGATACCAGAAGTTGAACAGCCTCTGCCAACAAATAAACAAAATGTAAACTTTTCGTTTCCTAATCAAAAGACTTGATCAACAAAAAAAAAAAAAAAACATAATAGCCTTTGCCAAAACCAATGTTGACCCAATTACACAATTCAAAAAATTTCAAGCAAAACAACCAATACACTAATCAATTGAGATCAGATAAACAAAATTGAAATCAAAAATTTCAGGCAAAATAAAAAAGTTTGTGTTACCTGGTGCAGGGATTGAGCTCCCCAAACTTGAAGAAGCCATTCAAAAATCGATCAACTCCTCCACCTAATTCAAAAACCCAGAATTTTGGAATATACCAATAATTCAACCGTTGTGATCGACCAAGATTTTTCCGATGGAGAAAGTTACGACCGAGAAATCAAGAGCTCTGAGCTCGTTAGTTATAAATTTAGCGTCGCCTCTTCTCGGAGAGGAGGGACTTGAATGTTAAAAAGGAAAAAGTTTTGGGGAAGAAAACAAATATATGAAACAAATCAATATGAACAAACAATGGACCCATACCCGACAAGACGGGTCGGGTCGGGTAAAATAGCGGGGTTTTTTTAAGCCCGTTGCTTTTGGATCATTCCTTTGTTCTATTGTTTAAATTATTTAGATTGATAAGAATGCTCACATTATTGGCCCAATTATTATTTAGCGGTGCTCTCTGTTCGTCTTTTTTTTTTTTTTCAAAAGTAATATAATTTTTCAATAAATCATCACATCACCTATATAATACTTGATTAATTTCTCTTATAGTTAAAACATACAATGAAATATGATAACAATGGGAGTAGTGACATAATTAGGATGATGATCAATATTGTGACTGTATGCAATAAGATATCTATTTTTTAATGTTTATTAAAACAAAGACGCAAAATAAAAGAAAATGTGCTACAGGCGGTTTGAACCCATGATAAGGAAGTCTTCTCTATCATTCCTAACACCACTAGACCAAAGAAACTTCTGAATCACTAGGGCCGAAATTTGTATATAATATATACGACCGCAAGCTGATGCTTCATTGGCTTAGCCTATGGAAGAATAAACAAAATACTCTTTGTAAATATTTAGAGGATTCGCCTATTGGGGATCAAGATCATGATTTTTGTTCTACCATATTCGAAAATCGTTTTGGCTATCTCGTTATTATAAACACTTAATTAGCAATAATGAGATATTTCCTAACGTAATTTTGTGAGTACACTTAGCAATATATATATTTCCATACGTTTGCTTCATTCTTCTTAGTTTTTTTCTCTTTAAATATTAAGTTTGCTAAGAAGATTTTCTCTTTAAAAAACACAAAAAAAATCTAAAAAACTCACTTAATTTCTCAAAATTCTTCTTTTTTTTTGGCCAAAAACAGTACAAGTCTCAAAAGTTGTTGTAAGAGGGTAATTAGCTGATCATAATGTTTCCAACAAAATTATTCATCCTTTGCACACCACCAAACATGTGTGTTGAAATTTCACAGTCACTAAGCTTAACACTTCCTTTTGAGTCAACTAGAACATTTCCATCCTAGAAAGAACATGATGGAAAAAAAAATGATGTACATAAAGTGAATTGGTATTAAAGTACCTTAAGATTTCCATGGATGTGCCCTAGTTTATGAAGATGAACAAGAGCTTTTAGAATCTCACATCAGCTTCAACACCAGCGTGTAGTCCTCATTTACATCATTTTTTTTTCCATCATGTTCTTTCTAGGATGGAAATGTTCTAGTTGACTCAAAAGGAAGTGTTAAGCTTAGTGACTGTGAAATTTCAACACACATGTTTGGTGGTGTGCAAAGGATGAATAATTTTGTTGGAAACATTATGATCAGCTAATTACCCTCTTACAACAACTTTTGAGACTTGTACTGTTTTTGGCCAAAAAAAAAAGAAGAATTTTGAGAAATTAAGTGAGTTTTTAAAAAAAAAAAAATAGCAATCACAGCTTCCTCAAGACCTTGTGGATAGTCTGATTTCATTATGCTGAAGCAGGAGCCCCACCACAATCCACCGGTTGTTACCATCTCTAAAAGAAGAATGCGTCCTCAATAGATTTGGATGATCCACTTCGCTCAATTTACGAGTAGAGTTTAAAATTTCATAATGTATTTAATTTTTAATTTTAGGATTTAATTTGCAGTATACCGTATGATTTTTTTTTTTACATAATCATAATTTAATCGATTTAATTAGATATGTCCAGTATTTTAATATTGATAAAGTGTGTAATATTAGAATGGGTAGGTTAAAGTCTATTATGACAATAAACTTTTGAGTAATTACTTAATTCTTTTATCCAAAACGATTAACTTTTGAATAATTACTTAAGCTCATATTTCTAAATATTAAGTTTCCTAAGAAGATTTTCTCTTTTTTTTATTAAAAAAAATACAAAAAAGAAAAGAAAAAATCTAATAATTCACTTAAATCTCCTAAATTCCACAAAATTCATACACATTCGATCTCTCTAAAAGAATTTTTTTAAAATGTATTATCTTATATAATAGGAAATTACATTAATTTCCTATTCATACATATATATTTCCTATTTTAATTTGGACCCTTTCTCAGTTTTTGTTTTGGACCTAGGTTAAACTTTTTTCTTAGGTATAAAGGCTCGACTGCTCGAGCAAAACACGATTCGATCTATCATATTCTGAAATCAGTTTCAATCACAAAATCCAATACTCGCTCCCATTATCATCGGGGAGGAGAAGTTTCCACCACCGTCCCGGCCGTACTGATCTTAGATCGTCGTATCCAACTATAATATTATGGGTTCTCATGGTAAGAGTAAGAACAGACGAATAAGAGACGAATCCGATGATTCCTCCTTGGAAGAAATAAAGGAGTACATGGCCAAAAGAGCTCTGAAGAAGGCAGTAAGAGCATCAAAGAAACTTAAGACGTGGTCAGTGTCAGGTTATTCCAATGATTCAAACCCTTCTGGTGATTCGAATCTCACCGAGACATTCGTGTGGCGGAAGAAGATTGAAAAAGATGTTTACCATGGAGCATCTCCGGATGAATTCTCTGTTAAAGCTGAGAGGAGAAGACGTAGGGGGAATCTGGCAGAGGACGAAAAGGTTAAGAATAGGAGAGAAGAGAGTGCAGTGGAGAAAGCTCGACATGAGGAAGATATGGTATTATTGGCTAGAGAACGTGCTCGAGCTGAGTTTCAAGATTGGAAGAAGAAAGAGGAAAAGTTCAATTTCTATCAGAGCAAGGTGAGGCCAGCGACTAGATTAGATCAAGGTCGAGCGAAGCCAATCGACGTCCTCTACAAGTACGTGGATGATTCAGATGATGTGAATATCGAGCTTAGTGAACCTTACATGGTTTTCAAGGGACTTGATATTAAAGATATGGAAGAGCTTCGTGATGATATCAAAATGTATCTGGATTGGGATCGAAAAACTCCAACACGGGTACAGTATTGGGAGGCTCTTAGCGTGATATGCGACTGGGAGTTAGCTGAAGCTCGTAAAAAGGATGCTCTTGATCGAGCTAGAGTTAGAGAGGAGGAATTGCTTGCTGCTCAAGAATGAGGACTACACGCTGGTGTTGAAGCTGATGTGAGAGAACTTCTCGATGGGAAGACTCACGCGGAGCTTGTACAACTGCAGTTTGACATTGAATCACAGCTGCGTTGTGGAGCAGCCAAAGTAGTAGAGTATTGGGAAGCGGTTCTTGAACGTATCAGTATATACAAGGCAAAGGCTTGCTTGAAGGAAATAAACGCTGAGATACTCAGGAAACATAAACATCGCCTCGAGAAACTTTCAGATGTGGTGGAAGAAAATGAGGAGGAGGTCAACGGCATGAATCTTTCAGATGATGAAGAAACATCCTCACTAGAAGAGGCTGGTTCATTTTCACCAGAGCTCATTCACGGTGATGATAGTGATCAAGAAGCAATCGATCCTGATGAAGACAAAACCCTACTAGAAAGGGAACGGATGGTTGTGTTGGAGGAACAGAGGAAGCGGCTTAGAGAAGCAATGGACTCAAATTCATCACAAGTGGAAGATAACTTGGAGCTTAAGGCAATGAAAAGAATGGGAGCAACGGAGGAAGGTGATGTTGTATTTGGCTCTAATGCTGAAGTGAACCTTGATTCCAAGGTATACAAGTGGGATGACAAGTACCGGCCAAGAAAACCCAAGTATTTTAACCGAGTTCACACGGGTTACGAGTGGAATAAGTATAACCAAACACACTATGATCACAACCCGCCTCCAAAATTTGTTCAAGGGTACAAGTTTAACATCTTCTACCCGGAATTAGTAGACAAGACTAAGGTTCCCACTTGTGTTATAGAAAAAGATGGGACAAGCTCTGAAACTTGTATAATCCGGTTCGAAGCTGGTTCGCCTTATGAAGACATTGCGTTCCGGGTCGTGAATAAAGAATGGGATAAATCTCACAAGAAAGGCTACAAAAACACGTTCGAGAATGGGATTCTGCATTTGTACTTCAACTTTAAACGACATCGGTACAGGCGTTAAACTGATCGGCGTTTGGCCTGGCGAAAACAAACTACTGTATTTTTCCTTTAATATATATATTCTATTTATGTTCTATATAAATAAATTATAAAAACTCACTTCAATTAATTTATTTTTGATTTATTTTTTAAATGAAATATCATATCGAATATTCTCTGACTGGTTGAAAAGGAGAAGATGAATAAAATTAGTTTTCTAAATTAAATCTCTCAAAATCTAAAATTTTATAAATTTCCTAAATTCCACAAAATTCACCAAAATCATGATTTGAATCGGGATGTGTATAAGGCAGGGAATGATGTCATGTCGCGTTGAGAAAACCCTAACGATTGGTTCCGTCCACCGAGCAAAGTTGAGAAATATTACGACAAAAAATGGGTGCAGAGAGTGACGAGGAGGATAAGCGGTACGAGGCAGAAGAGGAAAAGCGGTACCAGGCAGAAGTCGCGTATTGGGAAGAAGTGTGGAAATCTAATAATGTAATCATCTCTCATCTTCTTTTATCTCTTTTATTAGGTCGTTTTGATTCACCAAGCTGTAACCCTAATTTGTAATCAGGGGTTCGAAATTGATCATTTGAAGATACCAAAACGCTTTGGATTTGTTGGAGTTGCGCCTATCAGTTTTAGAGAATATAATTACGATGATGAACTCCCCCTTCTCATCTTATATGCTAAGATTGGGGTCCATAAGTTTAATATGTCAAAGGTAAATATTTAAAAACCTAATCTCTTTCCTCCTTATTTTCTTTGAGTGTTTCCCTTAATTAGTTAATTAATTGTTAATTACGGCAGGGGACGAACCTCCAGTTCGATAGTCTTGACATACTCAATGAGCTACCTGAACCTGGATATCGCACATACCATATAACTTTCCTTGTGAAGGATCCAGGTCGCCCATCCTGTCGACAATTTCAAACTAGTGTTGTTCACTTAGGCCATAGAAAGAAGTCCGTCACTTGGTTTACTGCTAGGTTTAAGCCCAAACATCCACGTAAGTACTCTCATCCAGTCTATCATAACAACAACAAATTCTTCTAATTCCTTTCATACTATATACCCTTAGCTAGTTTCCAGTCTTTTTATGCCTTCTGCATGCATGCACACTTAAATGTCGTGTGACTTTCTCTGTGTATGGGGAACAGGACCTGGGCGTCTTCATTACGGACCAAGACCTGATTGCTACCGACGTGAACTGCCTGAGTGGCCTCCAGAGAATGATTTCAGTGATAAGAAACGTTTCTACCTGGTAAGATATTAAGACCCTCCGTTAAGTTTCACTTTGATTTTGCTCCTGACATTGATGTGATCAATATGTGATGTGTTTGCTTTTTTCAGGTGGAAGAATCAGAGCTGCTAAAATATGACTGGATTCGTCTATACATGGAATTTGCATTCGTCGAAAAGAATGAAAGTATTGCTAATCCCGATCTGTCAAAATTGGTGATTTTAATGGTGGCTGTGGAACCTATGGGGAATGCCGAGCCGCCAAAGGATATACTCATGGCCAGAGATGCAACTTTCTACATAAGGTACACTTACCCACATATGGGTCAGCGTCAGCCTATGTCTCCCCGTCATCACATAGCTATCGTCAGAAGAACCATGAAGATACACACCCTCTCTCTCCTCTTCATGAGTTCGTTTGCCAAAACTTCTAGCGTAGTAAGACCGGATCCATCTGATAATGTGGTACTACCTATATAATATATGGATCACATAATAAATTATGAATGCTCGAAAGTTTGGTTTTCTTAACTGTGATGGTTTTCGTACATCTGTGCGGCGTTTTATATGTTACTTTTACTATGCGTTTGCTATGAATGTGCTTGGTGTTTATATCAAACTAAAATAGTATGCAACTTTTGCGTATCCAATGCAAGAAAAATCTTTGAAGTTTAATAGTAGTTATTACAGTTTTGTTGCAAGTTACTAGTTAGAAAGGGTCATGATAAAACTACAACTAGTTGTACTAGTCAAAACTGGATCAAGACTTTAATCAGACCACGCCTTCTTTGACATTTTTTTATGAGTATATTTACCATTATTTTCTTCATCTGCTTCCCTTCTTCGAATCTCTTCTTCATATCGTAGAATTCTTCTTCCCGAGACAATTCTTCTTTGCTACTCTTTTTTTTTCTTTCTTTTTGTTGTTTGATGAAGACTTGCCTTGTAAGCAACCCATTGGTTTTGATATCGATACCATGGACCTAGGGTTAAATTATCAAACCTTGATCTTTAAAACTTTGATTTCGATATCGTTTGCCATTTCATTCCTAATTCTTTTCAATCTTGGTCAGAAAACATATACAAATCTATGGTTTTTTCATTGATAAGCACTAACGATCTCCAAAGAATGTTCAAGAACCAAAAAAAAAAATCGAAATCTTTTTAAACATTGCCAATTGACCAACACGCCTTGGTGAATCAATAATATTCTTCAGATTGCCTTTGTAAATCCTCTGAAGAAAGCACACTTGAATGTTAGAGTTATAAAACCTTGAAGATCATCTGCAAAAGTTTGAAAGATGATAAGTACTAGCCAGAAAAGAAAAAAAAGGGCAATTGGTTGCTAAACCGTAAGGCACAGAAAAATGAATTAAAAAAAGAGCTAAGTGGGATATCTTACTTACATCTACATGGATCAGTAATAAAAAAAGAACATATGCATTTAGATCAAACAACCATAATAGAGAATCTACCAAACCCTTAGAAATGAAGTTTCTTGTATGTGCTTCCAATATCAGCTTACCAGCTTGGCTGGTTTACAAATTACAATGTTGTCTAAGGGTTTTTCAAGGCCAGTTTTCTCTGCAAGGATGGTTTGATCAAACTCTCTTCTTTTCAACGCAAAATAATTTAGCTCTTATCAGAAGAAAAAAAAAACTAATCAGCTACAATGGGTTTTTTAAGCTGCAAATATTCACTCAGTTAAGCCGATTTATGATACCCAAATCTACATGCAAGTTCTGAAGTTCCTTCTAATTGTATTTTTACTTTTTAAAAATAATTAACTCTGATTATTTAACATTTTAACTACTGTATAGTTTTTAAAGTGAAACGAAAAAAAACTTGTGGTTAAGATGATTGCCAACGCCACGTATTTTATAATATCTTAATTTGTCAACGTGATTATACTATTTTCGCCTTGAGGAGCCAAATATATTTAAATATTTTTTATCACGTTTATAAAAATTATTTGGGTTCGAATAGTAATCGCAATTTTGGTTGTGCAGGGAAAGCGGTATTACAGTGCGGTACGATTCAATTGCAGTATGTGCAAGAGAAATATATTGCGGGATAAGTGCGGTTTGTACAAAATAAGCGGTATAGAATAATGTTTGATTGGTGAAAAAAAACTATTTGCGGTACATAATTAAATATTTAAATGATAAAAAATACAAAAATGTGCAAATTATAATTTAATTAATAAATTTAAACTCATGATTTTGTTAATCTTGCTATTTACAATAATACTATCTACATTATTATTAATAAGATTTATATTTACTGTATTTGCAACCACATGTTACAAATTTATTTGTTAACATAGAAACTGAATTTATAATTATTTACATCAACTATTACATGAAATTATATTTTTTTTGGTGAAAAAACTATTAAATTATTTAACTAATATATTTATTGTATTTAATCATTTGAAAAATACCTTATCAATCAAATGCTACATATGTTTGATAAAAAAGGTAGTAGAATGTTAAGGGGATGTAAAGTTCCAGTTTTAATCTTATGCAGATATATGTAACCGTATTAAACTAAACTCTTTAATCTAATATAATAGTATCAGTTGTTCAACAAAAAAAGTTTAATAAAAAAGGTAATATGTAAGTGAGAGAAGAAATAGGAGATAAGAATAATGTTTTAAACTTTTTGTATTTGCTCTCTTTGTAAAATAGTGGAGTAGTATAGAAAACATATTATTTTAATTATTAACAATATATTATCTTTGCGTTTTTCAAAACCGCTGGGTAAAAGAGAGATAGCTCTTACAAGAACGGTTCAGTGTATAATCCATTAGACAAAAACGCAAATCTTTTTTTTTTTTTTTTTTTTAAAACTGCAAATTTNAAAACAACTGATTGGTGACTAAGTACGGTTTTGACTACAAAAAGTTTGAAAAACGCAAAGTATAAGTCGTCGACAAAAAAATGTGTTATTTATAGTCAACAATAATAATGTGATGTGAACTCTTTTTCATGGAAAAAAAAACTCTATTTTTGTTTTTCTATTGGCCGGCCGGATGGATAGATTGGGCGGTGTGGATTGTAGTTAGCCGGCTTACGATCATATTTAAAATTTATTGTTGCTTTTTTCCCCTCTTTTTGTCGACTTAACTATTTTGGATCTAATATATGAATAATTACCTTCTGTTGTTTATTAATTTTGTTAGATGAATACTCGTATTGGTCTAACATGAGTAATTTTAACTTAAATAAATAAACTATCATTTTAACCAAGCATTTTCAAGAAACAAAAAAAAAATCAACGTACAGACGTTCACTATATATTATTTCGACAATCTTACAGTAAGATTCTGTCGTGACATTAAAAGCCTGTTAACTCAATATCAACAAAACTCTAGCATTGAACGAGCTACAAGTCTCTATTTCAGATCCAGAAACCATAAACGTTAAATTAACCCTCTTAATTCTATCTTTGATTTGTGAAAACCATCTAAAAACCAAACATGATCCAGCACATAGACGTGTGTTGTCCCCAAAAAAATGTGTACTCTCTAGCAAAAACCGAAATTAAAACCTTCTTTCTTCTTATAATGATCATAGCGATTCGTGCGCCTTATATCATTTTTGCCAGTCTTCTTCCCACAGTAACAATATTTTCATTAAAAAAAAAAATCATTTCTTTTATTTTAATTAACGTAGAAATGAACAATGATTTAAATTAGAGCACTTGAATATAATAGTACACCGGCCACAACCCCACAATTCACAAACTTGAGAAAGAGAGAGAGAGAATATGCCCAAACTTACCAAACCTAATCATTTTCCTAGTTAACGAAAAAAAAATAGTATTGTTATTTGGTAAGATGATGTCACTTTTGATTCCTTTTTTAAAAATCGTTTTCATATATCTACAGAAAAATGTTTAATACATATTTTTGTTCAAGTTTTTTTGTCTAAAATATACATTGTGGTTCCATTTAAATAAATATGATGGTTCAAAACTTCAAATTAGTATTGTTAAAAAAAAATTGAATGACTTTATTTATGTCCACGTATATGTTTGGCTCTTTCAACGTTTAGGATAATTAATGCTTTGAAATCTTATAACTAGTTATAAACTTATATTAGGTAAGGTGAACGGTCCAAAAATGCATCTTTTCAAAAAAAGTTTTAAATTTGAGCGAGGAAAGCATTAAGGACATTGAAATTGTCACAAAGTAGGGGAATTCCGAGGGTTAAATGTTTTGGAGATACTACTATGACTACTATGTTTTTGAGAAGTATGTACATGTGTTGACAAGAAAAAAAGTATGTACATGTGACATGTAAATATATACTGGAACAGTCATCACTACAAGTATAGAACGTTCGCATGTATCATGTGTGCATGCCATCTGATGTGCACCATAACTATTCATTAATGCGATCCACCCAAAAACAATGGATCTACCTAACAATCCATCCCCATCTAGGTTATTCTAAAATCACACGACTTACATCAAATAAAAAGTTTCACATGTTTATATCATTCACAGGTCACAATTCGTTTGAAGAGATTATAGAAACAAATTTTGGAAAGAGACAGTGTAATAGATATCCACGGTTTTATTTGTGTTATACATAAGTCAATCGCTTTAAACCCTTCGAATTTATATAAACCATCGGGATCTTTTTTTATGTAAAGAAAATTAGTTAAGTTGTTAAAAGTTGAAACTTCCAACAGTTAAAAAAAACATCAAGATGGTTTAAAAATATATTTTTAAAACTTTATATACTTGTAATTAAGAAAAAATTGCCAAACTATTCGAAATTATTTTTTATAAATAGTTTTCAAATAAAATAACGAACTAATTTATCGCGTCTTTGGATTATTATTATTCAATTTAACTGTTGCATTTTCTAATCAAGAATAATCACTTTCTAGCAGTACCAATCAGCCGAATAATAAACCTAAACCAAAACCACCCAAAAGGGACAGATTGCATCGTGGTGGTAGGACATTCATAAATGATTTTTTTCCTTAAGTGGAGGGCCGTCACACAATACTTTTTGTCTAATATATAGATTATTGGTCTACAAAATAAAATGCTAAAATATTATATATTATCTATTTGTATGATATGTGAAAAACTGTGAGACGGTCTGGAATGTTAGAATTTGGTGCCATAAACAAAATATTATCATTCTTTTTCCTTTTTTTCTTACAATCATAGAAAATTTGGCGCCATAAACAAGATAACATCTTATAATTTCTTCGTATACGTGGAGGGCGAATTGGAAGAATTACGATAAAGTGGATGGTTTGGCATAGATGTCATTTGTGTTACATAATTCCAGTTAACGATAATATATATATTTTTTAAAATCATAAGATATGGTTAACATGTAATGTCACTACGAATATCAAATTCACAAAACTATCCATGACTTTATCCACACAGAATTATTTATGTTTCAAGTACACAGACCCAAGAGAAAACAACGACAATATAACAAAGAAAACAACGACAAATAATAAATAAGGAAGAAACAAATGACTAAACATATGAATTAGTAACCACTCTTTAGTATAATTTTTGTTCTGGAGCTTGATTTGTATTTACAACATATATGTATATTATTCGAAAGATAAGATTCTACCACTAAGTTAAAAAACAAAAACTCTTAGCAAAATAGTTGGAGAAAATTACTAGAATAAACTTGTATTTTCCTCTTTAGATCATTCGAGAGAGAGAATATGAAAAAGGACAAAACCTCTATACATGTACAAACATGACAAGTCATTATCCGCCACGTAGATTGGTCGGTTCCGCTTCGCTGGAATCATAGCGATGTACTTGTTTAGCCTGTTCCCATAATTATTTAAAACAAATTTAAATCTCTACCCGCTCCAATCACATAATTTTCAACAAAAATTAAAATTTTTATTTATTATTTCTAAATAATTTCTCAACCGGTAACAAGTCACAAAGAAGGCGCCACCTCAGATATAAGTAAGAGCACAGAGTAGAACAGAGGAACTCATCATCAATCACATCTCCCTCACTCTTCTAACATCTAAGACGATTTAATCTCAGCCATCCGTCCGATCATGCCGATCAGAAACATCGCCGTTGGCCGTCCAGATGAGGCGACCCGTCCCGACGCCTTGAAGGCAGCGTTGGCTGAGTTCATTTCAACTTTGATCTTTGTCGTCGCTGGTTCAGGCTCTGGCATGGCTTTTAACAAGCTCACTGAAAACGGAGCCACTACTCCTTCCGGTCTCGTAGCTGCTGCACTGGCTCATGCCTTTGGACTTTTTGTAGCTGTCTCCGTTGGTGCTAACATCTCCGGTGGGCACGTTAACCCTGCCGTCACTTTCGGCGCTTTCGTTGGTGGTAACATCACTCTTCTCCGTGGTATCCTTTACTGGATCGCGCAGCTCCTCGGCTCAGTCGTCGCTTGTCTCATCCTCAAATTCGCCACCGGCGGCTTGGTATGTCAAATTAGTTATTTTTATCTGTTTTTGACCTATCTTCTCCGTCAAGTAACTAATTAACGTTTTGGAAATTTTTAGGCTGTGCCGGCTTTTGGACTCTCTGCCGGAGTAGGAGTGTTGAACGCTTTCGTTTTCGAGATCGTGATGACATTCGGGCTTGTTTACACCGTCTACGCCACCGCCATTGACCCCAAAAACGGGAGTCTTGGAACAATCGCTCCCATCGCAATTGGTTTCATAGTTGGAGCCAACATCTTAGCTGGAGGAGCTTTCTCTGGTGCCTCCATGAATCCCGCCGTGGCTTTCGGACCAGCGGTGGTGAGCTGGACGTGGACCAACCACTGGGTCTACTGGGCCGGACCTCTTGTTGGCGGTGGAATCGCCGGACTCATCTACGAGGTTTTCTTCATCAACACCACCCACGAGCAGCTCCCAACCACCGACTACTGAATTAATCTCTCTTTTTCTCTCTTGTGTAATTTTATCCGTCTTTGAATTTTAATGTTTTTGTATTTTATTCCGTTTGTGTAATTTCGAACCATCAAGGGGTTTATGACCGTTGGATGATCTTCTAGATGAATCCTTGTCCGTTGATTTCAAGAGTGGTAATTGCAACTACTATAATGTGAATTATGTGTCCATCTCATCTTAAGTGTTCAAGTGTTCCAGTCTTGTCATTTTTTTCCAAATTTTTAATTTCCACATCAGTTTTATTAGTTGATAAATGGAGACATGGAGTAGTACATATATCTAAAATTAGTTACATTAGATAGCATAATGAACTATTGAAATATGTCAAATTTTAAGAAATGAGAAAACGAATTATGAGTACTTAATTTAACCTATAAAACTATTGTGGTGCTAAGGATATAACGCCTAGCTAGAGAAGCTTTGTTACAAGTTTTGATCTGTTAGTGTCAAAAAAAAAAAAATCGTATACGCATGTAGAAAGTTGAAAGTTGCGATTGTTGGCGTACGTTTTGCAATAAGGGAGTAAAATGAAATTGTGGGTCAGTCAGTGAGAGTAGTAGTGATATATACGGCTTTTGTAGTTTTCTGTCCATGTGTATTTGCATTTTGTAAAAGTTGTGAAAATTAATGAAATAACAACGAGAAAATTATTTTACTTATTTAATGCAGTATTATTGTTTTGCAAACGTAGATTTCAATCATACCCGAGATTATATGATGTTGTGGTCAAGTCAACAACCTGACGTTTATCACGTAAAACGTCTAAATTAGGATCTAGTTAAATATGTAATTGGATAACAATGAGACTATAACTGGTTAACGGCAATGATGCGAAGCACAATTGGGTATCGAAAGTAGAATGAATCAGTTGACATAATTACATTATTTATGACACGAATGCTAAGGTTGGAGTGGAACGAGGTGAATATATATATATGGAAGGCTACTCTTTGGTGAGTTCTATCTATTAGGTTATTTAGGCAAACACTTTTCTTTTTTTCGTGTGCGGTAAAAATCTATCAAACACTTGCTTCTCTTGTTTTACTTTTACAAAATCCTTTTGAACTGGTCTGGACCAAATCAAGCCATCCGAAGAAGTGTCTCTGTGTTTACATCTGGCTTGTGTCTTCGTTTTTGTTCCGATATGTCGGCGAGGAGTATCATAGGGACCTATCGGTCTTTGTCATCGACATGCTACGTTCCATAATTCGAATTCTTTTTGGTTTGGCATTAGATAGATTCAAAATCTTTGGCCAAATGGATACGGATCGATGTACATAAGCACGTGAAAACGCCTGCGCCAATTTTTAGCATCTTCCTTACTATTCATTCTTCTTTTCTTCTACAAATCAAGAAAAGTTTGAAATTTAAATTTTGGTCGCACAAGCAGAATCGTACACGTACTGGTTCAATTGTAGACATGGTAATGTACTAATGTATCTTATGATTACTTGTTTGTTATACAAAACATCATCGTAAGTATATATGCATGGCTCGTTACATTTGTGTGTACTGTTGAGTATCTTTCCAATGTCATCAACATAACCTATAATTGAATTAAGATTTAACTGAAGCTTAAACAGGCCATTAAGATTCATTCTGTTGTATGATTTTGGTGAAAGAAAAAAAGTGGTATATAGTAATATACTAATCCAGAATGTTCGATAATTCACTACCCATGTGCCATTTTGGAAACTTTAACCCAATTTTCTGTTTCTCTTTCCCTTTTCCCGAGAAATTTGTAATTTGCCATCAACTTTTTGTGAGTGAATAGTATAATAAGAGTACACACATAACTCATACCAGACCTTATCAATCATATGGCTCTCACAAAATCTAATAAATTGAAAAAAGAGGTCGGTCACATGATCTAAACACAAACTTTGCTTATACGCACACGGACAGGGTTACCCGCAAAATCGAAACTAAGAATTCAATCTCAAGTGAAACTCGAACCCCATCTAACCGCTTCGTATTTGACTTGAAAAAAACGACTAGCTGCCTAGTTGCACTAATCTCTATAATATGTAGTTTTAGATTTTACTAGATTTAATTTCTAGTTCTCTAATATACCTAAAAGCAATTTAGATCAAACTTGTTGGTAGCATTCCCCTTTTATCTCCCCGCTATTGTGGTTTGTGGAGATGAAAACAGAGAACTTATTTAACCACGTTATTGGCAACAAATTATATGTCACAAACGTTAAAATTGTCATTAATAAAAACAATATGCCAATATGGGATACAGATTCGCACGAGGGACAAGGCCAAAAAAAACTAATCAAAAGTGATTGAAAAATCGACAGTAAAAGAGGACAGCTGGTCGCTATCGGCTAAAAAGTAAATAGATGAGGGGACCTTTGCATAAATTATTGATGTTAGGTCCCATTTTCCACAGATCTTCATCATTAGATTTTCTTCAACAACAATATGGCTTCTTCCAAATTATATTTAGAACTAGTATTCCAGCCTTCAAGGGAATAGTAGTTTTGTTACCCTTACGATTTTTGTTGAACTATGATAGGTAGTATGAGAGAACTTGAGTACTTAAACATAAAAAAATCAAAGTTGTAGTGAGTAGAATAATACCACATGACTGATATATTAACGAAAAGGCTTTATATTTACTAAAAGTTAAAACTGATTACACACGTTGTAGGGTTTGTGGAGTAGATAATTTGTTAACTCTTCGAATTGGAATGGGCCGGTGCGGCGGTGCCAAAACATTCTTTTATTTTAAAGTTTTGCTTCTTTTACTCCAACGATAACGTCACTTCTCTATCTAACATTTACAACATGTTATTAAACCATATTTTTTCAGAGGTGGGACAACACCCTACTTTGACAATTTTCTTCCCTGAGTGAGTCTTTAGCTTTCGAACTTAAGTTATTTTTTTCGGTTTAGAGTTACTTGTATGTTTTGGTCGCTTTTGTTTCCGGTATGAGTTAAGGTTTAACGTTTTCTGTATTGACATCATATAAATTCTACGCTAAGTTCTAATTACAAGTTTATGTGGTTGTAGACCAATCTTGTTGGTTTATATTGTTTTTAAAAGATTTAATTTCTGTTGCTAAACCAAATCCAACTCAACATAGATCTCACCTTCATATACATTTAACACATATTTTTCTATCACTTGTCCAAAGTGCATTATCTCGAGAAACCGTAAGAAAGCTGAGCTTTTGAACCTCTGTTAGTTAGTAATGTGATCTCGAGAAAACTAGCAGCTTTGCACTATTCCATCATTCTTTTCGACAAGAAATGACACAAAACTTGGAAAACATTGGAGATAACGTTTTAAGACACTAGGTTTTGAACCCACGCATTTATTTGATATATTTTGATAAAAATTATATATGATTGATTACGGTAATAAAATATTATCTCATAAAAAAAATTAAAATTGGTACTAAAAAAAAAAATTAAATTTCAGATACACAATTTTTTAAAATATAAAAATCAGTTGTGTTATAAAATCAAATCTGATAAAAAAATCATAAATTTAACTTGACGTCCAGACGAGGCAAATCAAACTGATAACCTCACATATCCTAAACCATTTTTTTGACCACCAGAAAAACGAAACAATTTTATAATCATGAATCTAACTAGTTTTCATCTTTAATTGATCGCTACCACCTATGTTTTCATGTTTTTTATTCAATGTTTTCTTATTCTTCATATTTTTTCTTATCATTTTCATTATCAAATTTTATGTTAATTGTCATCGTAACTTTTACCGTTTGATTCTTCGTTATACTCTTTTTCTTCTTTTTCCTCGTCAACTTCTTCACATTCTTCCACTGAAAAACCTTTTTTAGACTACCACACAACTTGTTAACCCATCAAACTCCAATAACAAAATCATTTCTTTTCTCATAAAATTTGGGAAATTCATGATTACCAGCATAGTCAACACATGTACCCAATTATTGACACTTTTATCCATATACTTATTTGGTTTTAGATCCACACGTTTAGAAACTTCTCAAACCAAAATCCTTATTTGGTTTATAATATTTTAAAAACATAATAAAATATACTAATAATTATTTATTTAATATGAATCATATGATATATAGAAATATGAGTACACTATAAGAACATATTAATTATAAATAAATAATATCAATTATATTATATCATCCAATAATATCAACTGTATCATATTATCAAATAACCGCAATCGTATGTAACAGTAACCGCTTGAGCCGTAACCGTATTTAAACGTAACCGTTTAACCGTTTGTTAAACGGTTATGGTTAAGGTTACAAAAATTTCTAACCATAACCGATAGTTAATAAACCTTAACCGTGACAACCGTAACTCTGGTCATGCCTATGTATAGCTAATAAAACATGTGTGTTTGCCGTCCATCTTTCTTCTTTAAACTCAAAATTTGACTCAAACATCAAATTAAGATCTTGCGATGTCAATCCTTCTTCCTTAGACCCAAAAAAAAAATTAATGAAAGAATATCAACTCATCTATAATATCATACACAAAAAAATGTTTTATAGCTCATAAGAAATAAAAAGCACAAATGTAGATAAATAAGATAATTTATGTTTTACATCAATATTTATAATATTTTAAACTTTTAAAAGGTTTCGAAATATAAAATTTGAGCCTTTTAAAAATGTTCAATATTTATAATATTTTAAACTTTTAAAATTTAAAACTTATAATATTTAAAAACTTTTTATAAGCTAAGAACTTTTAAAAGTTTCAATATTTTTTTGAAACTGTTTAAAGTTTTAGTTTGATCAAATAAAAAACCAGATCAAACCAAATAAAACTTTTAAACTTGGACGCCTGATAAATCAAGCTTTCCTGCTCATTCGTTGTTGGAAGTATATTAATCTTATTTATATTGGTTTTGAACTATGGTCTAAAAAATTTCTAGCCAATGTGGGATATTGTGATTAGTTATTTGATTTCCATAAATTTAAAATTTTCCTTTTTTCTAAAAAATTCTGTAAATTTAAAAAATGTTAATGAATGACATGTCAAATCATGATAGGTTATTTAAAATAATTATTAATATAGAAAATTCTGGAAAATGTATAAAATGTCAATAAGTGATATGTCAAATTTCTATTGGTTGTTTAAAATCCTATATAAACGACTTTAGGAGCTATTCACTATTGGTAGTTTAAAAGCTTAGGTAGACGCCTTTAAAATTATTAATTAGTGAAGTGACTAATTAATATTGGTGATTTTTTAATATTTTTTTTAATCTTTAAAAGTATATAAATTTAGGAGATTTTTAAAAATGTTAATTAGTGACATGTCTAATCATTGGAAGTTTTAAATCCTATGTGGACTTTAGGAGCTTATAGCTTCTAATTTTTATTAGTATAGATTCTTACAATTATCATTCAAACCAATGATTTGATAGCATATAGATTCTGTTTGTAAAATTCCCTATACAAACACACAAACCATATTAAACTTTGCTCATATTGGATCTCTCTGCCTCTTAACAAGTTCCGGCGACTAGACAGATCTCCCGCAATCTCTGCCTCTTAACAAGTTCCGGCGACTAGACAGATCTCCCGCAATTCCAAAACTTCAGACGTAGAATCTTGACAAGTATGTATCCCTTTATCCATAGTGCTTAGCGGTCAATGAAGGACTTATTCATCAGCTCAACGGCGTTGTCCATGAACTGCACTCTCAGGACAACAGAGATACCAATTATTAAACTAAAACCTAATATGATAGAGCACACCAACTATAATCTTAAAGTCTAACACAACAGAATACTAGGTATAAGTGCTGTTGTAACCAATGCATTCATACTCTATGCTGAGCACATTTCATTACTAATTATGATAAAATTGGTCCATTTATCTATCAAAATCCTGGTCTAGCCCATATTTTCTTACATTAACTATCTGTGTTAAGATGGGTCATCTATACATCCCAATTGGACTTCAGGTTCCAAGGTTAGACCAGAGACGCTCCCAGAGTTGAACTCCCACTACTTCCCACTTGTTGAGCCACATGATTACTATAGGCTTTGTCCTAAGTAACTAGCTTACCCAAAAAAACGATGACCATCTATGATCTTGATATGCGATGAGTTATATAGGAAACATTAACCTAATCCCCACTTGTACTAACTTCACATAACACACTAGCCTCAGGCAAACAAAGAGCTTTAAGAGTTCAAATCATTGCCTCAAACAAACACAGAGAACGAAACAAGATCATCCAAGGTATTGGCTCATACTAACAAGGGATCATGTACTAGTATCTGATTCAGACACAAAGCAATAAGATGTTGGCCTTTTACCTTTCCAAGCATTTTCAGCTCTTTTCCCACTGGTTCCAAGAATTTAAGATCAACTTCAACTGGCCACACCTATTCATCAAATACACCAAAAATCAAACTGTTAGCAAATGGAGACTTATAACCCATAAGTGAATAAAACACCAGTGGGAATATAAGAGAACGCAGTCAAAACATCAGACTTGACAAAGATGATATGTTCAACTTGTAATCCTATAGCAACATCTCTATGTGCAGACCTAAGCAGCTACAAAATCAGAAACTATCCTCAAAAGATTAAAACTTGCACAAAACTACTAAATAAACTAGAACATTCAACAGGACAAAGGAATTACACAACAAAAGATGATACACATAACCTTTTCCCTGTATGAATTCTAAGCCAATATAAATACTAAGAACTTGTACTACACACAAATGCAACAAAAAACACATCAATCTTTCTGCAAGAAGTCACCTTGACACCAAGTAAGCGAACAGGTGTGACTTGGCCAGGAACAACACATTCAGGTCCTGCAGATTCAAGTACAGCTTCCATCGCAAACCCACCTCCCACAGGATTCGGATGCTGCTAAGATTAAACGCAAACCCGAATTACTTATGGTAATTCCCAAAATCAAATTGGAATCTTCAAAACTACGGAAGAAGAAAAACAAAAAACAAAACCTTCATGACGGAAATGGCGTAATCGGTTTCAGGGCTTTGAGAGATAGAAAGAACAGGTGAGCGACTGATCTTAGGCACTGGTCTTACTGAAGAAACTCGCCATGGTGCATCCTCAGCTAGCGTCGTCGCTCCTCCTTTCTTCGCCATTCAAGATTAGATTTTTTTCGACTCTTTTCTCTGGATAACAAACAAAGCAGAATTCGAAATTGAGAGAGAGCCCTTCAAATTATATTTTTGGTGAAATGGATAGAATGATTTTTATCTAATTTCTTCTCAAAGTCGAAAACTTTTTGTGGTCAGCTTTCGAGATTGTCTTCGTGTGCTTCTCTTAAACTTAAAGAGTCGCCATTTTTTTTCATAGGTTTCTCCTTCACTTTTGTACCCTTCATTTAAGTATTTAATTACGAAATAGCCATCCTCACTATTATAGGCCTTTTTTAACTCGGCCCATTATGTGACAAAATAAGAAGATCTCAGCACAAAATACAAAGAGGTTAACTTAGCTTAAAGCTTAGTTCTTTCTTTCTATCAAACCACTCACACACTTGTTTACACCTTTTTTTCTTTTTCTTTTATCTACTACTTACAATATCTCAATACATATATTACCTCATATCATCTTAATCTACATACACTCATTGCATCATAATGTAAATCATATAGTCCGAGGTTAGTTGATGATCCTGAAGTCTGATGAAGTTTTTTTTATTCCCAACCCATTAAAGTATTCCACACTTGTTCCTCTATCTTGCTTCTTGGGACAGGTAAGCTGTCTTCTTCGTTGATCAACACTTTGTACACCTCCCATTCTCTTTCTCCCGTCACGTGTCTTCCAATTTCAGCCTAGTTATGACATCAGACATCAGATGATTAAAACAATTGTTATGTTTTTGGTATAAATTACAAAGACCACATGAGTTATAATATATATATACCGAGAATATGCAGGTATTGATCTTCTTCAGGGCAAGTGCTATGTCGTGGAAGACTTGTGGCCGTCCCTTTCCAGATAACTCGACAGGGTTTGTGACTAGAAGTTCAGTATCTGGACCTCGATTCATCATGACCACTCTCAGAGGTTGTTGTAGCTCTGCTCTTAAACGATAAACCAATGCATTTAGCTTGCTTGAGTCCAAGATCTTCCGACCATCAGATTGCACGATGAACAAGTCGATCTCACAGTTCCTTCCTCTTTTGATTGTAAAACGCCCATATGAGATCTGGTCATCAAACAAGATTCGAGAAGACGTGTCTCTTATGCGAATACTAGTGGAGTAATGCAGATAAAAGCATCAAAGACTTGCACAAACCTGAATGTTAAAATCTTTGAAGGTTCTCATAATATCATATAATAGGCCTTTGTGATCTTGACATGTGATATGAATGAGGGTATGAGCTGGGCTTAGCGAGTTGTCAACTGAGATAGACACATTGCTTGAAGTGTGTAACCCACCACTCGGCTGCTCTCCCGACACATCCGAGGAGAACAATGTTTCAGCAACTGACGAGGAAGCCTGTGAGCGAGCTGTGATTTCTGAGCCAACAAGTTCAATGTCATAGCTGATCAGTGAATCTCCTATGGCATCTCTAAGGTACTCATACACTTCTTCCCGCCTCTTCCCCGTCCCTAGAAGCTCTCTGACAAGTACAAAAACAGAACACACCTTAGCTTAAACATTCTAGCAAATATCCAAAACCTCCTTATCAGATTTGCAGTCTATATTACCTAGTGTCTGTGACAAAGAACAAGTCCATAACTTTTCCATCAGGTGTAGTCGATATCTTAACTTTCTCAATGTTAATCTCAAGCTTGTAAAGAACCTCAGTGACATCTGCCAATAATATATAGAAACAATGAGTGAACCCACAGCTAACTAACTAAAATTAAGAGAATCAAGAAACTAACCATATAGAAGCCCTGTGCGGTCAGAACAAGCTAGCTTCAACAAGAAAAGATCAGGAATCTTGGGAGGCTGAGACTCAGAATCAGAAAGGTAACATCTTGAGATACCAAAGGCCCAAGAAAAAGAAGGGCTAGCCTCAACAAGTCTCATCTTCAACAAATTCCATCTCGTGTTTGGTTTCCCAATCACCCAGAAGACCAAGTAACACCATTTCCCATCAGTCGTTACATCTTCACAGAGCAACACATTTCAGGTCACAAACCAGAGCAGAGTAGATATCAAAAAGGAGAAATTTTACCTCCTCTGACAATGTTGAGGCCGAAGAAGAGAAGGATACGGCAGAGATCACAACCTAGACCAGTTTTGTCAGGACAATTGATGGTTATAACACTCGGCTCACCTTCTTTCTCCGATTGACTGATTATCACAACATCATCCGACAAAATACCCATCTTCTTCTCCCTTCAAAGTTTCGATTTTTTTTTTGTGCTTCTGTGATGGTTTTAGCTGGATTTCATTTACATATGGGGGAGAGAGAGAGTCAAAGATTTAAAGGGTGTGCTTAACTTGTTGGTCGTGTAGCTGTACAGTACTTGAAACCATGTTTTGTGTGATCGATCCTACCCTTTTAAGCACTGATTGTGATTTCTCCCTGACACTTAACTTACTATTAATCAACTCTTTTGGTGTATATGATTTGTTCTCGTTTTAGAAGTCATAAGAACCTACTAATTCCCATTTATGTTTTAATTAATTAAAAATTTAAAGCAATATATAGTGGTGGTTGGTTACTTCTACTTGTTATATATTGTTAGTGTGAAAAATCAAATCGGAATTAGACCTTAACTCCGTTAATGGTTTATGATTATTTGAGTAGTTATGAGCTTTTGATATTATATATGTTAATATTATTGGGTGATGGTGAAGAGCAATTTCTTATGCTAATTGTATGTTTAGTCAAAATCGTTTACTATTCTACTCCTAAAAGTGAGGGTTTTAAAGGCGATTAAATTAAAGTAATGACCAGTCCTACTCCTACACAATACATATGAAACGTGACCACATTGTTTTTTTTTTTCTTTAAACCAGAACGATGTGAGCTGTGAAAAATGTTTATTAATTTAAAATTCTTGTGGAGTTACTTTTTCCAAATCTACTTTGTAAGGTAATCTGTCACCACGGGTAAATTTTACTTTTCGAGTCTATGGTAGACTACTGAATTCCACATGAAAGTATTATTTTTTCTGAGACAGAGATGTTTATCTGTCATTGTTTGGTGTACGTCTTACAAGCAATTGGATATTTCCTTGTGAAAATATTTCAATTGTGATGACGGATTACATACATAATCCGCATGCTACATCTAAGCCAAGTAACATAATCCCATTGGCACAAATTAAAGTAGAGCTATGACCATTACACACCCCCACTGACCACTTTATATAATTTTCAATTAGATTAGTTACAGGAACGCAAGTGTCCCTCAATCCAGATATCAAAAAGATTTTCAGATAATAAACAAATCTTCAATTTACCAAAATCAAGTTATCAGATTATAGTCAACCTATGACAATAAACAGTAAATACAATACCACAACCCCAAGATTAAGCATAGAGAGAGCAAAAAAAAAAAAGATTACAAACAAATAGAATCCTCCGAGTCAAATGAGCTTTCAATGACGTTCTACAAACTCTACAAACAAATATATCTAAATCCTTCTTCTACTTCCACACTAACTTCTCCCTCTCTTTCATCAGGTTTCAACATTAGCTCTGTTTCCGGCGAGGATAATGGAGATTTCAAGGCCGCGACTGAAGGCTTGGTTGAAGAGGAGACGAGACTGGAACGTGGAGATGAAAGGGAACCAGGAAAGAAGAGCGACTGGAGAAAATATGAGCATACCCATTGCAGCATCATAAATACGCCCAAACTCACGCACTGTTTCCCACAAGCCTAGGATCCGAAGCACCCGTTTCCATGTGATGGCTAGAGACAGTAGAGCCCAACCAGTTGGGATAAAACCAAGAACACATGCAAACATGTCCGGAATTGATAGATCTGTTAATGCAATGGCTATTACGATGAGGGCAATGAATGTGAGCGAAGCCACTCCCTGCAGAAAACGCAGTGCCAGCAGAATGTTGCTCGATTTCCTGGGGCTATACCAGAAAAGCTGAAGAACAAGGAGACAAGATAAAAAGTTAGTGGGATGGGTTACAAGAAAATAATCAAATCTGGAGAAGAAACTAATGAATCTTAGTACACACCTTAAACAAGAACACAATAACAACCAATACAATCCACGAGTAGCCATAGAGCTGCATACACACAAAAAG
This sequence comes from Camelina sativa, assembly GCF_000633955.1. Lineage (NCBI taxonomy): Eukaryota > Viridiplantae > Streptophyta > Magnoliopsida > Brassicales > Brassicaceae > Camelina > Camelina sativa. The sequence continues at coordinate 23,761,644 of NC_025688.1, forward strand.
AGGATTCAGTCAGGCACTCATGCAATAATAGCATAAGCAATGAGAGTCATAGCTCCTACAAAGAAAATACACAATCTAAACGCTGCAGCTTTTTCCATAATCAAGCAAATGTAAAACAACTTTCAAATATCCCGTTAAACAGAACTAAACGATAAACACAAGATAAAAAGCTAGCATTACCGCAAGTGAAGTATTTTTCTGAGTGAGATTGAGCTTGTACACAATGCCATATTGAAACATGAAAAATCTCAAGCTCAAAATCGTCTCCAATATCCTTCCTCTTAGTGTTTGGATATGCGCCTAAAATGAAACAAAAATTAACAAACAAAACAAAACTAAGAAGTATGGTAGAAGATAAAACATCAAAAACAAACAAAAATCGACAAACCTGTTCTTCCTCCCACCACGACTCCCAACTGAGCTCTCCCTTTACTCCCACTCCACCTTTGTACATCAGCCAACTGACCCAGTCTTCAAAATCTTCGACAGTCCTATATCAAACATGAAGTATTAAAGGTCATTATCCAAGACAATTTAAGATATAGTGCCATCTGTGGCACCACAGAAAATCAATTGAATATGGAAATGAAATGAAACAGGCACAGTACTAACTTTTGCCATTCAAATCCAGAAGGATTAAAGATATAGGGTGCAAACAGCCAGGAGATTACAAGGAACCAACTGCTGATAGTTAGCAAAACGAACGAAGAGGCACCCCCGTCCGTGTACCCATAAGCAATGTAACATATTAACAGTAGAGCTACTTCAAAACTGCGGAAGAAAGAGACTCGCATAAGTCAGCAAGAAGAAGGTTGCTAAGCAATATGACTTTCGAAGCTCTTATTCCAATTGTGTGAATCAAGAACATGCCAGAGATAATAATAAGTAACTTATTAAATTCTGGGCTTACGCTTTAACAAAATGACTTCTAGAATATAGTCTGTAATTATCGGCGAACTTGATGTGCTGAACCACAAAGCCTCTGCCAGTTGCTCGATACTGTTGATTAAAAAACACGCATTTGAAAAAGGCTAAACAGAAAAAAAAGATAGAAAGGAGCAATAATGTCCATTGCCTTTGTATACAAGGNTTTAACAGAAAAAAAGATAGAAAGGAGCAATAATGTCCATTGCCTTTGTATACAAGGAAGTATACCTTTGCACCACCGTGAAGGATAGTACGCCCAAAGTAATGAGTCCTTGTCCCGAGGGAAAATGTGAAAAAGACAGAACACAACTGGAATTGCATAGTTATAAAGCTAAATATAGCCTGTGATATAAGAAAGGAAACGTTAGTAGAAGAGCTTTCTCAAAGCTATTTGTGGAGAAAGAAATATGTATCAAAGAAGTTAAAAAGCAAAATGAACAGTATGGATAACAATTTGGTCCAAAAGGAGACAGAGAGAATAGATCAACCAACCTTTAGCAACCCAAGTTCAAGTATGAAACCCATAACCATAGGGACGGCAGTAAAGATTCCAATCTGGACCAAAAACTGTGCATTTAGGGCAGCATCCAACGCAGTGTTACCTGACAGTTTGGCTACTCTTGAGATTGCACGATCAGCACCAGAAAAGGCCTGAGAAAAAAACCAAAAAGTAATTGATATCTGAGGAGGAAAGGGAAATGACTTAAGAAATAAAAGACACAGATAAAAAAGAAAAAGTGCATAATTTAACCAAATTGCATGACTAAGGTGACAATGCTTTTTCCCAACATTGTTATCTATGTCAAAGGGTCAATCAACCAAAGTTTGATGCCCAATTGTATGTGAAACCTTTGATGTTCAAAAAGGAGGGCCAAATACTACGGCACCCATATTGCTCTAGGATGAAAGAATTATAGTGGACAGCAAATAATTTTAACTCTAAAATAGCAAGTGGTTGTAATCCTAAAAAACTGCAATAAGCAACACTAATTTACACGTTTTGGAGAGCAATTACTACCCATCACTTTTCTTTTTGGGCATAACTACGCATCATTTTATAATTAAGAAACTCATAAAAAGAAAAAATAGAAGGCTCCATAACATACCAGATAAACTCTTCCATACAAAAAGACGTACACAGTAAGGACGGTCATCTGCATCA
>NC_025688.1:23764863-23769006 GCF_000633955.1 Camelina sativa
ACAATTAATGCAAGCAATTCACTGACCTGAATATACTCATGGTGGGTGATATTCCCCTGCCTGAGTGTCGAGTTAAATCCTGCAAATATTGTCATTGTTTATAGGTAAAGAGCTCAGCCTTTTAAGAACATACCATGTCCAAAGATGTTACAGAGTTAAACTCTATTCAAAATGAGAACATTGAGACTATTACACCACTATGTAAACAGCATTCAAGAAGTTTTTTAAAACATAAAAGTATTGCAGCAAAAACTTATCAAGTGTATCCGAAAAGACCCATCTACTAAACATACCAGCATATATATCCTCGCTGATGTTAATAACACGGGATGCTTTGCTGATTCCACCGCGAGTTACGTGAAATATTCTATCGAACACATCTGGATGCCCATAGTGCATTCGAACTCTGTAAGATTAATTTTGAACAAATTAAAACTGAGCCGTCACTAGAAAGTTGCAGATTAAATAAAATGAATCCAAAAAACCGGAGAGCGAGTGCTAAACCCATTTAACAAGCGCCACAAAAAATGAAAAAAAGAAACGTAGTCCTATTGTGCAAGGTAAAGTCTGAAGCACGAATACTCACTTAAGTGGATATGCTAGTACCCGCTGACCCAAAGTCACAAAACTGGTTTCTTGATTGGACATAAACCACGCTAGTGATGAAACACTGCAATATCAATTTGCCACCCATGTGAAAGGTGATTAAAAATAAACATATGATAACACAAAATAATATTTCAAGGAGACGACTGCGAACCTTCCCGTGAAAACATGCTCTCTAACCCCCAAAATCGTAGGACGTCGAATTCCATGTTTTCCATGAAACTCCTCGAGTAGGTTTCTCATCTTAATTGCCTCCTCTAGGTAATTGTCCTGAAGAATATGAGGAATATAGTGTATCAAGAAAAAAAATTGGTGAGATGCCACAATCAGGAAGGCGCCAACATATTGCTGCTACATGATATATTACTATGTTTCGTGGTTACAAATCCTAGTTAAATGAGAGGAGGAAAAGTGACACTGGGCAACCTGATGACGGCCAAAGCAAACCTTAGGAATTTAAGACTATCATTATCGACCAATTGCATGACAGGTTTAGCTTAACAGCAGAACGACTCTCAATGGCAATATGGAAATGTGCCAAACCATGACAAAGAAGTGATGATAAACCTGATTCATATCTATGGTCTGAATAGCTTCTCCTCGCGTAAAAACGATTGCATGATTTTGATTCTCAGGCTTTCCTTCCCCAAGTTTAGGATCTCCAGGAAGTTTAATTGAATAAATTTCCTGTAGCAATAGTGAAACTTATTGAGTGCTATAAATCATCAATCCAGATGAAAATGAGAACTATTTAGACCAGGGGAAAACTTTCTATTTCGGCACATTCCAACATCTAAACCCAATTTGACAAATTAGCCATCGCAAACGCCAACATCTATATCTGGTACCTGATCTTTTCCATGAATGTCAGCTTTTACTAGCTTAGAATAAAATTCTTTTTTTCCATCAACTCCAACATCCTCGGAGTGTATGAAAGCAACTCGGAGTGCCTCATATCTAGTTGCAAGAGAAAAAATTGAAACATGGGACGTGTAAGATATTTTCAACAAAAGATGTGCCCGTTAATGAGAATTTAGAGACGACACAATCAAATATCACGATTACTTAAAAAGAAAATTGATAGCAAATAGAAATTTTGAAATAGTTGCAGGAATTTCATAACTAGATGTCCGCATTAATGCATAGGGTAGAAGTATCTGGCAACCGAAGAACAAATTAACAAAATGAGACAAACTGAAATACCGTTTAGCCTATCCCTCGAAGATATTAAACTTCATGACTAGAATGATTACGTCCTCAGAATTTATAAGCAGAACTGTATAATGGGCAAAAAAAGAAACTAATGCACACCTTTGCAATAAAAGTGATATATCAGTAGCCTCTGGTTTCTTTTGCTGTTTCTGTTGCCCATAAATTTGGCATGACACAACATACGTAAATTTCAGGTCTGCTTGAGCTCGTGCTTCAGGTGATGCTTCAAACCCACGTGGCATATTGGTCAGAGAGACATCATCCACTGTAACAAACAAACAAAAAAAACTGCTCTTACAGGTATGCCTTTCCTTCGAAAGGAATACTGCAAATAATTTTTGGAAATAAGTACCTCCCAAGCCCCGTCTCTCTAAGAAACTCTGAAGCATCAAAGCCCTTCGGTAATACATCATACCTCGCACTTTACAGTTTACATTCACAAGAACAAAATAAATTGAATACTCAAGTGTGAAACCACCAACTTTCCACATTAAAACACAAACCTAATGAATGTAAATGCAACTTTAAAAAACTATTTTGGAAGTGATAATCAATATAGATCGTTTCTAACCAGTCCTTGCTAAAGTCTGCCCTCGATAAGATACCCAAAATCGAAGCTCCAAAGCATCAGTTGAACTTTCTTGAAGATCTGCATCTCTTGTTGAATCGGATCTACCAATCCTCTCCAAGAAGTTCTCCCATTCATCTAAATCCACAAATAGATAGATCTCAGCTACTGACTATATTGAACAAGGAATGACCTCACACGCCTAGAAGTAGAAGATACATACCAGGAAATATTTTCTGAAGATAAAAAAGAATAGATATCCCATCCTCATTCTCACTTCGCAGTTCTGAGGAGCTATAGAGCACAGTCTCACTGTAGTACGGGGTGAAGACACTGTTCGACCAAACATTTTAAGGATATATGTATTAATTTGGAGGAAATACTATAAGTTAATGTCAAGTCAGTGCTACCACACATACCTGAATGGTACCATTTCAGCAACGGGCCTTGCTTGGGGCATATCCATAAATAAGGAATTTGTAAAAAACTCCAATCTTCTTCTTGCCTCAAGATTTTTTGGGACGTTGGCAGCAGTATCCTTCACAGTGAGAAGAAGGTGTAGCCGCTTGACCTGCTCAATCTGCAATTATAAACAATATTATTATTTGCATAAGACCATAAAACCAGCATTTGGAATGGAATTCCTACTTGCTTCTTCTAGAAGGGCTTACAATTTCTGGGTCCCTAGGCCACTCTATCCTAGAAAAGAGGCGCCCTTCATTACGTGCCCGTGCTAAAATATTCCATGTATCAAGCTGCTCCCTGATGCATATAAGTGAAACCATAAGATATTTTCTCCACGATGATTGCCATACAAGTAGAGATTTGAGTGAGTAAATAAATCTAGCAACATACCTCAAATCATGAGAAAGAAGTTCATGCGTCACCACCTCGTAAAAATCAAACATAGCTTTTGCAGCACCTTTTGCAAGATCTGGAGTTTCTTGTCGAATCTGGGACATGACATAGATAATGTTTAGGGAGCCAAAGCAAACAAGATGAAACAATTGAGATTATAACAATCAATAGCATAAAACTCAGAAAGTGGTAAAAGATGTCCAATTACAATCTGAGTATCAAATGTAAAGAGATTTCTAAGAAAATGAGATAATATAAATTCAGTGATAAATTGCAGTACTTATAGGCATAATAGGACTAATCGATAATAAAAGCAAAACTATACTTTACGAGAAGCTAGTTAGGATGCAATAAGAACTGAAAAAAGGGAATTCAAAGCTACCAAGTAGTGTAAGAAATTTAAGTCCTTAATATTTTCGGAAAAAGGATTCCAAATTCGTATCATAAAAAAAAGTTCCAATGTTCTCAACAAAAACGCTGAAAAAGTAAAAGAACACAAACATGAGAAAAAAGGAAAAGGAGCGTTTAAGTATCACGCACGCCCAGTTCCTAACAGGACCAAAAAGGGGCATATGTTCCTACGCCGTATTTTAGGTTTATAAAGCTGAAGTCAGAAAACGAAACAAGTACCAAGAGAAGATTCGTTATGAATTTATGAAAGCAGTAATAATTCACAGAAGAGTGTTTGGCATAATAAAGTACATCCAATTTGTTTAAACCTTCTACCAACAATAAAATTATTAGTCACATTAAGCTAGAGAAGGCGTACCAAAAGCCCCGTTAATGCAGTGAATCTGGAAACTACCAACTGAAGCTTCTTAAGATTAAGAGTTATAGCAAGGGAACCCTCTTGCATACTGTTGCTGATCTCCAAAAAAATTCTTTCCACCCTATTTACA